>NW_027362039.1:0-269766 GCF_039654945.1 Dendrobates tinctorius | reverse complement strand
TGTGAAGGGATGTGCGGCGCCCTCCAATAAGTATCTCCACTCCTCTAGAGCTAACTTGATGGCCAGCAGTTCTCGGTCCCCAATGGAATAATTCCGCTCTGGGGTGGAGAAGGACTTGGAAAAGAAGCCGCACGTAACGAGCCTACCGGAGGAAGATTTTTGAGACAAAACCGCTCCAGCTCCAGTTGCTGATGCATCCACTTCGAGGACGAACGGTTTGTTGACCTCAGGACGATGGAGTACGGGAGCCGTGGCAAATGCTCGTTTCAGAGATAGGAAGGCCTCCTCTGCTTCAGGAGTCCAGACGTGCGGGTTGGCTCCTTTACGAATCAAAGATGAGATAGAGCCGGCCAATGAGGAAAAATGAGGGATGAACTGCCGATAATAATTTGCGAAGCCGAGAAATCGCTGAACGGCTTTCACCCCTTGGGGACGTGGCCAGTTGAGCACGGCAGACACCTTCACCGGATCCATACGCAGGCCGGAGTCGGAGATGATATAGCCCAGAAATGGAAGGGAGGACTGTTCAAAGGCGCACTTCTCCAATTTGGCGTACAGGCGATTCTCCCTCAATCGGAACAGTACTCGGCGGACGTCTCTTCTGTGGGTGGACAGATCGGGAGAGAAGACCAGGATATCGTCAAGGTACACAACCACACTGGAGTACAGAAGGTCTCGGAAAATGTCGTTCACAAATTCTTGAAAGACTGCGGGGGCGTTGCACAACCCGAAGGGCATGACGAGGTACTCGTAGTGTCCATCCCTGGTGTTGAAGGCGGTCTTCCATTCATCTCCGGAGCGAATACGGACGAGATTATAGGCTCCACGGAGATCCAATTTAGAAAAGATTCGCGCCCCTCATAGCCGGTCGAACAGCTCGGGGATGAGAGGTAGAGGATATCTGTTCTTGATGGTAATCTGGTTAAGACCTCGATAGTCAATACAGGGGCGGAGAGACCCGTCCTTCTTCTTGACAAAAAAGAAGCCTGCCCCAGCGGGAGAAGATGACTTTCGGATGAAGCCTTTGGCCAAATTCTCTTGTACATATTCAGACATGGCCTGGGACTCGAGGGGACTCAACGGATAGATTCGCCCCCGGGGCGGAGTCGAGCCGGGTACAAGCTCGATGGGGCAATCATATTGCCGGTGCGGTGGAAGAGCCTCTGCCTCTTTCTTATCAAAGACATCCGAAAAAGCCCAATAGGCCGAGGGCAAATCCGCAGGACCCGAGACAGGAGACGAGCATTTGAGGGGTTGTACTGGACGAAGACATCTAGTCTGGCAAACGCAGCCCCAGCGAAGAATGTCTCCGGTCCGCCAATCCAGGACAGGTTCATGCATCCTCAACCACGGAAGACCCAGGAGCAAGGTGTGGGATAGAGACGGCAGCACGAAGAAGGCTATTCTCTCACGGTGCAGGACCCCGATCTGTAATTCCAGCTCTTCAGTGACCAGCGTAACGGTCTCACGCAAGGGAATGCCGTCGACTGAAGCTAACTGCCGAGGAACCTCCAAGGACCTAACAGGTATCCCCAATCTCTTCACCGCCTCGAGTTGGATAAAATTACCAGCAGCCCCTGAGTCAATATAGGCTAACTCCGAGAAACGTTTGGATCCCTGGATAAACAAAACAGGAAGGGTCAAAGGTAGAGAGGTGTCGAAGGCACCTAGGGAGGCCTCTCTTACCTGTCCTAGGCGGAGGAGTTTCCCGGCCTCACAGGGCAGGAACGTAGAAGGTGGGAAGCACTGCCACAATAGAGACAAAGGCCATGAGTGAGTCTCTCCTGGCGGCGTAGCTCTGCGGGCCTGAGTCGGTCAACCTGCATAGGTTCAGGGGCTGACGCCGAGGTGGAAGGCCGAGAGCGGGAAGGACTGCGTGTCGGAGGAGAAAACCGAGTGGGTCTTCTCTCCCTGGCGACCTCGCGGGAGCGCTCCCGGAAACGCAGGTCAATTCGCGTTGCCAGCGAGATGAGATCTTCCAACGACGTAGGCGTATCCCTGCCTGCCAACTCATCTTTGATTCGGGGCGACAAGCCACGCCAAAAAGCCCCTACTAGAGCCTCATTGTTCCATCCTAGTTCAGAAGACAACGTACGGAACTGGATGGCGTACTGTCCCACAGAGAGAGCACCCTGGCGAAGGCAAAATAAGGACTCGGTGGCGGAGACCAGACGGCCGGGTTCATCAAAGACCTTACGAAATGTCTCCAAGAAGGTTGCGAGCTGGGAGACTATCGGGTCATCTCGCTCCCACAAAGGATTCACCCAAGCCAATGCCTCACCCTCTAAGTGGGAAATCATAAAGGCCACCTTGGCCCGGTCGGAGGGATACTGCAGGGATGCCAGCTCGAAGTGCAACTGGCACTGGTTAATGAACCCCCGACAGAGTTTGGGATCTCCACTATAGCGTGGGGGTTTGGCCAAGCGGGGCGAGGACTGAGAAGCTGCCGCAGGCGCAGGGACAGCGGCCGCCGTCTGTAGAGCTAGAAGGCGGTTATCTACAGAGGCTATGTAGTTCAAAATATGGGCCTGGGTGTCGCGCTGCTGAGCAAGCTCCTGCTGTAAGCCGGAGATTTGGGAGGCAATCCCCGGATCGGAGGTTTGCAGAGATGAAAGTCTGGACTCCATTGACTTGAGGAACGACATGATCCTCGCCTGATTCTCACGAAGGAACAAAAGTTCCTTTTGAGTCGGGGTTGGGGTACCAGCGGGATCCATGGCATGAGTATTCTGTGAGGTACACCTGGGGTGGACCCGCTAGACCGTGGCAACGAACCTCCCGGGGGCGAGCTGACCAGGTGGACCACCCCCTATACAGGGAGCGTTTGGGGCAAGCCCGCGGGTAACTATTACCACGGCAGCTGGTACCCTGGGAAGTAACGACAGACAGACAGCTAGAGCCGAGTTGGGGATACAGGACAGGCGGGCAAGGCTGGGAGACACAGGACAGGCGGGCACGGCTAGGAGACACAGGACAGGCGGGCACGGCTTGGAGACACAGGACCTAGGAGAGAGGAAAATGGAGAGGTGAACGAGCAACGGATGGACAGGACGCGATAGCGTGCATAGAGGGCGGCCAGAATCACTAGGGAAAAGCAGAGATACTCAGGCACCGCTGGCAGGAAGAGGCGGCCAGATATAGGGGCTAGTAGGAGGACTTCCGGGTCGTGACCTAAAGTGGAGGAGAAGCAGGCGCACGTCCTCAGGAGGAGGAGGAGGAGGCGCGCGCGTGCCCAAGCACAGTATGTGCGCGCGCCCGCCGAGCAGGAGGGGCGGGAGCGTGCACCCGGCGCGGTCCGGAAGACCGGACGGAGGAGACCGCCGGACGGAGAAGAGGAGCCGGGGAGGACCGCAGAGAAGACCGCGGCCGCCGGCGCAGAGGGGAGCAGGACACCGGAGGATGGGTAAGCTGCGGCCGGGAGGAGGCAAAGAGAGGAGTGCGCGGCCGCCGCGTGACAGTAAGTAACGACCCCCGACCCCTGCGATGTCGCTGGTGAGATCTGCCTGTGTGGCAGCTCACTAGTGACCACTTAGCGATGCACCAGCAATCCATATCGTTGTCAGGATCGCTGGTGCATCGCTAAGGCCTCTTTCACACATCAGGTTTTCGCCGTCAGGCGCGATCCGGCGCTTTTGACAGAAACCGGATCCGGCGAAATGCAATGCCGGATCCGGTTTCCCCCCCATTGACTTGCATTTGCGCCGGATCGCCATGCGTTTCATCCGGTTTTCGCCGGATCCGGCAATGTGTCGCGATCCGGCGTCTGGAAAAAACGGCTACTGTAACGTTTTTTGTCTCCGGCGTAAAAGCCGGACAGGCCGGATCCGGCGCGTCCGGCTTTTTCACACAATGAAAGCCTATGAGCGCCGCAATGCGCCTGATCCGGCGAAAGCCGGATCTGGTGGCCGGATCCGGTTTTTTGGGTCTGAGCATGCTCAGTAGCTCTGCCCACAAGACATATATAAAAGCAAGACAGTGGGACCCACAGCCACACCCAACATGCCACCCAAGAAAGCAACCAAGCGCAGCAGGAGAAGGCAGGAGACCACTGCAGCACCATCAGCACCACCACCACCCCAAATGGAGCAGCAAATGGAACATGCTGAGGAGGGGAGGCCAGCAGCAGATGAGAGACGGTAATTATCAAATCCCCCATTCCTCCAAACTAGGGCTATTGAATATCAAGATATTCATTGGCCCTTTGTTTCTCTTTATTCAACAGCCGCCCAATAGATGCAGCAGCAGCAGCAGCAGCAATGGCAGCAGGTGGAACACCACCCACAGGCATGGAGTGTGGCCACCAGGAAGACAGCACATCATCTTCTGGGAGCCCTCCCTCGCATCGTCAGCGTTTGACGGTAAGTTTTTATTTCCAAAATCCATCATCTCTGTAATATATGTCTATTCATTGCCTTTTATTTCAAAACAGGATTCACAAGATGAAGAGGAGCTCCCAGAAGAAGAAGGAAGGGGTGGACAGACACTTGGAGTGGGCTCACAATTGGTAAGTTTTTTGCATCAAACGCAGAAACACAACATCACACTACACACAACACATAGAAAACAATGTTCTGCAGACCACACACAGCAAACAAATGCCTACATCCAAAGACATAACATTTTTTGTTTTCTTCTCTAGTCTTCCCAATCTGGTGCTCGGCCAAGAGGTCCTCGCAGTGCCTCCCAGGGTCGTCGGCGACAGCAACGCGGCGGTCACCAGCGTGTAAGTATAAATATTTTTGCTTTGTTTTTTTGCACTTTTTATTTCATTTCTTTTGTGGAGGCTAATTATGTTATTTTTGTCTTTTTCTTTAACAGCCTTCACAGCGTGCTCCCGACTCTGACGGTGAGGATGGAGGACTCGATGTGGACCACCTCATCGATCTCGTCAGAGAAAGGGAGCCGCTCTGGAATATGGCTGACCGCCGCCACGCTGACCTTATCGTTACCCGACGACTCTGGGAGGAAATCTGTTCGCTCCTTGTGGGCCGCTGGGAGGACCTCGATGTTCGGGCCCAGATTAAAGAGCGTAAGTATATACAGTACCGGTTGCTTGATGTAAACCAGTGTTTCCCGAACTCCAGTCCTCGTGGTCCCCACGGATCATGAGTTCAGGATTTCTATTTACTATGGAAATCCTGAAAACATGGCCCCTGGGGACCATGAGGACTGGAGTTTGGGAAACACTGATGTTGTATACTAACCACTTTGTCCTTTCTCGTTTCAGGGAACAGAATTGTGAATCGGTGGCGGTCTGTGAGGGATCGTTTCAAGAAGGAGTTCAATAAAGAGATGCGGGCCCCGAGTGGATCTGGAGGACGCAGGAGCAAGTACAAGTACGCAGAAGCCCTGTCGTTCCTCCGGGAAACAATGGTCACTAGAAGGTAAATATTACACACCACATGTGAAAAAAAATGTTAGATGTAAATTTTTTTTTTCAGCCAGGGCCATACCATGTCAGTATTTTAATTGTTTTTTTTTCTCTTTATTCCACAGCACGGTGAGCAGCACTCGGGAGCCTGCACGATTGGACCCTTCTGAGGCGATCCCTGAGGAGACCGGCACCGAGGGACACTTCGACTGCCCCGGTACATCTGCACCTTCCCAGCCTTCCCACACATTCGACCCATCTGTCCCATCCACCAGCACAGGAGCATCGTGGCCGCCTACATTACATGAAGCTGCTGGTGAGGAGATCGCTTTCCCTTTACCCCACCCTTCTGCCCCTGCCACCTCTAGTACCCCTGCGGGTACTGGGCGGCAGCGGCAGAGGGGTCAGGAAAAGACTTATGCGCCAGAGTTCTTGCATCTGAATGCATCTTTCCAGAACTGTCTAAAAGTCTTGTCAGAGCAAATCTCCGCAGGCTATCAGCAGATCAACTCCAGCATTCTGGAGGTGAAGACACTTCTGCAAACCATGCATTCAGAAGCAAGATCTTCGCCAAACCACACCTTTTTCAGGTCTGTTGTGGAGCGCATGGAAACGCTCTCTCCTGCCCAGCAGATGCATGTAATGCATTCATGCCACGCTGCTCTCCAGCAAGTTACCTCCCAACCTCCTCCTCCCACCACAGTAGTTCCTCCACCTGCACCCCCTCCAGCCACTTTCCATCCTCCCCCTCCTATTACATCTACACCCCCTCCAGCCACTTTCCATCCTCCCCCTCCTATTACATCTACACCCCCTCCAGCCACTTTCCATCCTCCCCCTCCTATTACATACCATCCACCTCCCCAGCACCATCCACCTCCCCAGCACCATCCACCTCCCCAGCACCAGCAACCTCCCCAGCACCAGCAACCTCCCCAGCACCAGCAACCTCCCCAGTACCAGCAACCTCCCCAGTACCAGCAACCTCCCCAGTACCAGCAACCTCCCCAGTACCAGCAACCTCCCCAGTACCTGCAAACTCCCCAGTACCAGCAACCTCCCCAGTACCAGACATCTCCCCACTTCCAGCAACCTGCCCCGTACCAGACATCTCCCCACTTCCAGCAACCTGCCCCGTACCAGACATCTCCCCACTTCCAGCAACCTGCCCCGTACCAAACTCCTTCCCCATACAACTTGCCATCAACATCATCTGCTCCTACAGTCCCTGCCCAACCCTCCACTCCACCACCCACCACCTCTTCTGCTTCCCACATGTCCACCCATTCTGTAGTTTTTTCCACACCTTCACCTCTAACTGTTCCTTCCCCACCACGATCCCAGTCCTCTCTCCACACTCCCAGTGTCGAAGTGTCCCGCAGCCCCTCCAGCAGTATTTCCACCACACACTACACAGATTTATAATGTGTGTATTTAAATAAAAATGACCAGTTTTATGGTTTCAAAGCTTTATTAAACAAGTTTATTAAAATTTTAAAAAAGTTTACTAAAAAAAAACATTTTTCAATAAAAGTTAAATTATTTTACACTGGTTGTCTGTCATTTCTTTCTGTGGCGAAAAAGGTTAAATACAGGATATTTAAAAGGTGAAATGGTATTCAAAACTAGGTATATAACTGTGGGTAAATTTTAGCTTTTTGCCACAGTTGTGTTCCTGGTTGTGTTTGAAGCAAAGTATTTCACCTAAAAAGTTGTGTTTATTGTTGGTGATTTCCTAACAATGTACACAACTTTTGTTAAAAGGTGAAATACTTTGCATAAAACACAACCAGGTACACACCTGTGGCCTAAATCTAAAAATAGTAAGACCATGACAAGATAGCCAACTTTGGTTGGCAAAGGTATATACTGTTGGTCCAGAAGGTACACAAGTTTGGTTAGGGCACAAATCTTTCACACTCTGTCATCCTGCCAGTGTACTCTGCCTTGAGGTGACATAAAGTATATTGCAAAATTGTCCCTCATTACTGAAACCGTCACAGAACTTCTAGTGGTAATGTCATGGTAATCTTGCAAGGTGGTTTCTTCAGAGGTGTCCTCAATGGAAATGGGTTCCTTGCAGATAACAAAATTGTGGAGTACCACGCACGCTTTGATCACCTCGTCCACAGTTTCTGTCTTGAGGTTGATCGCAGTCAATAGGACCCGCCATTTGGCTGTCAGAATACCAAAGGTACATTCAACCATTCTTCTTGCTCTTGTGAGGCGGTAATTAAAAATGCGTTTTGGTCTTGTCAATCCTCTGCTAGAGTACGGTTTCAAAAGGTGTTCTGACAGCTGGAAGGCTTCATCCCCTACACAGACAAATGGCATAGGTGGACCAGATGTTTGCGGCAGCGGTCTAGGTGGTGGGAACTGGAAGGTGTTTCCATACAGTTTACGCCCCATGGCAGACAGTTTGAAAACTTGAGAGTCATTGGAGCGGCCATAGGCCCCAATATCAACCGCAATAAATTTGTATTCCGCGTCAGCGATGGCCATGAGGACAATTGAAAAATATTTCTTGTAATTGAAATATTCCGATCCCGATCCAGCTGGCTTTACAATGCGGATATGTTTCCCGTCCACAGCGCCCAAGCAGTTTGGAAACTGACATATCTGTTGAAACTTGTCAGCAATTTCAATCCACCTCTCTGTTGTGGGCTCTGGTAAAAACTCTTCAGCTAAGGAGTCCCACAGTGCACGGCATGTGTACTTCACAATTCCAGATATGGTGGAAATCCCGAGTCTGTACTGGAAATGCAGTGACGAAAGGGATTCTCCAGTTGCAAGAAATCTGTGGGGAATTAAAAAACAATAAATTAGTTTTAAATCACAGCATTACATACCAAAACTGACCTATAACACTTGGAGATACAAACTACCACCAACAAGATTGCAGTGAAAGTGTGCTCTGATGCGAGCATATCCAATAAATGTGGCTTACCTTAAAGTCACCATCAGACGCTCTGCGGGTGAAACAGAGAAGCGGCAATAGGTGTCCGCTTTTCTTATGAGGTGTGCAATGCGCTCCACCAAGTAATCAAAATTCTCCATTTTCATCCTAACATATCCAAAAAATTTATCCGGGTTTCGTCGAAGGTCCATGCAGAGTGTAGAATAGACCCCACGCGTCATTCTCTTGGCTGTGATGGGGTGGATCCACAAACGTCGTCTACGATGCCTGATGCGCTGCTGTCTCGCTCTCTCCTTCTCCAGAACAATCACCCTCAAACGATTCGCCTCCGCTATAAAATCCGCCAAATTCTTCAAAATATTTCCAATGACAACATCCATCTTCGCCAGTAACTTGCCCTTCTCTCCAACCTGCACTTTCTCCTCTACAACCTGTCAAAGAAGGGCTGTAGGAACATGCTATATATAGTTTTCCAGTAGCCAATCCCGTTCGGAAGGCCACAAGGGTCAATTTTAAAAACCGGATCCGGCGTAATCCGTCGAAAAACAGATAGAAAAACGGATGAACCGGATGAGACGGATCCGGTTTTGTCTGTCAAGAAAAAGACGGATCCGGCAGAAAACCGGATCCGTCACATCCAGTTTTACGAAACATTTGCCGGATCCGGCGTTCCGGCACGACGCCGGATCGCGCCTGACGCCGAAAACCTGATGTGTGAAAGTAGCCTAAGTGTAACGGTACCATAATGCCAGAGTGTGTCGGGGCTTCATCCATGTGTCTCCTGTTTGGAGTAATTGCCTGGCTATTTAGACATCTCTTTGATTTAGATTACTGCTAATTGTAGCTTTGAAGAGGTGTCTTTGTGCTCCTCGTCTTGTAATCAGATGTTTGTTACTCGACCTTGGATTTGCCTTTGACGTCACATTTGCATAGTCTTTTTGTCTTGATCAGCTACCTTCTTGGAATTCTGACCCAGTACTATGACCTGACTATGCCTTTGTTTCACACCTGTGTCTATAACACACACTCCTGGACCCGCAGAAGCAAGTAATCGCGGAACGGCCGTTGTCCGACACCTCCCTCCCCTAGCATTCCTCTAACGCCCTGCATGTCCACACATCTATTGATGGAATTTATGTGAAATAAAGATGCACAGTTTTTCAGCTATATCGGTAAGTGCTGCATATTTCTTCTTTTTTCGCTTCACATTGTTATAGAGTATAAGGACCCGTAGACGGCCATACCGTGGCCCCATAGTAACCGGCCTCGGCCGGGTTAGTCGTGTTCTTTTCAAATAGTGTTTGGTTGTACTGAGTCCCTGCAAGGACAACTGTTGTTACCCCTTTTTGGTTGCTTAGTATAGCCCTAGCGGCTTTAAATTATAAAAAGTTTGCTTTTCAAAATTCAACCAGTCTCGCGTCTCGTCACTGCATCCTGCGAACCTGCTGTTACCTACACTGTGACCAGGTGGCGAATTTCACGCAGATGATTCAGGACCTGGCCAAGGAATACCGAGTATTGATTTGTTGTAATATCAGTTGCATGGTCAGATGGTCAGTTCGATTAAAAATTCCCACAACTTTCCACTGCCGGCAGTGGCTGTGATGTCAGTATCCTCTGATGTGCAGCTGGTTGCCACCGAACCTGTAATGGCCCTTCCTGACAAGTTTTCCAGGTAGGAAGATCTTTTTAGGGTGTTCAGGAAGAGCTATGGGTTATTTTATACCCTGCAGGTAATGGGTCCTAGTGAGTTGTAGTAATCATGTCCTTACTGCAAAGGACACTATAGCATTTTCTTTGTCCCACCAAGCCCCAGAACAGTCATCTGTTAACACTTTTTTTGATACCTTAGGGTTAATCTATGATGAACCTGATTGAATGCAGGTCAGGCTGCGGAAGCCAAGATCATGAATCTGATACAGGGGGACTGCACTGCTGTGTACTATAGTACGGAGTTCCAGCAATGGTCTACTGAAGTTCTGTGGAATGATGCAGCTCTCAGGAATAAGTTATGCCGAGGCCTTTCAGATACACTTAAGGACACTCAGGCTCTGCATATTTAACCCTGTTCCTTGGGGGAGGCCATAACTCAGGCCACTTGGTTGGATCATAGGATTCGGGAGAGGTGTGATGAGCAACAGGAGGTGTTGGTCATTTCCCCCAAATCTGTCCACATAACTTAGGAGGAAGAAATGAAAGTTTAAGCTTATACTTCCAGGTACCTTTTGACTTGTCAGATAAAGTACTGCTGTATGTATAACTACTTTTCAAAACCAAATCATTAACAGCAGTAACTTTCTGCTGCCCTAACCAGTTTATTGGGCTAAATGGTTTTTAAAACTTAATCTTAGAGGGGCTTATAATTTCATACACAACCGAAGGGTGATGAGTGGAAAGCAACGTTTTTAACGTTTGAGGGTCTATTTGTAAATATTGTCATGCTTTTTGGGTTAATAATGTGCCAGTGTTATGCTAAATTAGCAACTCACTCAGGAAAATAGGTAACAAACTAAAAACTGTAACTGACCCTGCCAGTTCCTGTACAGACTAGATCCTTTTATGAGGGGCCACTCTCAGGGATCCCTATCGCTGATACTGCTGATAGAACTCCCTCGCTAGGTGACCCGCACAAAAATCTTCCAGTTCAACCCAGGACCAAAACTCTTCTATTCAATGCAATGTTTCTGTCTGACATGTCTGGAACCCAACACTAGTGCCACCTCATACTCCGTGACCTCTTCCAAGTCAACCTCCTTGGGCAAAAGAAACCCTGTTGCGAGAGGCTTTAGACCTCATGCAAACTCTGCACTTATGGACATAATCATCAATATTCCTTCAAGCACTCTGCCACGAAAAGGACCTGGAAAGAGTTCTCCAGGTAGCAGAGGAACCAGTATGTTTGGCCTACAGAGAGTCATGCACTTCATTAATATCAGTGCGAAGCAAAGACGGCACCAAAACCTTGCCGGTTGGTAAACCCTCCAGTGCAGCAACCTGAGTTTCAGAAATACGTTGTCTGAGATGAATCCCAATTCACACCGCCACCACCTCTATACTAAGAATTTATGATTGAATTCTCATTCCTCAACGCAGAAACAAAACTATGCGATAAAGCATTAGCCTTAACATTCTTAGTAACGGAGATATGTCACAGAGAAATTAAATGTGTGAAAAAAAGGGCCCACCAAGCCTGTCTAGTATTCAAGCACTTAAGTTAAAGGTAATGCTACAATAAAAGGAATAAAATATCCTCCAGAAATTCAAGAATTACATAGCAAAAAAGTGCAGCAGTGTTTACCTCAGAACCAAAGCACTATTGGGATGCAGCAAACCCATATAGTAAAGATGGTGGCAACACAGGTGCAAAATACTGATGAGACACCCATTCACATCCTACCAGTTCATGGAGGGGGTGATTTTTTAGTATTAAATTGCACAAAAACGGCTTCTATTGGGGGCTGGGCACACACAGGCAATGCACAATAAATGGCTTACAGCCTATTAGTGATGCCCATACTATTAGGATGGGGGGCTGCCCCATGAAGTGCACCCCATGAGAACAGACACCCTAGTTTACAAGGCCAAAAATGCTGGGCTTGCCTGCACCCTGACAAATGATGTGCAAAAAATATACATAATATATATATAGTATATGAGGCATTGGTCGATATTTTGGACAAGATATGCAAGCTCGCAACCCACAATAAGGGTCCTCACACTTTCAAATTCAAGAATTAGCATAGCAAAAAACTGACTTTGCTTTTAATTTTAGTGTTAGGACTCGCAAGTGTGAGGACCCTTGATGTGGGTTGAATTTCTCACATGTAAGGGGGAGGAACATAAGGTTTAGTCACCAGATGCTGTTGGGCCCTTTAATAAATTGAAAGGTTTTTTTTATGTCCGTTCCAGTTTTAAATCTAACCAGATCTCCAGAAAATATTGATTGTGGAGGTGGATGCTTCAGGGGTCGGGGTAAGGGCTGTAATATATCAAGGTTGAAAAATTCTGACCAACTTGGGGCCATGTGCGTTTTTCTCTAGGAAATTTTAATCCAAGAGAAATTATGATGTTGCGAATCACGAGCTGCTCTCTTTCAAATTAGCTTTTGAAGAATGGAGACTTTTTGGAGGGAGCTATTCATCAGGTCACTGTGGTGACCGATGATAAAAATGTAGCTTACATTGAATCAGCTAAACAGTTAACCCCCAAGACAGGCCAGATAGTCCTTATTTTTTTCTAGGTTCAATATTTTTATCACGTTCAGGCCAGAGTCCAAGAATGTGAGGGCTGATGCCTTATCTTGCAGCCTTGATTCAATTTTTACTCCAAACAGAAAGCTATTGCTAGTCCGTTTTGTTGGTTATCTATGATTAATGGTATTAAAGATCTTGTATCCACTTCTGAAGTTTGCGCACACAATCAAGCCTGATTAAGAAGGCCAGGGAATTCTCTCCATTGCCATTTCCAGAAAGACTGTGGACAAATTTGTTAATGGATGTCATCACAATTTGTCTTTGCCTGGAGGGAAAACTGTTATTTGGGTGGTAGTTGACAGATTCAGTAAACTGGCTCACTTTTATCCATCATTAGGGATACCTAATACTGAAACACTTTCCAGATTGTGTATCAGTCATGTGGTGAAATTTCATGGAATCTCCATTAACATTGTGTGAGATAGAGGTGTACAATTTGTGTTCAAATTTGGAGAGCGTTTTGTAGGAAATTGAGTATTGATTTGTCATTTTCATAAGCTTACAACCCTGAAAGAAACAGACGGAAAGGACAAACCAATCGTTGGAATAAATTTTAAGGTGTTTTGTTGTAGCTCAGCAGGAAGACTAGACCTCATTTTTTCCTCTTGCTGAGTTCGCCTTTAAAAGTCAGTCCAAATCAGTCCACTGGAACCTTGCCTTTTTTTTTTTGCAATAATGGATTTTAATCCCATTTTGGTGGATTTTCTAGGATCGGTTTTGGGTATCCTGGAGTAGAGGTTGTCATATTCAGAAGAATATTAAGAATATTGAGGTGGCTCAGCTTTTCCAAAATTGGAACACGAAGAGGAAACGTTCGAAAGTCCCATCATAAAAGTAGGTGATATTGTTTGGTTATCGTCCAAAAACATTAAGCTCAAAGTAAAGTCAGTGAAGTTGGGTCCTCTGAAGCGTCGCGTCCCAAATGAATTCCACAAATCCGTGTTAAAGGCTATTGTCCCATCAATGGTGTGCCTTGTTTTCACCTTGTCTGGTTTGTCTATGAAGGTTTGGATACAGAACAAAAGGAACACAGTCGTGAAACCCATTGGAAAAGTGAAATCACAATCTTTGTTAATTAATCAAAACAGGTGAGCACAGGACAAGGATAAAATGGGGCTGAAACAGATGGTATAAAACATTGGTAACACCACAGCATCCAAAGAAATGCCCATGGAGCAGGTAGGTAACAGGTACTTTTAGAATTATAAATGTATGGGCTCACCTGTTTTAATTAATAAAGATTGTGATTTCACTTTTCCAATGGGCTTTATGACTATGTTCCTTTTGTTCTGTAGCTATTTGTGTTACAGTTGGTCCTTATTGGTTGTCCATTTCCTTATGTGGGTTAATTTAATTATCTTGGTTATTTGACTCCCACCATTTTGGGTGGGTGTTTTTTCTATTTTTCCCACTTTATTTTGTTTGTCAAAACTATTGTTTTATGAAGGTTTGGAGTAGAGGGTCAAAAATTCTCTCCAATATCCAGTTCATACGGACCCAAGGAGAGATCTTTGATTCCAGGTCATTCCATGAGGGTTGATGATCTAGTTAGGGCCTTCCATCATAGCTTTCCTGGGAAATCTGTGGGTCCAGTGCCCCCCCCAAGAGAGAGTACTGTCACAATTCCTCTTATCAGTGTGTCTGGAAGCAGTGAACCACAGTTCTGCCATCCAATCTAGAACAGGCATCTACTAAGCTGTCAGTATGGTGATTGACAGCTCAGCCATCCAATCAGATGCTGGGCGTGCTGAGCAGTCAGTGTTTTGAGTGACAGTTTAGCTGTCCAATCAGTACCAGGGTGGCCCGAGGCTTCATCCATGTGTCTCCTGTTTGGAGTAATTACCTGGCTATCTAGCCAGCTCTCTGCCTTAGATTGCTGCCAATTAGAACTTTGCTTAAGATGTCTGTGTTTGCTCTGTGCTCCTAGTCTAGTATTCTGATCTTTGCTTGTAGACCTTGGATTTTCCTTCACAATCTGCTTGCTAAGCCCTTTTGTTGTGATCCACTATGTTCTTGGAATTCTGACCTTGGACTGTTACCTAACTACTACTGATGAGCGAATGTGCTTGGATAACGTCTTATCTGAGCACGTTGACATGTTATCTGAGCATCTGGAAGTGCTCATATAATATGTTTAAGTCTCTGTGGCTGCATGATTTGCGACTGTTAAGGTTCTGTCACACTTAGCGATGTACCAGCCATCCCGACCAGCGATATGACGCGGTCAGGATCGCTGGTACATCGCTAAGTGGTCGCTAGTGAGCTGCCACACAGGCAGATCTCACCAGCGACATCGCAGGGCTCGGGGGTCACTACTTACCTGTCACACTAGGCGATCCTGACGTCCTCCCGCCCGCGTCCACGCTTGTCGCTCGTCTCTCCACAGGAAGCCCAGCAGGAAGCTGACGACGAGAAACAGTCCAGGACGTTCTCGTGCGATCAGCGATAACCAGCGGGGGAGCGGTCAGAGGTAAGTATCAGACATAGCGATATCGCTAGCAATATCGCTACAACGTCACAAAAACCAGTGACGTTATAGTAATATTGCTAGCGATATCCCTTAGTGTGACAGGCCCTTTAGTCAGCTTGAACACATGTGGAGATTGCCTATTTGTTAGGGAATCCCCACATGTGAAGGATGTCGCGCAGCTGCAGAAACCCAAACCTAATGTACGAGCACTGTCAAATGCTCAGATAACACCCGAGCGTGCTCGGATAAGATGTTATCCGAGTACGTTTGCTCATCACTACTGACTACATGTTTGTATCACCCCTCTGTCTATGACATACCCTCCTGGCTTTTGACTACTTGAGGGGAGTGGTCTTTGCCCTGTAATTACTATGTAGGTTAAAAGTTTGAAACTCGCCATTTGTTGCAGCTTTTCCCTGACATGTATATGGAATTTTAATTAAAATGAAATGAATGATTAATATTTTTTATATCAATCCAGCAGCACTTTTTTCCATTTTTGTATTCTCTCGCTGAAGCTGAAAAGTTTTCTCTGCAGATTTCAGGACTGCTGAACATATATATACACGGAACTGATAACGGTGAGCACATTTTTCAAAGTTTGCACTTTATTAACTTTCAGTTAATTGCATCAAAATATTTCCATCATTTGTCACGTTGGGTACATGGAGCCCCAGTTTTCAGATTTAAAAATAAATCATTTATTAAAGAAGAATTTTTACTTTATTTAGAAAGTTAAAGTACAACATCTTAGCTAAAATAAAACGTTTTAAGTAATCAACAAAATTTAATCATCTACTTATGTACTATGAAAAAAACAAATTATTTAGCATAAGAATCACATCTTCTTATGGTGATCATTGCATATAAATTTCTTGAAATTATCAGATCTTGTTTTGTTTTATCGGTCACTAAATCCCACTTACAAATGACATCGACCTACAGTACAGACCAAAAGTTTGGACACACCTTCTCATTCAAAGAGTTTTCTTTTTTTTTTTCATGACTATGAAAATTGTAGATTCACTCTGAAGGCATCAAAACTATGAATTAACACATGTGGAATTATATAACAAAAAAGTGTGAAACAACTGAAAATACAGTGGGGAAAAAAAGTATTTAGTCAGTCAGCAATAGTGCAAGTTCCACCACTTAAAAAGATGAGAGGCGTCTGTAATTTACATCATAGGTAGACCTCAACTATGGGAGACAAACTGAGAAAAAAAAATCCAGAAAATCACATTGTCTGTTTTTTTTTAATTTTATTTGCATATTATGGTGGAAAATAAGTATTTGGTCAGAAACAAAATTTCATCTCAATACTTTGTGATATATCCTTTGTTGGCAATGACAGAGGTCAAACGTTTTCTGTAAGTCTTCACAAGGTTGCCACACACTGTTGTTGGTATGTTGGCCCATTCCTCCATGCAGATTTCCTCTAGAGCAGTAATGTTTTTGGCTTTTCGCTTGGCAACACGGACTTTCAACTCCCTCCAAAGGTTTTCTATAGGGTTGAGATCTGGAGACTGGCTAGGCCACTCCAGGACCTTGAAATGCTTCTTACGAAGCCACTCCTTCGCTGCCCTGGCGGTGTGCTTTGGATCATTGTCATGTTGAAAGACCCAGCCACGTTTCATCTTCAATGCCCTTGCTGATGGAAGGAGGTTTGCACTCAAAATCTCACGATACATGGCCCCATTCATTCTTTCATGTACCCGGATCAGTCGTCCTGGCCCCTTTGCAGAGAAACAGCCCCAAAGCATGATGTTTCCACCACCATGCTTTACAGTAGGTATGGTGTTTGATGGATGCAACTCCGTATTCTTTTTCCTCCAAACACGACAAGTTGTGTTTCTACCAAACAGTTCCAGTTTGGTTTCATCAGACCATAGGACATTCTCCCAAAACTCCTCTGGATCATCCAAATGCTCTCTAGCAAACTTCAGACGGGCCCGGACATGTACAGGCTTAAGCAGTGGGACACGTCTGGCACTGCAGGATCTGAGTCCATGGTGGCGTAGTGTGCTACTTATGGTAGGCCTTGTTACATTGGTCCCAGCTCTCTGCAGTTCATTCACTAGGTCCCCCCGCGTGGTTCTGGGATTTTTGCTCACCATTCTTGTGATCATTCTGACCCCACGGGGTGGGATTTTGCGTGGAGCACCAGATCGAGGGAGATTATCAGTGGTCTTGTATGTCTTCCATTTTCTAATTATTGCTCCCACAGTTGATTTCTTCACTCCAAGCTGGTTGGCTATTGCAGATTCAGTCTTCCCAGCCTGGTGCAGGGCTACAATTTTGTTTCTGGTGTCCTTTGACAGCTCTTTGGTCTTCACCATAGTGGAGTTTGGAGTCAGACTGTTTGAGGGTGTGCACAGGTGTCTTTTTATACTGATAACAAGTTTAAACAGGTGCCATTACTACAGGTAATGAGTGGAGGAAAGAGGAGACTCTTAAAGAAGAAGTTACAGGTCTGTGAGAGCCAGAAATCTTGATTGCTTGTTTCTGACCAAATACTTATTTTCCACCATAATATGCAAATAAAATGAAAAAAAAACAGACAATGTGATTTTCTGGATTTTTTTTTCTCAGTTTGTCTCCCATAGTTGAGGTCTACCTATGATGTAAATTACAGACGCCTCTCATCTTTTTAAGTGGTGGAACTTGCACTATTGCTGACTGACTAAATACTTTTTTTCCCCACTGTATGTCTTATATTCTAGGTTCTTCAAAGTAGCAACCTTTTGCTTTGATTACTATTTTGCACACTCTTAATGAGCTTCAAGAGGTAGTCACCGGAAATGGTTTTCACTTCACAGGTGTGCCCTGTCAGGTTTAATTAGTGGGATTTCTTGCCTTATAAATGGGGTTGGGACCATCAGTTGTGTTGTGCAGAGGTCTGGTGGATACACAGCTGATAGTCCTACTGAATAGACTGTTAGAATTTGCATTATGGCAAGAAAAAAAAACAGCTAGGTAAAGAAAAACGAGTGGCCATCATTACTTTAAGAAATGAAGGTCAGTCAGTCCGAAAAATTGGGAAAACTTTGAAAGTGTCCCCAAGTGCAGTGGCAAAAACCATCAAGCGCTACAAAGAAACTGGCTCACATGAGGACCGCCCCAGGAAAGGAAGACCAAGAGTCACCTCTGCTGCGGAGGATAAGTTCATCCAAGTCACCAGCCTCAGAAATCACAGGTTAACAGCAGCTCAGATTAGAGACCAGGTCAATGCCACACAGAGTTCTAGCAGCAGACACATCTCTACAACAACTGTTAAGAGGAGACTTTGTGCAGCAGGCCTTCATGGTAAAATAGCTGCTAGGAAACCACTGCTAAGGACAGGCAACAAGCAGAAGAGACTTGTTTGGGTTAAAGAACACAAGGAATGGACATTAGACCAGTGGAAATCTGTGCTTTGGTCTGATGAGTCCAAATTTCAGATCTTTGGTTCCAACCACCATGTCTTTGTGCGACGCAGAAATGGTGAACGGATGGACTCTACATGCCTGGTTCCCACCGTGAAGCATGGAGGTGTGATGGTGTGGGGGTGCTTTGCTGGTGACACTGTTGGGGATTTATTCAAAATTGAAGGCATACTGAACCAGCATGGCTACCACAGCATCTTGAAGCGGCATGCTATTCCATCCGGTTTGTGTTTAGTTGGACCATCACTTATTTTTCAACAGGACAATGACCCCAAACACACCCCCAGGCTGTGTAAGGGCTATTTGACCAAGAAGGAGAGTGATGGGGTGCTACGCCAGATGACCTGGCCTCCACAGTCACCAGACCTGAACCGAATCGAGATGGTTTGGGATGAGCTGGACCTCAGTGTGAAGGCAAAAGGGCCAACAAGTGCTAAGCATCTTTGGGAACTCCTTCAAGACTGTTGGAAGACCATTTCCAGTGACTACCTCTTGAAGCTCATCAAGAGAATGCCAAGAGTGTGCAAAGGAGTAATCAAAGCAAAAGGTAGCTACTTTGAAGAACCTAGAATATAAGACATATTTTCAGTTGCTTCACACTTTTTGTTAATTATATAATTCCACATGTGTTAATTCATAGTTTTGATGCCTTCAGAGTGAATCTACAATTTTCATAGTCATGAAAACAAAGTTTGAATGAGGTGTGTCCAAACTTTGGTCTGTACTGTACTTCCAGAAAAGAAAATTCTGTGTCATCATTGAATCGTCTTTTCAAGAAACTTAGCAATCTTGTAATTTCTGCTTTTATACTTTTAAGAAAAAAATTCAGAAATTTTCTTTGGGTAATTTTAGTTGTATTAATTATGTTATAAATAACATAAGCATTTTTTGCTGATACATTGAAGAGATGAAAAATATGGCTATTTCTTACTGTGCCTAGCGATGTTTTAAGTTTCGCACAGTTGGACGTTTGTATTAAGACCATCCTTGGTTTCATTGTAAAAGCCTATTATTTACAGCTTCGTGTTATCACCTTCACACATAATGTTACCATGATGCATAGTGGACAGTACTAGAAATGCCTTGGATTTGTTTTCACTGTGGCACGTGTAGTCGATGCAGTGTCTCGAGATGCACTGAGAACAGAGGTGAACCCAAGCTAAGAAGCTACCAAAACGGACAGTTACTTTCCTTCCAGACTTGGGGAGAGATTATGAAAACAAACTCGATTGAGGTCCAATGGTCCAATAGTTCATACAAATGTTAAATATTTTATAGACATTAGGATTGTAATTACTTTTTAGAACAAATGGTCATTGGTAATTATATACAATTTCTATTAATCATTTAGTGCACTAAGTTGATTTCCCTTTTTCTTATGGAAAAATGTCTTTACTTGATTATATCTTGTAATTTTAAGTTTACATATGTTCACAATGTAATGATTTAAAATTAAAGTGGTTTCTCCCCTGTGTGAGTTTTTTCATGTTTAACAAGATCGTATTTCCAGGTAAAACAGTTCTTACATTTTGAACATGTAAATGGCTTCTCCAGTATATGAGTTCTGTGATGTTTAACAAGATTTGATTTATCTATAAAACATTTCCCACATTCTGAACATGAAAATGGCTTCTCCCCTGTGTGAGTTCTCTGATGTTTAATAAGATTTGATTTATCTATAAAACATTTCCCACATTCTGAACATGAAAATGGCTTCTCCCCTGTGTGAGTTCTCTGATGTGTAACAAGATGGAATTTATCTGTAAAACATTTCCCACATTCCGAACATGAAAATGGCTTCTCCCCAGTGTGAGTTCTCTGATGTCTAACAAGATTTGATCTCTGATTAAAACAATCCCCACATTCAGAACATAAAAATGGTTTCTCCCCTGTGTGAGTTCTTTGATGTTTAACAAGAATTTTTTTCTCACTAAAACATTTCCCACATTCTGAGCATGAAAATGGCTTCTCCCCTGTGTGAGTTTTTTGATGTGAAACAAGATGTGCTTTCCTTTTAAAATATTTCCCACATTTTAAACATGAAAATATCTTTTTCCCTGAGTGACTTCTGCGATATGAAAGAAATCTTGATTTAATACTGTAACTTTTCCCAGATGAAAATGGTTTCTCCCCTGTGTGAGCTACTTTATGTTCATCAGCACTTTTGTGGTTTTCGTTTTTCATATTTTCCTTTAATGAAGCAGAAGAAAGGACCTGTTGAAAAGGATCCGATGATAGATTTTTCCTAAGAAGGGCTTGAGCTGTATCTTGGATAATTACATGTTCTTCATATTTATCTGATGTGATACCATAATCACCTGCTACAAAATCTGAAAATATCAGATGTCCCTCTGAGCTCCTGGTACCATCATCTGCCAAGAATAAAATTATTATTTGTCAATAACACTCCATTAAAATCATATTAATATATTATTCTATATAATGTAATTTCCATACAAACTATAATAGAATTCAGCTGTAAACTAAGACAGTAAACTAATATGCAAGGACTAGTAGACTATGTTGTTAGGCCACGAGCGTGTGCTTTTTCAATATCTTCTCCTCTCTGTTGAAGCCGTCTTCTCAATAGGTTCTGGTTTCACTTCACCTGTCACCAATCATTTGCAGTTTCATGTTCAGTGGATCCTCATAAAGTTAACTGTAAGTTAGTGCTTTTAGATAGTGATCATCTCTCATACACTTTGTAACAGTACATGCATTTAGCATAGCGCATAGCAGTATAGTCATGTAAAAATAAGCCATGGATTTGGTGAAAGTGTAGGTTTTGTATTTTTTTTTTTATAAAAAAGAACTAAGCGAGAGGTACAAGATTGGAGAACACATTCTTTATAGTATTTTATATGCATTGGAAGTCAACAGAAAAGCATTCAATTCCATCATGAATATGGGAGACCTGAAAATGAAGTTGCAGCAGTGTCCTCTGTCATCCATGGTGGACAGTTGTTGGTTCTTCCAGAGATCACCTAGTTTAAAGGCTACAGACACCTTTGTGCACAACAAATAAATAACCACATATGTGACTAAGCTTCTGGGGTAATAAAGTTGCACATATCTGTTTTTTTCATGAAACTATCTGGCTCATAGTTGTTTTTACACCTCTCCCACATTCAAACTTTGTCTTCTCAGGGAGTTTCTCGAGCGCTGGTCACATGATATGTTTTGATTTCTCATGAACTAGCACAGCTGAAGGTCAGTTACTCACCATCAGGCAGGTATATGATTTCTCCATCATTCTTCCCCACTCCATGGGACATATTCATACTGTGAAATTCTGCTCTATAAAAATAATGGTGTCTGGTGGTCCACGAAGAAAAAAAAAATGTCAACATACGCCATTCTGATTCAGTTAATGGACCACTATATTGGCATGGCATGCGAGTACTATCCGGAAATGCAGACCCATTCCCTTCAATGGGCGAGTTTAATCTACAAATCTGATCAAAAGCAGACATGTCTCCATATTTTGTCAGACAGCTTTGAAGCGGGTCACCCCTGTATTGTGAGTTTTGTCTGGTCCATTTCAGGAAAATGGAATTTATGTCCAAAACTGATCTGTTGCACAACTGAAGCAAACAGAAGCCAAGTGGTCCTGTTAATTGTTGTGGGGTCCGTCTGGGTTCCTTCATGTGTTCTTTTTCAGAATGTAAAACAAGGTTTGGCATGATGAACTTTTTATACCGTTATAAAATCAAATATAATATTATTGTCCACAAATTGAGAAAATAGATATCCGGCACCATTGTGTGGAAAAATACCCTGAATGTCTGCACATATATTTTTCACATTAATAAAAAAAAACACTTTAATCCCACTTGGAACGGGTGCTCGATCCCATATTGGAAAAACAGAACACTTCATTGTGAAGAAAAAGAAAAAATAGGATGGCACCCACCGTTCATGTGAATCAAATCACTTTATTTCACATACACAAGGCATCGGCATCGGCACGGGAGCAATGTGCTGGAAGACGGACAACAGCCGTTTTGCGCTCAATACGCTTCAACAGGTCCTTAACCTGTTGAAGCGTATTGAGCGCGAAACGGCTGTCACATGAACGGTGAGTGCCATCCTATTTTTTCTTTTTCTTCACAATGAAATATAATATTATCCTCACCTGTGTTATCTGTAGGAATCTCCTCTTTACACCGCTCATCACCCCTCACATATATCTCTGTACTACTAATATGGGGCAGATCTTCAATCTGAAACAAAAATTGTAAGAGTCACAGACAGATGAAAAAATTGTAAGAAATGATTCAGAAGAACAGAAAAGATCATAAAATTATCAAGACGATCAAAAATGACAGCAATAGTTATCACATAGCTGCAGATCTCATGTATAAATCCAACCTGCTGGCTCCTTACTCTAACCAGCAGGCTCCATAACCAGAAAAATGATCCAGACAACATCTAATGTCTATGATCAGCTTCATCCTGTCAGCTCCACCAAGTATAAAATGTACACTGAATGGCCACGTTATTACATAGACCCACCTAGTGACTTTTTATTTTCAGAACATCAGCGGTTCATCCTGAACTACATTCCATTAGATGAAGAAAGTAGTTCTGCAGGTGTACTGGCCTATCCGCAAATAAGATGTAGATACTCACATGAGGTGAAAAAAACTGTTCACAACATCCTGGAGATGCTTTATATGATTAAAACATTAAGACTATGAAGGCCGGGGAAGCAACGAGTGTTCCTGGAATCAATTCACGACTAGTGGACCATTGTGTCATGGTGCATTGTCCTTCTATCATAGTGTGAACAGCTGCCATGAAGTGATGAACTTGACTGGACAAAATGCTGATGTAAACCCTAATGTCCAAAGAGATGGCAAAGGATGAACCAAGAAAACATGCAGCCTGAAATGATGACACATGACAGAAAGGACACATGGATTCATGCTGCTCGCATGAAATTCTGACTCACTAGTCACCATGGTGCAACAGAAATTTGGAGTCATCTGACTAGATTCTGACTGTTTTCCACTGCTCAGCGATATCATTTTTGTTCAATTAAGTTTTTACTTTACATTTCTCTTAGACAATGGTGGCACTGGATCTGGTGCAATAAACCTTCTGTGCTAAAGACCAACAAATGTATTCTAACATGTTAGTTGGACACCAGTTCTGTGTTTAGTTACAATTTACTGTGCACTACCTGCTCCTCAGCACAATTACTGATAACTTCCTCGACAAGTCGTTTATGTCCACAGGATCCCCCTTTCATTGTATTTTCGTCCTTTATCACAATATTCTCAGTACTAATACTTTTGACAAAAAGAAACTCAAGAGGTTAGGAGTTTTTCAAAATATGAGCCTTACCATAACATTGACAACTATGTCTAGTTGAAGCGCTCAATATTCCCAGTATAATGTGCTTCACACTGAAAAATGATCACTTAGTTTTATATTACTCTCCGGGGTTACAGGTCTAATCTGTATACAGGAAAGCTTCAAATAAGAAAGTGCGGAAGTCTAATAAATTGGCCATTCAGTGTCTAATAATGGTGGATAAAACAAGACTGAACACAAGACCTTCACAGCCGTCTACACATCATAGGGGAGATCTCATGACACCTTCTCTCCATCTACCTGATGATCCAGAGGAACAGTGGGATCTTCTTGTTTACAGTCCTGTGGAAGAAGAGGACGGAGACATCTCTCTGGTGTTGTCCTCTCACTGGATAGAACTGGAGGAAACACATACAGGAACTGAATTCATTCTTTACATACAGATAATTATAGGCCGTGTGTATTTAGTCCTGTCTATTACCTGGTGATGTGAGGGGCTGGGGAACCTCCATCATGACGTCCTTGTACAGATCTTTATGTCCTTCTAAATACTCCCACTCCTCCATGGAGAAATAGACGGTGACATCCTGACACCTTATAGGAACCTGACACATACAATGATACCGTCACCCCCCGATCCCTCCATACCGTTACTGTATAATGTCCCAGCATTCCCAGCAGTGTCACCTCTCCAGTCAGCAGCTCAATCATCTTGTAGGTGAGTCCTAGGATCTTCTGGTCATTGATGTCCTCATGTATCAGGGGGTGAGGTGGAGGCCCCGTGATTGGGCTCAGGGGTCTTCCCCATCCCTCAGACACAGGGTCCTGACAGCGCTCCCTAGAGGTCTTCTTCACTACTGTGTAATCCTGGTTATGGAGAGACACATTAATAAATCTCACTACAGACATTTCCAGAGTCCTCACCTCTCCAGTTCTGTCCATCTGTTATTCCCATAGATAAGAATGATGTAATGTGAGGTCATCAGAATCTCTCACCTCTCCAGTAAGCCGGAAGAGGATATCTAGGGTGAGGTGTAATATCCTCTCCGCCATCTTGTCCCTGTCCCTATCCATCCTTGTAGGGTCACTCAGGAGAATTCTCTTATATCCCTCCGTCAGGCGCAATAGATCTGACAGGCACACAGTAATTAGTTTCACTTCTCTCTCCCCGCCCACTTATCAGAAAACCCCACCCCTCCTAGTTATCTCCTGACTCTACAGGCTCTGTGAAACCTGATATCACAGTGACTCAGCAGACCTTCTAGTGAGCAGATATCAACACTTTGGCTTCTCAGGCACATTGCGCCTGATTTCAACACAAATTGAAAGGTTAGTATTTTCTTTTTTTATTCATCACGATTGTGTATTTAGCTTGTTTTATGAAGGATTAATGCTAAGTTAGTGTACATAAGTACTGTTTTCTTAGACAAAAGGAGGGTGGCTTCTAAGGCACATTGCGCCCTAACACATACTCTTTCTCTCTTGCTTCAGATTTTCTGCTGCAATGGCCAGAAAACAGTATGATTCATCTAAACCCCTTCATTTAGAAGAAATGAAGATTTTTTTGTTAGAAGATGATGAGGAAGAACCAGCAGTAACTGAGGATTTAGAGGAATCTAGTGACATTTCATCTGAAGATGAGGTAGCAGAATGTAACACTGATTCTGGAACAGAGCAGGATGGTGATGACACTGATACAGAGGAAACAGACACAGATCTAGCTTATTATTTGGGCAAAGATAAAAATACAAAGTGGAACAAAAAGGCACCCAAGAGCAAACAGCGCAGAGAATCCCACAATATTATTACACACCTTCCTGGAGTTATTGGAAGTGCTAGAAAAGCTAAAACTGCAGTGGAATGTTGGAGTAATCTAATTACAGATAGCATGTTGGAAACTATTGTTCGGTTCACTAACCAGTATATTGACACAATCAAAGAGCAATTCTCCAGACAGAGGGACATCAAAAACACTGATGTGATTGAACTCAAGGCATTTATTGGCTTGTTATACCTAGCTGGTGCTTTCAGAGCAAATAGGCAAAGTTTGGAGGAGCTGTGGGGGACAGACGGTGATGGCATTGAAAAATTCAGCCTTGTGATGAATCTGAAACGATTCAAAGTCCTGATCCGTTGCCTCCGTTTCGATGATCGAAGTACCCGGACAGAACGAAAAGGTTATGCACCAATTCGGGACATATTTCAACAATTTATTATGAATTGTCAAAAAAGCTATTGCCCGGGGCAAAACCTCACTATTGATGAGATGCTTCCAGGTTTCCGTGGAAGATGTGGTTTTCGGCAATATGTACCATCAAAGCCAAACAAATATGGAATTAAAATTTTTGCCATGGTTGATGCAAGGATGATGTACACTATGAACATGGAAGTTTATTGTGGAAGACAGCCACCAGGTCCTTTCAATGTGAGCAACAAGCCTAGTGATGTGGTAAAGAGAATTGCTGAGCCAATGTTTGGATCTGGTCGAAATATCACTGCTGACAACTGGTTTACTGACTTTGATCTGATTGATTTTTTAAAAACGAAAAAGCTGTCATATGTGGGAACTGTTAGAAAAAACAAAAGGCAGTTGCCGCCAGATTTTCTATATACAAAAGGCAAACAACAGTATAGCACTATGTTTGGGTTCAGTAATGGAAAGATTTTAGTTTCTTGCATCCCACGCGAGAGGAAAAATGTGATTTTGGTCTCTTCATTACATAATGATTACACCATTGATCCAGAGTCTGGGGAGCTAAGGAAACCAGAAATCATAACTTTTTATAATTTGACCAAAAGCGGCGTTGACACTGCTGACCAAATGTGTGGCAATTTCAATGTAAGTCGAAATACCAAACGCTGGCCGATGGTAATCTTCTTTACAATGCTGAATGTGGGTGGCATCAACTCACAAGTAATTTACCTCGGTAATGAACTTAAACAAATGCGCAGAAGAATGTACCTAAAACAATTGGCTAATGAACTGGTGAGTGGACAGCTAAGCCTAAGAAGTACAAAGACGGTTGGAATGCCCCTTGCCCTGCAACACCGGTTGAAGAGATATCGTCCCAAGGACGTTCCAGAACAAACACCGACTCTACCACCTTCTAAAAGACGCAGTTGTACTACCTGCTCATTTGTATCTGGTTTCAGAAGGCTTTCTAAATATGACTGCAAAATATGTAAAGAATCAATCTGCCTTTCCCATGCAACTTTCGTCTGCCAGCCTTGCTTTTCTAAGTGTACCTGTGCTGCTTCTGCTGCAATTGAAACCACTGAAGATGAGTAGAAAATAATTAAGTAACATCTAAGTGCAATATCCTTTAAGTTTTTTTCCATAATTTTATATTTAAGCAGTAGTTAAGTAAAGATAACTGGAGCCTATTTGGCGGTACTACCGAAAAGTGGTACTTTTAGTTTTAATAAGTTTATGGTTAATAAATGTTTTTTTTTGCATCTGATTTGGTGTAATCTCTTTTAATACATTCCTATGAAGGTCACTGACTACTTCTATAGTCCTGAAATTGAAATATGTAGCTACTATAGGTGGTTTTCTGACCTGTGCTTGTCAGGCACATTGCGCATGAACTGAGGAGAATCTATATTGCGCCTGACGGAGGGATATAGAAGATCTCCACTGAGAGGATCCGATATTGTAGGGACCTGAATGAGGAGAAGATGACGATGTAACATCATAAAGATCCCATGTAAGAAATCTCCGGAGCTGTTACCGGCTTCACATGATCACTACATCCAGTCATGGCCCCGTCCTGCCCCCGGTATAACACACAGTCCCATTATAGTCACATACAGAGATTTATCCCAGGCTCAGCACTGAGGGGGTTACTGCCCCGTGCGCCCGCGCAGTAAGGCCTCTTTCACACTTCAGTTTTTTACAATCAGTCACAATCCGCCAGGTTTTGAAAAAAACGGATCCGCAATTTTCTTTTGAGGATCTGTTTTTTTCCCCATTGACTTCCATTATTGGCGGATTACCGTCCGTTGCATCCGTTTTTTTTGCGGATCCGCCAAAAGTTCCTGTCCGTCACCATCCTCAAACATTTCAAAACGGAGCTTGCAACGTTTCTCTCTCTCTCTCTCCTTTTCCAGGCTGCGATTCCTTTAAAATTCTTCAGTTGTCGGATCCGTCAAAAAAACGGACGGATGCCATCCGTTGTCATCAGTACTAAAATGGATCCGCCATCCGTCCTTTTGGCGGATTTTGACTGATGCAAAAAACTGAAGTGTGAAAGAGGCCTAATGGGGAATCTCCAGCACCTACCTCCACCTGCAGAGCCGCACACCACATATATGGCTGATCTGTGCGCACAGGACCTGGGATGAGGTCACAGGAGGGGAGGAGTCAGGGGTCACATGATCAGGGGCCTCAGTGTATGCAGGACTCTGCTGTGCTGGTTATCATGGTGCTGGATGAGGGGAAGTTTCTGTGTGGGGTCAGGAGGGGTTTACAGTGTGGGAGTAGCAGAGTTGCATGTGTACGAGGTGTATGGAGCGGAGCCGTGTGTGTAGGAGGTGTACGGAGCGGAGCCGTGTGTACGAGGTGTACGGAGCAGAGCCGTGTGTGTACGAGGTGTACGGAGCGGAGCCGTGTGTGTACGAGGTGTACGGAGCGGAGCCGTGTGTACGAGGTGTACGGAGCAGAGCCGTGTGTGTACGAGGTGTACGGAGCAGAGCCGTGTGTACGAGGTGTATGGAGCGGAGCCGTGTGTGTAGGAGGTGTACGGAGCGGAGCCGTGTGTACGAGGTGTACGGAGCAGAGCCGTGTGTGTACGAGGTGTACGGAGCGGAGCCGTGTGTGTACGAGGTGTACGGAGCGGAGCCGTGTGTACGAGGTGTACGGAGCAGAGCCGTGTGTGTACGAGGTGTACGGAGCGGAGCCGTGTGTGTACGAGGTGTACGGAGCGGAGCCGTGTGTACGAGGTGTACGGAGCAGAGCCGTGTGTGTACGAGGTGTACGGAGCGGAGCCGTGTGTACGAGGTGTACGGAGCGGAGCTGTGTGTGTACGAGGTGTACGGAGCGGAGCCGTGTGTACGAGGTGTACGGAGCAGAGCCGTGTGTGTACGAGGTGTACGGAGCGGAGCCGTGTGTGTACGAGGTGTACGGAGCGGAGCAGTGTGTGTACGATGTGTGTGTAGGGGAGCCGTGTGTGTTCGAGGTGTACGGAGAGGAGCCGTGTGTGTACGAGGTGTACGGAGCAGAGCCGTGTGTGCGAGGTGTACGGAGCGGAGCCGCGTGTGTACGAGGTGTACGGAGAGGAGCCGTGTGTGTACGAGGTGTACGGAGCGGAGCTGTGTGTGTACGAGGTGTACGGAGAGGAGCCGTGTGTGTACGAGGTGTACGGAGCGGAGTCGTGTGTGTACGAGGTGTACGGAGAGGAGCCGTGTGTGCGAGGTGTACGGAGCAGAGCCGTGTGTGTGAGGTGTACGGAGAGGAGCCGCGTGTGTACGGGGTGTACGGAGCGGAGCCGCGTGTGTACGAGGTGTACGGAGCGGAGCCGTGTGTGTACGAGGTGTACGGAGCGGAGCCGTGTGTTTACGAGGTGTACGGAGCGGAGCCGTGTGTGTACGAGGTGTACGGAGCGGAGTCGTGTGTGTACGAGGTGTACGGAGCGGAGCCCTGTGTGTGTACGAGGTGTACGGAGCGGAGCCCTGTGTGTGTACGAGGTGTACGGAGCGGAGCCCTGTGTGTACGAGGTGTACGGAGCGGAGCCGTGTGTACGAGGTGTACGGAGCGGAGCCGTGTGTACGAGGTGTACAGAGAGGAGCCGTGTGTGTACGAGGTGTACGGAGCGGAGCCGTGTGTGTACGAGGTGTACGGAGCGGAGCCGCGTGTGTACGAGGTGTACGGAGCGGAGCCGCCTGTGTGCGAGGTGTACGGAGTGGAGCTGCGTGTGTACGAGGTGTACAGAGCGGAGGGTGTGTGTACGAGGTGTACGAAGAGGAGCCGTGTGTGTACGAGGTGTACGGAGCGGAGCCGTGTGTGTACGAGGTGTACGGAGCGGAGCCGTGTGTGTACGAGGTGTACGGAGCGGAGCCGTGTGTGTACGGAGGGGAGCCATGTGTGTACGAGGTATACGGAACGGAGCCGCATGTGTACGAGGTGAACGGAGCCATGTGTGTACGGCATGTGCCTTGCCTGAACTCTTGCTGATTCACAGTCTGAAAGCATAATGATAACCAGTATTATGGACATCCAAATGGGATTTGTTTTGATATATATATAATACTGATGGAAGCTAATTATTTGTTTGTGTAGCTTGTCTCTGTCACGATCCATTTTTGGATCTCTGGCAGATTTGGCGTTTTCATATTAAAATTTTTCCTTTCAGGCCATCGGCCGTTAATGTCATCCCCCCCCCAGTGGCCGTTGGTGTTATTGCATTGCTGCTGACTGTTGGTTATACAGGTCCTTTTGGATACCAACCGTGCTGAAGACTGGAGCTTCCTGGTGCAGTGGTGCTTCAGCTGAATGCTGTGATCTGGTGTCTTACTCTGCTGTGTGGTGCTTTGCAGCGCAGAAGGCTAAGTGTTTTTGTTACCCTGTTCCTTTTCCTGTCTATCTTTACCTTGTGTTGTATTAGTGCAGCAGTGGGACCAGTGTCTTCACTTGCCAATTCCCTACTTAGGGATAGGAGCAGGGCAAGCTAGGGCTTAGGTATCCTGCTTGGCGACAGGTTGAAAGAACCTGTATAGGAATGCTAGTAAGAGCAGGGCACATCCTCAGGTGAGTGCAGGAGGTGTCCATTTCCCCATTCCTTATCGCAGGGCCCACCGTTGTAAAAGTTTCCCTGGTGTCCCCTGGTGTGTTTTTTATGTTTTGCCATTTAGTGACCGACCAATTGGTGGGTCGTGTCACACTGGGCCAGTCACTCCGTGACAGTCTCTATTTTCTTCACCCCCTCCCACCCACTTTTTGTCTCTCCTCTTGATTTTTCTTTTATATGCCATATTCTGCCTAGAGGTATGCATATATTGGTACGGGTGCTTCTCACAAAAATAGAATATCATCAAAAAGCTCATTTATTTCAAAAAGTGAAATTCATATATTATATAAAGTGTTTATTTCTGTTAATCATTAACATTATGGCTTACAATCAATGAAAACCCAAAATTCATTATCTCAGTAAATTAGAATAATTAAGAAAAAACACCTGCAAAGCCTTCCTAAGCATTTGAAAAGGTCCCGTAGTCTATTTCAGTAGGCTTCACAATCATGGGGAAGACTGCTGACTTGACTGATGTCAAGAAGGCAGTCACTTACACACTCCACAAGGAGGGTAAGCCACAAAAGGTCATTGCTAAAGAAGCTTGCTGTTCACAGGGTGCTGTATCCAAGCATATTAATGGAAAGTTGAGTGGAAGGAAAAAGTGTGGTAGAAAAAGGTGCACAAGCAACTGAGATAACTGTAGCCTTGAAAGATTGTTAAGAAAAGGCCATTGACAAATTTTGGGTTGTCCAGGTGATGGGGAGGGACTCCTTGGTTCAGGGGTTGGAGGCAGGAAGTTTTAGGAAGTTGGGTTTGATGTACAGTTGTGGCCAAAAGTATTGACACCCCTGCAATTCTGTCAGATAATACTCAGTTTCTCCCTGAAAATGATTGCAATCACAAATTCTTTGGTATTATTATCTTCATTTAATTTGTCTTAAATGAAAAAACACCAAAGAGAATGAAGCAAAAAGCAAAACATTGATAATATCTCACAAAACTCCAAAAATGGGCCAGACAAAAGTATTGGCACCCTCAGCCTAATACTTGGTTGCACAACCTTTAGCCAAAATAACTGCGACCAACTGCTTCCGGTTACCATCAATGAGTTTCTTACAATGCTCTGCTCGAATTTTAGACCATTCTTCTATGGCAAACTGCTCCAGGTCCCTGATAGTTGAAGGGTGCCTTCTCCAAACTGCCATTTTTAGATCTCTCCACAGGTGTTCTTTGGGATTCAGGTCTGGACTTATTGCTGGCCACCTTAGAAGTCTCCAGTGCTTTCTCTCAAACCATTTTCTAGCGATTTTTGAAGTGTGTTTTGGGTCATTGTCCTGCTGGAAGACCCACGACCTCAGAGGGAGACCCAGCTTTCTCACACTGGGCCCTACATTATGCTGCAAAATTTGTTGGTAGTCTTCAGACTTCATAGTGCCATGCACACGGTCAAGCAGTCCAGTGCCAGAGGCAGCAAAGCAACCCCAAAACATGTTTGACTGTAGGGACCGTGTTTTTTTCTTTGAATGCCTCTTTTTTCTCCTGTAAACTCTATGTTGATGCTTTTGCCCAAAAAGCTCTACTTTTGTCTCATCTGACCAGAGAACATTCTTCCAAAACGTTTTAGGCTTTTTTAGGTAAGTTTTGGCAAACTCCAGCCTGTCTTTTTTATGTCTCGGGGAAAGAAGTGGGGTCTTCCTGGGTCTCCTACCATACAGTCCCTTTTCATTCAGACGCCGACGGATAGTACGGGTTGACACTGTTGTACCCTCGGACTGCAGTGCAGCTTGAACTTGTTTGCATGTTAGTCGAGGTTCTTTATCCAACATCCGCACAATCTTGCATTGAAATCTCTTGTCAATTTTTCTTTTCCGTCCACATCTAGGGAGGTTAGCCACAGTGCCATGGGCTTTAAACTTCTTGATGACACTGCGCACGGTAGACACAGGAACATTCAGGTCTTTGGAGATGGACTTGTAGCCTTGAGATTGCTCATGCTTCCTCACAATTTGGTTTCTCAAGTCCTCAGACAGTTCTTTGGTCTTCTTTCTTTTCTCCATGCTCAATGTGGTACACACAAGGACACAGGACAGAGGTTGAGTCAACTTTAATCCATGTCAACTGGCTGCAAGTGTGATTTAGTTATTGCCAACACCTGTTAGGTGCCACAGGTAAGTTACAGGTGCTGTTAATTGCACAAATTAGAGAAGCATCACATGATTTTTCGAACAGTGCCAATACTTTTGTCCACCCTCTTTTTTATGTTTAGTGTGGAATTATATCCAATTTGGCTTTAGGACAATCCTTTTTGTGTTTTTTCATTTAAGACAAATTAAATGAAGATAATAATAACAAAGAATTTGTGTTTGCAATCATTTTCAGGAAGAAACTGAGTATTATCTGACAGAATTGCAGGGGTGTCAATACTTTTGGCCACAACTGTATCCTACTTTAGTGCTGATACATAAAGTCTGGGAGGCAATTAAAAAGATTAGAGGTTTGGAACACTTGACAAATTTTTCCCCGATATGGCAAAACGAGACTCTATCGGAATTTGTTAAAATGGGAGAATTTAAAAATTGGATGAGCCTGGGAATACAGTACATGGTTCGGGTGCAGGGCGAAAAGGGACTGGTGCCCTTTGGAAAGTTGCAGGAAGATTATGGGCTACCGGAGGTCTGCAGATTTCAATATGGGCAGTTGCTTATGCTACGCAGAGTAGGACGATGAATATGGAGATTCACAAGGATATATTGATTATGTCTGTACAGAGGTGGGAACAAAAGGGGTAGTGTCGGACATTTATAAGGATCTAATGCATACTTTTTAAAATAATTATCCTATTAGAGCACAGGGGAAATGGGAGGAGGAGTTGGGAAGGATAGAGAAAGATAAATGAGAAGTGATTATGGAATATATACCCCAATTATCACTGAGTGAACCGGGCAGACTCTCGCAGATATATGTACTCCATAGAGTATATAGGACTCCTGAACGGCTATATAGAGCGGGTCTGAGACAGACTCCTGAGTGTCCTCGGTGCCGAATGGAGGGGGCTGGAATTCTCCATATGTTATGGCAGTGTCCAAATCTGAACCCATATTGGACGGTGGTGCTTAATGCCATAGGAGGAGCGTATGGTTGTAGGATTGAGAGGGATCCTGTGGTGTGTATACTGGGATATGTGGAGGAGGTCCAGGTACATAATAAATATAAAGTGGCAATAGCTACATTATTACATATTGCGCGAAAACTGATCGCCAGATACTGGATAAATGAAGATCCACCGACGTTGAGGGAATTTTTCAGACAGTCTGACTATATTGTGAATATGGAAAAAACATTTATGTTAAGAGAAAAGGCATAAGAACATTTGACACACTATGGACACCTTGGGTGGAGAGAAGATGACCCTGAACTTAGGTTACACCATGCATTATTTGCTGCTCTTGTATGTAATGGGGAGAGGCGGAGGGGAAGGGAGGGAATTTCTGAAACTGATGACCATTGTTAAAGTTCTCATTGCGATTTTTGTTCTATTGTTTTGTACCTTGAATTTGGTTAAATAAAAATGTATCTGATTTAAAAAAAGAAAAATTTTGGGGAGATTCACAAGGAGTGGACTGCTGCTGGAGTCATTGCTTCAAGAGCCACCACACACAGAGGTATCCAGGACGTGGGCTACAAGTGTCGCATTCCTTGTGTCAAGCCACTCATGACCAACAGACAACGCTAGAAGCATCTTAAGACGAAAAAGAACTGGACTATTGCTCAGTGGTCCAAGGTGTTGTTTTCAGATGAAAGTATTGCATTTAATTTGGAAATCAAGGTCACAGAGTCTGGAGGTAGAGTGGAGAGGCACACAATCCAAGATGCTTGAGGGCTAGTATGAAGTTCCTCAATCAGTGATGGTTTGGGGAGCCATGTCATCTGCTGGTGTAGGTCCACTGTGTTTTATCAAGACCAAAGTCAGCGCAGCAGTCAACTAGGAAATTTTAGAGCACTTCATGCTTCCCTGTACCAACAAGCTGCTTGGAGATGGAAATTTCATTCTCCAGCAGGGCTTGGCACCTGTCCACACTGCCAAAAGTACCAATACCTGGTTTAAAAACAACAGTATCACTGTGCTTGACTGGCCATCAAACTCGACAGACCTTAACTCCATAGAGAATCTGTGGGGTATTTTCGAGAGGAAGATGAGAGACACCAGATCCAAAAAATCAGACGAGCTGAAGGCTGCTATCAAAGCAACCTAGGCTTCCATAAAACCTCAGCAATGCCACAGGCCGACCAAGTATTGAGTGCATTTACTGAACATACATTTCAGTAGGACAACATTTCAGATTTTAAAATCATTTTTCAAGATGGTGTTATAAAGTATTCTAATTTACTGAGATAATGACTTTTGGGTTTTCATTGGCTGTAAGCCATAATCATCAACATTAAAAGAAATAAACACTTGAAATGCATACCATAGTAGAAAAAAAGCAGGACAAAGGCACAGCTGTCTGTCCTCGGGTTAAGGAAGCTGCACACACATCAGGGAATACGGGTGCCACTTCCAAGGAAAATAGTCTGTATATCCATAGAGAAGTGGATTGGCACAATCCGTCCCGTGCAAAAATATGACCTGTTGAAGCGCAATGTAAGCGCGAAACGATCGTCGTCTGTATTTGCTCCATGATTTTATCTGCGCGCTGTTGGTAACTTGATGTCACAATAAAGGATATTTTTTGCACGGGACAGATTGTGCCAATCCACTTTCATCTCTATGGAAACACTTGAAATAGATCACTCTCTTTGTAATTACTCTATATAATTTTAGTTTCACTTTTTGTATTGAAGAACTGAAAAAAATAACTTTTTGATGATATTCTGATTTTTTAAGAAGCACTTGTATATCGATTCAATACTATTGAACACCCTTATACTATTATACTAGTCAGTAACTGAGCTATAGTCTGTGATATACGACCAATTCTGTTTTCACAGATTACCCTCGTTATTAACATTAGCAACATAACTGGTACCTGGTTTATATAATAATAACGCCCATTGGGCATCAAAACCTTTGCTGAATTATTCAGAAGAACTTTCTAATTAACGTTCTAGAAACTAGTGAGTAGGTATTTTCCCCTTCGTCCACAATATGGGTTACCATGCCCCTGTGCGCTAACGGGACAAAGTGAAATATTTAATGATTTTAAGTAGCTCCTCCCCCTCATCTCCCCCAGGATAAAGGGGAAGCATCCCAGAAGCCATCAGTTTTTTCTTTGTCCCTGTGCTAGCGGGACGTTTTTTGTTTCCCTCCGTCCCTACCCCCTTGCCTACTTATCCAGGTTTCTAGTCTGCTCCATGTGTGCTGCTGCCATGCCAGCGCCATTACTGAGTGTTGCTCTTTCAGGTGAAGTAGCTACTTCCTGTCAGCTCTTTCTGTCCACCATTTTCTTGGTGGGATCCATAGTGTCTTCCTGTCTCCTCTATGGGTGCTGCCATGTTGTTGGTGGTTTGCTGCTGTGATTGGTAGACTTCATCACAGGGGGTGGGAGAAGTTCCTCCCTTTCCTTTTCAAGTGTTTTTTTTTCAACCTGCAGGCTGCGGCTACTCATAGCTGACTTGTCTTGTAGCTTGCTATCCAGTATGTCATCTCTGGATTCTGCCAGCTGTGGCTTTGGTGATGGAAAAGCGACCTCCAAAAGACATCACCCCTAGTGTGCTTTCAGTGGTCTACCCCTCCCGAATGGTTGGTCTGGGACCATGTGCAATATCTGCATTCCCAGTACGGAGGAACCCACGATTATAGATGTAGTCATCTGGGTAAAAGACCTAATAGGTGGCTCTGCAAGGTCTAATCCCTTACCTCCCAGGGCCCAGAAATGTGCCCGAAGTTCCCCCTCTCCTCAAGGAAATGACTCCCAGTCTGAGGACCTTATGGTCATTGATGAGATCAGATCTTCATCATCGGATTCTGAGGAAGAATTGTCTAAAAAAACCTACTTTCCAAAGGAAAAGTCAGGCAGGCTTATTAAAGCTGTGCAGCAGGAACTTCACCTGTCGGAGATGCCTACCACCTCTTAAGTGCCTAGGGCCTTTACTGTGGATAATAAGATCATGGACCTTATGAAGGGTGAAAGGCAAAGACCAGAGAAGGCACTGTTTCAATCTAAACAGTTTAAAATGCTCTACCCCCTGTATGAGTCTCAGTCTAAGGACTGGGCGTCTACACCTAAGGTGGATGCAGCAATCGCTAGATTGTCCAGAAAAACTATTGTTCTTTCCGAAGATGCTGCAAGCCTTAAAGATCCTATGGAACAGAGAATTAAGGTCTCCTTGAAGAGAGCTTATTCCGCGGCAGTTGCACAGTCCTCCATTGGGATATCAGCCCATGAAACATCTAGGGCCCTTAGACGGTGGCTAGCCAGACTGGAAGAGGATATTGAGTCTGGAGTCTCCAGACAGGATCTACTTAAGGGGTTTAAGCAGATGAACCTAGCTGTGGATTTCCTGTGTGATGATTCAGAACAGATAAGGTCGGCGGCTAGGACCATGGCCCTCTCCACTGTGGGAAGGAGAGCGTTTTGGCTTAATTCATGGTCAGGTGACGTACCTTCCAAGTACCATCTCTGTAATCTGGAATATTCTATAGGAAGGTTGTTCGGCCAGAGGTTGGATTCAATTATGGAGGGCTTAGCCGATAACATAGGCAAGTCACTTCCTCAAAGACGGTCTTTTCGTGGCTTTGCCTCGACCCGTTGGGATCAACGCCGTACTTCACCCCCTAGATTTAGAGGAAGATATAAGTATGGTGGAAGAAGAGGGGAAATCGCATCTTCCCATCGGGGAGCTTATAGGAATCCCAGAGCAACCAAAAAAGACTTCTTACACCAAAAAGTTACTGGTCGGGGGAAAGTTGACACTTTTCTTGCAAAACTGGAAAGATTTAATAAAGGACACCTGGGTGATCAAAAATATAGAGAATGGTTATATGATTCCTTTCATTTCTTATCCCCAAGAAAGATATTTGGTGTCCAGTACTCTTCCTCCCTCCAGGCAGAAAATTCTAGAGAAAGAGATGCAGAATTTAATTCTTCTATCAGCCTTGGAACCTGTTCCAACATCCCAGGTTGGAAGAGTCGTATACTCTTCTGTCTTTCTGGTTCCGAAACCATCAGGCAAGTGGCGTCTGATAATCGTTCTAAGGTACCTAAACGGTTCATTCAAAGGAAAGGTTCAGGATGGAAACTATCGGGTCCGTCAGTTTCAATCTGGAGAGAGACGATCTTATGGCATCCACAGATCTGAAAGATGCATATTTTCATATACCGATATTTCCCTCACACAGAAGATACTTAAGGATCGCAGTTACCCTCAATGGAAATTTTCGACACTTCCAGTTCAGGGTCCTTCCCTTTAGGATAACCACCGCGCCCTATGTCTTCACCAAGGTGGTATCGGTAATGATGTCCAGGCTCCGTATTCAGGGGATACGAATATTTCCATATCTGGACGATTGGCTGATTCTTACAGCATCCCGCCCTTTCCTTCTGGAGCACCTACAGATTACCCTGGACCTTCTTACGGACCTCGGCTGGATAATAAATACGGAGAAGTCAGATCTGTGCCCAGACACCTCCAAATCCTTCCTGGGGTTTGCAATCAACTCTCTAGAGATGAAATTGTATCTCTCTCCCTGGAGGAAGACGCGTATTCTCAACGGAGCACGTTTTCTCTCACGGAGTCGCAAGATCCCGATAAGGAATCTCATGAGGTTCTTAGGGGTATTAACTTCCACTGCCGAGGCTGTTCCTTGGGCCTTAGCCCACATGAGAACCCTTCAGACGTGTAATGTTTAATGATTTGGCCTGTCTCTTTAAGAAAAGGAAGTCTTGTGACTAGAAGGTTATAGACAGTAAGTGGGTTAGGGGAGTTTCAGTTTCAGTTTAGCCTGATGAGGGAAATGTGATGCTGTGTGCTGGAGGAAGAACAAGAAGAATAAAGTACAGTTAAAGCGTTCTCTCTTGAATTCCTTATACAGTGTGGACATTACAACTGGCGACGAGGATGGGATGCAATCACCTGCTGCTGTGAGTACTAACCCCTGCTTTACCGCTTCACACGCCAGCGCCACTGAGAGACTCCATCATGGTTGACAACTTGCACACATTCCCACAGTTTGATATAACTGATGTAATTAATCTCTCTCATAACTGGAGAAAATGGCTAAACCGATTTGAGAACTTCCTGGCAGCTAGGGACATAAAAGAGGAGAAAAGGAAGAAAGCCGTGCTCCTGCACTGCGCGGGCACAGGAGTCTATGACATACAGTGGCATGCAAAAGTTTAGGCACCCCTGGTCAAAATTACTGTTATTGTGAACAGTTAAGCAAGTTGAAGATAAAATGATCTCTAAAAGGCCTAAAGTTAAAGATGACACATTTGTTTTGCATTTTAGGCTAAAAAGTAATACACACTGTAATTTTTTCACATTTTAAAAATTACAAAAAGAAAAATGGTCCGATGCTAAAGTTTGGGCACCTTTGGAGATTTGTGTGCTCAGATAACTTTGACCAAGGTTTTATACCTTAATTAGCATGTAAGGGATATGGCTTGTTCACCCTCAATGTTAGGAAAGGTCAGCTGATGCAGATTCCACAGGTTTAGAAACACATAGCCTCCTCTAACCTTGTGCGAAAAAACAGCCACCATGGGTTCTTTTAAGCAGCTGCCTAGCACTCTGAAAATGAAAATGGTGAAGGCCCACAAAGCAGGAGAAGGCTATAAGAAGATAGCAAAGCGTTTTTAAGTTGTCCTTTGCTCAGTTCAATATGTAATTCAGAAATAGCAGTTTACAGGAACAGTGGAGGTCAAGATAAGGTCTGGAAGGTCAAGCAAAATTTCATAGAGAGCTGCTTGTAGTATTGCTAGAAAGGCATATCAGAACCCCCACTTGACTGCAAAAGACCTTCAGAAAGATTTAGCAGATTCTGGAGTTGTGGTAATTGTTCTACTGTTCAGAGACACCTTATCAAATATTGCCTTCATGGAAGAGTCATCAGAAGAAAACCTCTCCTGCACCCTCACCATAAAATTTAGCATCAGAGGTATGCAAAAGAACATCTAAACAAGCCCAATGCATTTTAGAAACAAGTCCTGTGAATCGTTGAAGTTAAAATAAAACTCTTTGGTCGCAATGATCAAAGGTATGTGCAGAGATAAAATTGCATAGAATTTCAGGAAAAGAACATCTCTCCAACCATTAAGCATGGGGATGGATCAATCATGCTTTGGAGTTGTGTTGCAGACAATGGCACAGGGAACATTTCACAGGTAGAGGGAAGAATGGATTCAATGAAATTTCAACAAATTCTTGATGCAAACATAACACCATGTGTAAAAAAGCTGAATTTGAAAACGGATGGCTTCTACAAATGGATAATGATTACACACATCAAAATCCAAAATAGACTACCTCAAAAGGCGATAGCTAAAGGTTTTTCAATCATCATTGAAAATCTGTGGCTAGTCCTCAAAATAGCAGTGCATGCAAGACGACCCAGGAATCTCACAGAAATAGAAGAATTTTCCAAGGAAGAATGGATGAAAATCCATCAAACAAGAATTGAAAGACTCTTGGTTGGCTACTAAAAGCGTTTACAAGCTGTGATATTTTAAAAAGGAGTGCTACTAGGTACTAACTATGCAGGGTGCCCAAACTTTTGCATTGGCCTATTTTCCTTATTGTAATTTTTAAAATGTAAAAAATGACAATATATAATTTTTTTTGGCCTAAAATACAGAGAAAATGTGTCATCTTTAACTTTAGCCCTTTTAGAGATCATTCCATCTTCAACTTGCTTAACTGGTCACAATAACAGTAATTTTGACCAGGGGTGCCCAAACTTTTAAATGCCACTGTATACAGCATGTTACCTGCAGCAGAGACAGACACGTACAACAACTGAACCAAAGCTCTCACTGAATACTTCAACCCCAAACAGAACATCAGATATGAAAGATACAAGTTCAGGATTGCTAAGCAGCTTCCAGAAGAATCCATAAACACCTATGTCACAAGGCTAAAAGAGCTAGCACATGGATGTGCTTTTACGGATGTAGATGATGAAATTCTAACTCAAGTAATTATCCCATGCTCGTCTAATAACAAAAGGCGTAAAGCTCTGCAGCAGGATCTCTCTCTGCGTGATTTACTCAAGATGGCCTGTGCTATAGAGATAGCAGATCATCAGGCCACCGCAATGGAGAATGGGGATAATTTACATGTGCATATTCTCAAACATAAAAAGTGCACAAGACAAGCAAGCCCCAAAATAGAAGAAATGTTATAGATGTGGACAAGATTTCCCTCATCACCTGAACAAATGTCCAGCTATAGGACAAACATGCAGTAAATGTTGAAAAGGGAACCATTTTGCAGCTGTCTGCAAATCAGCGCACAACAAGTCTCGCAAACATAAAAATGGTAAATCAGGATACAGAAGAAATGTCTGTGGCTGAGAACTATGTGTTCACTACCTCTGTCACTGGCTCAGTGCAGTCTCCCTGCATCACACTCACCATCTGCGACACGGATATCACCTTTACAATAGATACAGGAGCTTCAGTGGATATCATAGACAGCAATGCATATGAACAATTGAAAACAAAGCCAGTCTTATAGCAAGTGCATACTAAAATCTTTCCATATGGATCTAAAACACCTCTAATTACACAGGGACAATTTGACGCTGAACTTAGCTATAAAGAAAATAGGCAGAAAATCACTTTTCACACAAGGATCGGGAGGCTGTCTTCTCAGCTATCATACTGCCTTGCAGCTGGGACTCATTCAGATTATTCATACTATAACCGACCCAGCGGATCTGGATGTACAGGCCATGGTAAACAGCTTTCCCTCCTTATTTAGTGGTTTGGGAAAACTAAAGAACTCTCAAGTGGATCTTCATGTAGATGACAGTGTTCAATCAGTAGCCCAGGCTCACAGGGGTATTCCATTACACCTGAGAAAGAAGGTAGAAAAGGAACTCCAATTACTCATGGACGAGGACGTTATTGAAACTGTTACTGGTCCCACTCCGTGGGTCTCTCCATTTGTGGTAGTTCCAAAACCAAAGACTCCAGAGCAGGTGAGACTGTGTGTTTACATGCGTCTGCCCAACACCGCTATTCAGAGAGAAAGACATTTCTCACCTACAATTGATGATATCATTCATTTATTAAATGGAGCAACCGTTTTTTCAAAGCTTGACCTCAATAAGGGCTATCATCAATTAGAATTGAGTCCTGAATCCAGATACTTGACAACCTTTTCCACCCATGTGGGTCTCAGAAGGCACAAAAGATTGACTTTTGGGGTATGCTCAGCAGCGAAATTTTTCAAGACACGATAAGGAGCGTCATTCAACACATTCCGAATGCCTTTAATTATAGTGATGACATATTGGTTTTTGGGAAAACTCAAGCTGAACACAATTGTGCTCTATATGCTATCTTCGAATGCCTGGTCTCTGCTGGACTCCTTCAGCAGAAGGAGTACGACCTGATCCCAAGAAAGTGAAATCCATCAGAGCAGCCTCAATTCCACAGAATGCCAGTGAAGTGCGCTCTTTTCTTGGAATGGCCAGCTACTGTGCTAGATATATTCCAAATTTTTCAACAATCAGCACTCCATTAAGGGAACTTACAAAACAAACTTGTGTGTTTTCAATGTTCCCAGGAGTATCAGGCCTCTTTTGAAACAATTAAAAATGAACTCTGCTCAACAACCACAATGGCCTATTTTGATCCAGCTCTTCGAACTGTACTGATTGTGGATGCCAGTCCTGTGGGACTGGGTGCTATTTTAGCGCAATACAAGGATGACAATCAAAGTCCCCACATCATTTCTTATGCAAGCAAAAGCTTAACAAGCACTGAAAGTATTCACAACCTGAAAAAGAAAGCTTGGCAGTTGTCTGGGGATGTGAATACTTTCACTTATTTCTCTATGGAGCTCCATTTACCGTTGTCACAGATCATCAAGCTCTCTTTACAATTTTTGGAAATCCCCGAGCTAAAATGCCTGCACGGATTGAACGATGAGGTCTACGTCTACAGGACTACAATTACAAAATTGTTCACAAACCTGGAAAATATAGCAATCCTGCTGATTATCTCTCAAGACATCCTGTGAATGATGATATACCTGGGCATTCCTCCATGGAAGAATACATATGATTTGTTGCAGCTCACACTGTGCCAAAAACACTTTCTGTTGATCAATTTGTGAATGCAACAACAAGTGACAAGACACTCTGTGCCTTAATGCAAATCATCCAAAATCGAAGGTGGCATGAAATTCAAAAGGAAAAATTTCCTGATTCTGGGATTGATCTGAAGGAATTAAAACTATTTTTAAATGTACGTGAGGAATTGTCAGTCACTGAAGAGCACCTCATCCTTCGAGGTACCAAACTGGTTGTATCTAAGGCCTTGCGCAACTTAGTCATACAGATAGCACACGAAGGTCATCTAGGAATTGTTTGTACAAAAAAGTTACTCAGAGAAAAAGTGTGGTTCCCAAATATGGATCAATTGGTGGAAGAGAAGATTAGACACTGCTCAACTTGTCAACTAATTTCTCCGTCATCAAGTTTAGAGCCACTACAAATGTCTCCGTTACCCACTGCTGTCTGGGAGGAAGTGGCCGTCAACATATATGGAGCATTACCAAATGGCCAATACATTCTAGTAACGATGAATATTCTAGATACCCTGTTATTTTGTTCATCTCTTCAATGTCTGCTAATAGTGTCATACCAGAACTGGACAACATATTCTCTGCATATGGCATTCCAAGAGTGGTTAAAACAGACAATGGACCTCCATTCAATGGACATATGTTCACAAAGTTTTCTGAATACTTAGGGTTCAGCCACAGGAAAATCACACCTTGCTGGCCGCAAGCCAATGGAATTGTAGAACGTTTCATGTGCACTATGGGAAAACGAATCAAGGCAGCTAGTCTGGAGCATACCCCACTGAAACAGTCACTATACAAATTCTTGCACAATTACTGCAATACGCCACATTCCACCACTAATGCTGCTCCATCTCATATAATGTTCAGCAGAACTCTTTGTATACGAATCCCTGATGTGACCAACCATCCCCTACCAATTGATTCTTCAGTGCGATCAACAGATTTCTCTAACAAGCAAGCCATGAAACATTATGCAGAGAGAAGGCAAAGGGCACAGCCAAGTGCCATCAAAAGAGGTGATGTCATTGTTGTGCGTCAAAGATCAACCAACAAAACCTCAGCTATGTATAGCAAAATATAATGTTACTGAGAGAAGAGGCAACATGGTCACAGCTGAGCGAGAGGGACACTCTATAACCCAAAATTCCTCACATTTTAAAATCACACCGCCGAACAATGGTAATGAACTCTCACCGGTGGAAGATTTGATACCCGATGGTGGAGAGGGCCAACAGGGGGTAGTTGATCCATCAGCAATGGACACCCCCAATGAACCCAGACATTACCCTACACGGGAAAGAAGGGCTCCGTCCAGACTTTTTGAAGAGATGTAATTAAAATGTCTGATTTGGAAATGAACAAATAAGACAATACAGACATATGTCTTTTCTTGGATGTTTCTTTCTTTTTTTGCTTTTTTTCCTTTTCTTTTCCTTCTTTTCACATTATTGCCTTGTTAATATTTTTTTTAGGTTGTTGGTATGTTAAAAAAAAAAAAAAAAAAAAAAAGAGAGGGATGATATGATGTTTAATGACCTGTCTCTTTAAGAAAAGGAAGTCTTGTGACTAGAAGGTTATAGAAAGGAAGTGGGTTAGGGGAGTTTCAGTTTATCCTGCTGAGGGAAATGTGATGCTGTGTGCTGGAGGAAGAACGAGAAGAATAAAGTACAGTTAAAGCATTCTCTCTTGAATTCCTTATACTGTGTGGACATTACAAGACGGAAGTTCTAAGGGCATGGGACAGAAGTCTTTCCAACTTGGATGCCATGCATGTCCTTTCCACGGCAACTAAACAAACCCTCTCGTGGTGGCAACATGCTCCAAACAGCATGAGTCTGGAAGAACCAACCTGGATAGTTCTAAGGACAGACACCTCAGGAACAGGTTGGGGAGCTGATTTTGGAAGCAGTATCATTGCAGGAGCTTGGTCCAGTACCAATTGCCTCCTGGCTTCCAATGTAAGAGAGCTAAGGCTACTTTCACACATCAGGTTTTCGGCGTCAGGCGCGATCCGGCGTCGTGCCGGAACGCCGGATCCGGCAAATGTTTTGTAAAACCTGATGTTCCGGATCCGGTTTTCTGCCGGATCCGTCTTGTTCTTGACAATCTTGTTGTGATTTTAAACTAATTAATTGTTTTTTAATTCCCCACAGATTTCTTGCAACTGGAGAATCCCTTTCGTCACTGCATTTCCAGTACAGACTCGGGATTTCCACCATATCAGGAATAGTGAAGTACACATGCCGTGCACTGTGGGACTCCTTAGCTGAAGAGTTTTTACCAGAGCCCACAACAGAGAGGTGGATTGAAATTGCTGACAAGTTTCAACAGATATGTCAGTTTCCCAACTGCTTGGGCGCTGTGGACGGGAAACATATCCGCATTGTAAAGCCAGCCGGATCGGGATCGGAATATTTCAATTACAAGAAATATTTTTCAATTGTTCTCATGGCCATCGCTGACGCGGAATACAAATTTATTGCTGTTGATATTGGGGCCTATGGCCGCTCCAATGACTCTCAAGTTTTCAAACTGTCTGCCATGGGGCGTAAACTGTATGGAAACACCTTCCAGTTCCCACCACCTAGACCGCTGCCGCAAACATCTGGTCCACCTATGCCATTTGTCTGTGTAGGGGATGAAGCCTTCCAGCTGTCAGAACACCTTTTGAAACCGTACTCTAGCAGAGGATTGACAAGACCAAAACGCATTTTTAATTACCGCCTCACAAGAGCAAGAAGAATGGTTGAATGTACCTTTGGTATTCTGACAGCCAAATGGCGGGTCCTATTGACTGCGATCAACCTCAAGACAGAAACTGTTGACGAGGTGATCAAAGCTTGCGTGGTACTCCACAATTTTGTTATCTGCAAGGAACCCATTTCCATTGAGGACACCTCTGAAGAAACCACCTTGCAAGATTACCATGACATTACCACTAGAAGTTCTGTGACGGTTTCAGTAATGAGGGACAATTTTGCACTATACTTTATATCACCTCAAGGCAGAGTACACTGGCAGGATGACAGAGTGTGAAAGATTTGTGCCCTAACCAAACTTGTGTACCTTCTATACCAACAGTATATACCTTTGCCAACCAAAGTTGGCTATCTTGTCATGGTCTCTATTTTTAGCTTTAGGCCACAGGTGTGTACCTGGTTGTGTTTTATGCAAACTATTTCACCTTTTAACAAAAGTTGTGTACATTGTTAGGAAATCACCAACAATAAACACAACTTTTTAGGTGAAATACTTTGCTTCAAACACAACCAGGAACACAACTGTGGCAAAAAGCTAAAATTTACCCACAGTTATATACCTGGTTTTGAATACCTTTTTACCTTTTAAATACCATATTTCGCCGCAGAAAGAAATGACAGACAACCAGTTTAAACAATAATTTAACTTTTATTTAAAATATTTTTTTGTTTGTAAACTGTTTTTAAAGTTAAAAAAACTTTTTTAATAAAGGGTTAAAAAAAAACTGGGCATTTTTATTACAAAACACACATTACAAATCTGTGTAGTGTGGGGTGGAAATACTGCTGGAGGGGCTGCGGGACACTTCGACAATGGGAGTGTGGAGAGAGGACTGGGATCGTGGTGGGGAAGGAACAGTTAGAGGTGATGGTGTGGAAAAAGCTACAGAATGGGTGGACATGTGGGAGGCAGAAGAGGTGGTGGGCGGTGGAGTGGAGGGTTGGGCAGGGACTGTAGGAGCAGATGATGTTGATGGAAAGTTGTATGGGGAAGGAGTTTGGTACGGGGAAGGAGTTTGGTACGGGGAAGGAGTTTGATACGGGGCAGGTTGCTGGAAGTGGGGAGGTTGCTGGTACTGGGGAGGTTGCTGGTACTGGGGAGGTTGCTGGTATGTAATAGGAGGGGGAGGATGGAAAGTGGCTGGAGGGGGTGCAGATGTAATAGGAGGGGGAGGATGGAAAGTGGCTGGAGAGGGTGCAGATGTAATAGGAGGGGGAGGATGGAAAGTGGCTGGAGGGGGTGCAGGTGGAGGAACTACAGTGGTGGGAGGTGGAGGTTGGGAGGTAACCTGCTGTAGAGCACCGTGGCACGAATGCATTACATGCATCTGCTGGGTAGGAGATAGTGTTGCCATGCGCTCCACAACAGACCTGAAAAAGGTGTGGTTTGGCGAAGATCTTGCTTCTGAATGCATGGTTTGCAGAAGTGTCTTCACCTCCAGAATGCTGGAGTTGATCTGCTGAAAGCCTGCGGAGATTTGCTCTGACAAGACTTTTAGACAGTTCTGGAAAGATGCATTCAGATGCAAGAACTCTGGCGCATAACTCTTTTCCTGACCCCTCTGCCGCTGCCGCCCAGTACCCGCAGGTGTACTAGAGGTGGCAGGGGCAGAAGGGTGGGGTAAAGGGAAAGCGATCTCCTCACCAGCAGCTTCATGTAATGTAGGCGGCCACGATGCTCCTGTGCTGGTGGATGGGACAGATGGGTCGAATGTGTGGGAAGGCTGGGAAGGTGCAGATGTACCGGGGCGGTCGAAGTATCCCTCGGTGCCGGTCTCCTCAGGGATCGCCTCAGAAGGGTCCAATCGTGCAGGCTCCCGAGTGCTGCTCACCGTGCTGTGGAATAAAGAGAAAAAAAAACAATTAAAATAGTGACATGGTATGGCCCTGGCTGAAAAAAAAAAGTTACATCTAAACATTTTTTTGTCACATGTGGTGTGTAATATTTACCTTCTGGTGAGCATTGTCTCCCGGAGGAACGACAGGGCTCGTGCGTACTTGTACTTGCTCCTGCGTCCTCCAGATCCACTCGGGGCCCGCATCTCTTTATTGAACTCCTTCTTGAAACGATCCCTCACAGACCGCCACCGCTTCACAATTCTCTCCCCTGAAACGAGAAAGGACAAAGTGGTTAGTATACAACATCAGTGTTTCCCAAACTCCAGTCCTCATGGTCCCCAGGGGTCATGTTTTCAGGATTTCCAAAGTAAATAGAAATCCTGAACACATGATCCGTGGGGACCACGAGGACTGGAGTTTGGGAAACACTGGTTTAAATCAAGCAACCGGTACTGTATATACTTACGCTCTTTAATCTGGGCCCGAGCTTCGAGGTCCTCCCAGCGGTCCGCAAGGAGCGAACAGATTTCCTCCCAGAGTCGTCGGGTAACGATCAGGTCAGCGTGGCGGCGGTCAGCCATATTCCAGAGCGGCTCCCTTTCTCTGACGAGATCGATGAGGCGGTCCACATCAATCCCTCCATCCTCACCGTCAGAGTCGGGAGCACGCTGTGAAGGCTGTTAAAGAAAAAGACAAAAATAACATAATTAGCCTCCACAAAAGAAATGAAATAAAAAGTGCAAAAAAAACAAAGCAAAAATATTTATACTTACACGCTGGTGACCACCGCGTTGCTGTCGCCGACGACCCCGGGAGGCACTGCGAGGACCTCTTGGCCGAGCACCAGATTGGGAAGACTAGAGAAGAAAACAAAAAATGTTGTCTTTGGATGTAGTGTAATTTGTTTGCTGTGTGTGGTCTGCAGAACATTGTTTTCTATGTGTTGTGTGTAGTGTGATGTTGTGTTTCTGCGTTTGATGCAAAAAACTTACCAATTGTGAGCCCACTCCAAGTGTCTGTCCACCCCTTCCTTCTTCTTCTGGGAGCTCCTCTTCATCTTGTGATTCCTGTTTTGAAATAAAAGGCAATGAATAGACATATATTACAGAGATGATGGATTTTGGAAATAAAAACTTACCGTCAAACGCTGACGATGCGAGGGAGGGCTCCCAGAAGAAGATGTGCTGTCTTCCTCATGGCCAGACTCCATGGCTGTGGGTGGTGTTTCTGCTGCTGCCATTGCTGCTGCTGCTGCATCTATTGGGCGGCTGTTGAATAAAGAGAAACAAAGGGCCAATGAATATCTTGATATTCCATAGCCCTAGTTTGGAGGAATGGGGGATTTGATAATTACCGTCTCTCATCTGCTGCTGGACTCCCCTCCCGTTGTTCAGCATGCTGCTCCATTTGGGGTGGTGCTGATGGTGCTGCTGCTGCAGAAGTCTGCTGCCTTCTCCTGCTCCTGGTTCTTGGCTTGGGTGGCATGTTGGGTGTGGCTGAGGGTCCCACTGTCTTGCTTTTATATATGTCTTGTGGGCAGAGCTACTCAGCATGCTCAGACCAAAGAAACCGGATCCGGCTGTCGCCGGATCAGGCGCATTGTGGCGCTCATAGGCTTTCATTGTATGAAAAAGCCGGACACGCTGGATCCGGCGTGTCCGGCTTTTTCGCCGGAGACAAAAAACGTTACAGTAGCCGTTTTTTCCAGACGCCGGATCGCGTCACATTGCCGGATCCGGCGAAAATCGGATGAAACGCATGGCCATCCGGCTCGATCCGGCTCTAATGCAAGTCAATGGGGGGGAAACCGGATCCGGCATTGCATTTCGCCGGATCCGGTTTTTGTCAAAAGCGCCGGATCGCGCCTGACGGCGAAAACCTGATGTGTGAAAGAGGCCTAAGAGCCATTTACCTTGCTCTTCAAAACTTCACAGATTCCCTGAGAGGTCAAGCAGTGATGGTCCACACCGACAACATGGCCTGTGTGTGCTACATAAACAAGCAGGGCGGCACAAGATCTCCCCCTCTCGTGGCAGTGGTGGCTCAAATTTTCCAGTGGGCAGAGTCCACGGTAACCAGGTTATCGGCTACTCATATCCAAGGGAAGCAGAATATCCTCGCCGACAGACTCAGTTGGAATCTATTTATTCCGGGAGAATGGTCACTGAATCCAGAGGTGTTCAGACTGATTTCACTAAGGTGGTGTCACTCAGAAATCGACCTGATGGTGACCAGGGAGAATGCCAAGACCATGAATTTCTTCTCTCTCTATCTGGAGGACAACCCAATGGCAGTGGACGCCATGACAAATTCTATGGAGTTTCAGACTGGCTTATATTTATCCAACAATTTCCATGATTCCAAGGGTATTGATGAACATCAGGCAGGATCAGGTGTCTGTCATAGCCATCCTACCGTTCTGGCCAAATAGATTGTGGTTCACTCTCCTCATGACAATGAGCCAGTGCCAGTTCTGAAAGCTTTCCCTCCAACAGACCCTGATTTCTCAGGGGCCGATTCTGTGTCAGACCCTGAGAGCTCTCAATCTGACAGGATGGAGGTTGACTGCCCCTTATTGAAAACTAAAGGTTTTCCAAATAGGGAGTTGGATACGCTAGTCCACTCTAGAAGTGATGCAACCAACAGGTCCTACGCATGAATAAATAAAATCTTTTCCTCTTGGTGCTCAATGAGATCCATCAACCCTGGGGAAAATTCCATCCCACAGATCTTGGAATTCTTGCAGGATGGATTTGACAGAGGATTTAAACCTTGTACCATCAGAGTCCAGGTTGCAGCTATCTCTGCTTGCCTTAGAAGATGCCTTACAGAATTTCCAGAGATCAGGGATTATCTGAAGGCCATTTCAAGAATAAGACCTTGAATTTCTAAACCAGTTACCCAGTGGGACCTTGGCTTGGTGCTCAAACAGTTAACTAAGCCACCATTTGAACCCCTGATCTATGTAGAATTGAAATTCCTGACCCTCAAGACTGTTCTCTTGCTAGCAGTCACCTTGGCCAAAAGAGTGAGTGAGCTTCAGGCTATGTCCTCCAGGGAACTCTACACTGTATTCACACTGGACAGGGTTAATTTGAGACTTTTTCCTTCCTTCAGACCCAAATTTCCATCATCGAGAATCTGAACTAGATGATCTCTCTTTCAGCTTATGTTCCTGAAGCAACATCATCCCAGGAAGATCTCTCTACTCTTGACATCGTAAGATGTCTAAAAGTTTACCTCGAAAGATCTTGGGCATTCAGAAAGGATGAAAACCTCCTGGTACTTCATTCAGGAAAGTTCAGGGGAAAGAAGGCCTCAAAACCTTCCCTTTCGAGATGGATTTGTGATGGCATTAGGCTGTGCTATCAAAATGACAATGTTCCATCTTCTCAGTTCACCTCTGCCCATTGAACTAGGGCAGTGTCTACTAACCAGGCTGAGAGGGATTCGGTGTCTATTGACCACATATGTCGCTCAGCTACATCGTCAACACCAATTACCTTCTTTAAATACTATAGGTTAGAAGCTTCCTCTGCTCCATCTACCACCTTTGCCAGATCTATTCTAGACAGTCTCAATCCCTCCCAAATAAAGAATACGTGCTAGATCCCATATTGTGCTGCTGTGGATGTAGGGGAAGATTGGATTATTGGGTTAATCTGTTTTCCCCTAGTCCAACAGCAGCACAAGGCTCCCACCCTGTAAATTATCTGTTACTAATGTCGTGCTATTAAACTGATGGCTTCTGGGATGCTTCCCACTTTATCCTGGGTGAGATGAGCAGGTGGGACAACTTAAAATCATTAAATATTCCACTTTGTCCCGTTAGTGCATAGGGGCATAGTAACCCATATTGTGCTGCTGTTGGACTAGGGGAAAACAGATTAACCCAATAATCCAATCTTCTTTATTGTAGATAGTTGACAACTTGCCTCATGACATTAAGTGTACTGTCTTGGAATGAGAGGTTTTGCACCCTCAAAAACATAATTCTGTTTTTGCTCATATTAGAAAAGTCAGTCCTCAAGTTATATGCTTGCAGGAGTCTCACTTACTGTATCATCTTCCACTCTAAGATTCCTCAAAAAGCCATGGATACAGTGGACAGCACATTCTACTTACAGTGTGTACTCGAGACGCCTTGCCATCCTGATCCATAAAAAGGTTAAATGGGAACCAGGTGTGATTAAGAATCTTAATTTGACTAAGATGGTTATCCAACCAAAATCCCTATATATCCTTCAACATATATTTATTTGGATACCTCGATCTTAATTTCCTTTGTATGGGGATCCCTCTAGATCTAAATTGAGTTGGGAGGTATGGCGCTACCCAACGTAATTCTTTTTCTTGGCAAGGCATCTTAAATATTTCAAATCATGGTTTCAAATTGAAAAAACAATAAACTCTGAACATTCATAAAAGAGAGAAGAAAGCTCATCAACTCTGCTAATGAGATTATCCGCTGAAAAGTGTCATGGTCCAGTCCGGAGTTTATCTTCTGCTGTCTTCACTCCGGACTGGTCATGCGGGGGTTAATCTCATCAGCCTCGTTCTGGAGCTAGCTGGGCTATTTCAATCCCTCACAGCCTGCTGACCAGTGTTAGTGATAGCTCAAGCTTGTAGTTTAGAGCCGCTGACCCTTGTACCCTGGTGATCCTCCTGCCTTTGACTGATATTCACGTGTATGACCCGGACTGATCTCTGACCCCGTCTCTTGGTATTCGTTTCTGCTGTTACGTTCCCCCTCTGGCATCTGACTCCCTGGCTTGTACCCCGACCACGTATTTCGTCTCACGTTTTTGACCCCGTGCTCATGTTCTGGCTTTCTGACTCTCGGCTTTGGTATTTTGACTACGTGTATCGCTGCTCCTTCTGGTACGTCTGCTTCTGTTAGTTTCTGACTCGGTTTGTCTGACTATTCTCTCTCGTTACCTGTGGCACCTGTGCTGTTGCTCAGGGTTGCTGCTCTTAGTGTATAACCTCACTTCCCTCACCAGCTCCCCCTGGTGTAGGTTTCACTACATTATCACTAACCTCACATTTAAACAGGATTTTGCTTTTTTTTTTTCTCTGGCCATGGATCTGCTGCATAACTTGGCAGATCAAGTGTCCAGTTTGACACAGATGGCGCAGGACTTTTCTGTGAATCATCAGTCCCTTGTCATGTCTCAGACCCACTTACAGAAAGAACTGACTGAGACTATTAAGACCATGCAGGGAAACACCTCTCATATTGTTTGTCCACCAGGTGACTCTGTAGATGTTATTTTGCACTCTCCTGAACCCTCAGTTAAACTTCCTGACACATTTTCTGGCGAAAAAGATCAATTTCATATATTCAAGGAGAGTTGTAAATTATGGTTTTCTCTTAGACCCCGATCGTCTGGGGATGAGACTCAGCGGGTGGGGATTGTTATCTCCTTACTTAGGGAGGGTCCCCAATCCTGGGCTTTTTCATTGCCCCCTACTGCCCCTGAACGGATGTCGGTAGATAGGTTCTTTGAGGCCCTAGGACTTATCTATGACGAACCGGACCGTGTTAGGGTGGCAGAGGACACTATTTTGGGTATGGGGCAAGGGAAGCACTCAGCCGAATGGTACAGCTCCAAATTCCGTCGATGGTCCACTGAGGTGTCCTGGGACGACTCTGCACTGAGATGTCTGTTCAGTAAGGGACTGTCGGATTGCTTGAAGGACGCTCTGGCTCTCCATCCACCTCCCAGTTCATTGGAGGAGGCTATGACTCAGGCTATCCGTATGGATCGGAGACTGCGGGAGAGAGGTGTTACTCAGCGAGGGGTTCCGTTTTTCCCTGCTAACCCTGATGTTTTGCTTCCATCTGAACCTATGGAGGTGGGAGCCACCAACCCCCCAGGAGAAAGAGAGGAGACGGCGACGTGATGGAAAATTGTGTTTTTACTGCGGAGATCCCGGACATTGGAAAAAAGACTGCCCCTCCTGTCCTCCAACTAACAAGCGGCTGAGTCTGGGTGATAATCGTGGAGGTCACCCAGACTCTCAGGTACCTTTTTCTTCCTTTTCAAGAGTACTGCTAAGGTGGAACTTGGTGTTGAGAACGGCTTTTTCCATACTTCGGCTTTTGTAGACTGTGGGTCATCTCTGAACCTGATTGACTCTAAGCTGGTTGCTCGCTGTAGATTAGGGACAGTTAGGTTGGAGACTCCCTTAAAAATTGTGGCTATTGATTCTACACCTCTCACTAAGGATGGTCTCCATTTCAGTTCTAAAGAATTTACCCTCAGGGTGGGGGCCCTACACCAGGAGCGCATGTCATGCTTTGTTTTGGATAACCTCCCTGCTGGCCTGGTGTTAGGGTTTCCCTGGTTGCAACGGCATAACCCAATTATTGACTGGGGGTCCCGGGATATTGTTAAATGGGGACCTGGGTGTTCTGAAAATTGTCTTGCTACTGTGTCTATGTCATCCGTCAACCTGGAGGGTATTCCGGAGTACCTAAAGGGTTTTAAGGATGTGTTCTCCGAAAAGGAGGCTGAGGTTCTACCACCACACTGCCCATTCGATTGTGCCGTGGATCTTGTTCCCGGTGCCAAATTGCCCAAAGCCCGGCTGTACAATCTCTCCGGCCCTGAGCGGGCTGCTATGAAGGAGTATATCTCTGAGAGCCTCCGTAAAGGGCATATACGGCCATCTGTCTCTCCCGTGGCAGCGGGGTTCTTTTTTGTAAAAAAGAAGGATGGTGGTTTACGCCCATGCCTCGATTTTCGAGAACTGAATAAAATAACCATAAGAAACCCCTACCCTCTCCCACTGATACCTGATTTGTACAATCAATTGTCGGGGGGCCAGGTGGTTCTCTAAGTTGGACCTCAGGGGAGCATACAATCTCATCCGTATGCGGGAGGGGGATGAATGGAAAACTGCGTTTCTCACCTCTGAGGGTCTGTTTGAAAATTTAGTTATGCCCTTCGGTTTGACTACCGCACCAGCGGTATTCCAGAATTTCATTAACCATGTTTTTTCTGATTTTATTGGATGTTTTGTAGTTGTTTATCTTGACGATATACTTATATATTCTTCTGATAGACAAAGTCATATGGGTCATCTTCATGCGGTTCTCCAGAGGCTCAGGGAGAACTCACTCTTTGCCAAATTGGAGAAGTGTTCATTTTTTACTCAAGAAGTGTCCTTTCTAGGGGTCATCCTGTCCGCTGAGGGGTTTCGTATGGACCCTAGGAAGGTACAGGCCATTGTGGATTGGGTGCAACCCAGAGATCTCAAGGGTCTTCAGCGATTTCTGGGTTTCGCAAATTATTACAGAAAATTCATGAAGGGGTTCTCTCAAGTGGTCAAACCCCTCACTGATCTCACCCAAAAGGGAGCGGATCTTAAAAACTGGTCAGCTCCAGCTGTGGCGGCGTTTTCTTTGTTAAAAGAATGTTTCATGACTGCTCCGGTACTGGTGCAACCTGACTTGTCTAAACCATTCATCGTAGAAGTGGATGCCTCTGAGGTGGGAGTGGGGGCTGTGTTGTCCCAGGAGCCCACCACATTAACTAACTTAAGACCCTGTGCCTTCTTTTCTAAAAAATTTTCCTCTGCTGAAAGGAATTATGATGTGGGTAACCGAGAGTTGTTGGCCATTAAATTGGCTTTTGAAGAATGGAGGCATTTTTTGGAGGGGGCTGTCCATCGTATCACTGTCATTACAGATCACAAGAATCTGTCTTACATCGAATCCGCCAAACGTCTGACTCCGAGACTGGCAAGGTGGTCACTTTTTTTTTCCCGATTTCAGTTTTCCATCACTTTCAGACCAGGTTCCAAGAATGTGAAGGCGGATGCCTTGTCTCGCAGCCTAGATCCGGTATCACCTCCGGAGCCTCCTTCCTCCATTCTTCAGCGCGGGGTGGTGGTGGCCTTGGTGTCCCAGAGATTGGAGCAGGAGATTCGTGAGGCCCAATCTCTAGCTCCCCCATCCATACCTGAAAATAAGCTCTTTGTGCCTGTCCAGTATCGGTTAAGGGTGCTTCGGGAGTTCCACGACTCAGCTCTGAGTGGGCATCCAGGAATCTCGGCCACTCGTAAAGCCATCACTAGGCTGTTCTGGTGGCCCTCGTTGACTTCTGACGTCACTGGTTTTGTGTCCTCCTGTGAAACTTGTGCCCGCGCTAAAGCCTCCCACAACCGGCCGGCCGGGGAATTGGTGCCACTGCCAATTCCAGATAGACCGTGGACTCACCTGTCCATGGATTTTATCACCGATCTCCCACCCTCTAATGGCAAAACCGTGATTTGGGTAGTTGTGGATAGGTTCAGTAAACAAGCACATTTTGTACCCTTAACGGGCCTTCCTAATGCTGAGACTCTATCTAAGCTATTCATTGAGCATGTGATTCGGTTGCATGGTGTGCCTGTCAGTGTGGTGTCTGATAGAGGGGTGCAATTCGTGTCAAAATTCTGGAGAGCTTTTTGTAAAAGGCTGGGCATCAGTCTGACCTTTTCATCGGCCTACCATCCCGAGACCAATGGTCAGACTGAAAGGACCAATCAGTCTTTAGAGCAGATCCTGCAGTGTCTTGTCACATCCAGACAGGATGATTGGTGCTCTATGATACCTATGGCAGAATTCGCCTTCAATAATCGTGTCAATCAGTCTACTGGTACTTCTCCTTTCTTCTGCAACTATGGGTTTCACCCTCATTTTGGTGAATTCTCCAGACTAGATTCGGAGTGTCCAGGGGCTGATTCAGCCTTTTTGCGGTTGGAGGAGGTTTGGAGGGAAGTTCAGAGAAACATTGGGGAGGCTCAGGGCAAATATAAGTTTTTTGCAGATAAACGATGCTCGGTGGGGCCGACTTATCAGGTGGGGGATAAGGTATGGTTATCCACCAAAAACATAAGGCTGAGAATTCCCTCTGCTAAGTTGGGTCCCAAGTTTATTGGTCCGTATGAGATTTTAGAGGTGATTAATCCTGTGGTCTTTTGCCTGCGGTTGCCTCCGTCATTACGGATTCCTAATGTGTTCCATAAAGCGCTTCTGAAGCCATCGGTGCCTTCCTCTGATGAGTCTCCCTCGCACCCGCTGCCTGTTATGGTAGATGGGCAGACCGAGTACGAGGTGGAACAGGTGGTGGATTCTCGTATGCTCCGTCGTTCACTTCAGTACTTGGTCCATTGGAAAGGATACGGTCCTGAGGATCGGTCATGGGTGCCGGCGCGTTCGGTCCATGCGGATCTGTTGGTCCGGGCCTTTCACGCTCGTCATCCAGGGAAGCCTGGGGGTCCAGTGGCCCCCCATTGAGAGGGGGGTACTGTCATGGTCCAGTCCGGAGTTTATCTTCTGCTGTCTTCACTCCGGACTGGTCATGCGGGGGTTAATCTCCTCAGCCTCGTTCTGGAGCTAGCTGGGCTATTTCAATCCCTCACAGCCTGCTGACCAGTGTTAGTGATAGCTCAAGCTTGCAGTTTAGAGCCGCTGACCCTTGTACCCTGGTGATCCTCCTGCCTTTGACTGATATTCACGTGTATGACCCGGACTGATTTCTGACCCCGTCTCTTGGTATTCATCTCTGCTGTTACGTTCCCTCTCTGGCATCTGACTCCCTGGCTTGTACCCCGACCACGTATTTCGTCTCACGTTTTGGACCCCGTGCTCATGTTCTGGCTTTCTGACTCTCGGCTTTGGTATTTTGACTATGTGTATTGCTGCTCCTTCTGGTACGTCTGCTTCTGTTAGTTTCTGACTCTGTTCGTCTGACTATTCTCTCTCGTTACCTGTGGCACCTGTACTGTTGCTCAGGGTTGCTGCTCTTAGTGTATAACCTCACTTCCCTCACCAGCTCCCCCTGGTGGAGGTTTCACTACAAAAAGAATGAATCTCTGCACCACTATCTGTGTAATATGAATTAGAGTGGTTGGATTGCTCAAAATGCGTCAGTTTTTATGCTGCCCTGTACAGTATGTGTTTTTTAACTTTTTAATGGCGCTTCAATAAATCAACGTTTTTATGCTATCCATGGATGGTTGTGCAGAAATTCCTCCTCTATTGCCAATCTCAGCATGTTATCTGAGTGATATTTTGGGTCATGACTGCTGTGGCCTGTATTAGAAACCAGGAGTCTTTACATAAAAATATGCTACCTCCTATTGACAAATTAGCCAATAAGGTATGGCGGGAAACCAAAAGAGAAAATAACTATAAGGACATCCCTCTGGAAACTCCTATATGGTACAACTCTGGTTACCAATAGTGATGAGCGAGTATACTCGTTGTAAATGGAGAAAAGGAGGGCACCACACAATATTAAGGGATACACCTGTAGTCTGTATCAACATCACATGAAAAATAGAAAAAGAATCCAATGATAGCCTCTTTTACCTTCATGCTCATTTAACATCTATTTAGCTGGACACTGCAGCACTTAATTTGTTTTCTGGTTTACCAGGTTCATATTTGACACAGATTAGTGATAGTGGTATAGGTGTTGCATGAATCTTCCTGATATTTGATCTATCTCTTGAAAGGTTTTATATTGTATACCTTTACATTGGTGGTGCAACCCGCTTACTTTCATCCTTGTTTACCAGGGCTGTGGAGTTGGAGTTAGTTGTGGAGTCAGAGTCTGTGCTCATTTTGGTGGAGTCGGTATAAAATGGACCGACTCCTAAAATATATAACAAATTTTGTACAGTAGTTCAATGCAGAATGTGCTGAATATTTTTTCATAGGAATTTTGGAAAGTTCTGAACTCTCTCTATATAAAACTGAATGTATGTATGTGTGTATCACCAACCAATCACGAAGCATCTTTTATTTCACCAGAGCTGTTGAAAAGAAGCTGAGCTGTGATTGGTTGCTATGAGCAACAGTTTTCCTTGTAAACAATCACTAAGTATCTCTCATTTCACCAGAGCTGGTTAAAAGAAGGTGAGCTGTGATTGGTTGCTATGAGCAAGTTTTCCCACTTGACAACACCTCAGCAGACACTGACATGGTGGGAGAAATCTAGCATCCCCGGGAACATAAGCTCCCAGCCATTGTCTGCCCCCCTGAAAGGAACAGAGTGCACATGACAGAGATGAATCCCCCTCCCGTTCCCATAGACCCATCACACATCCTCCACCCCATAGGCACATCTTCCCTCTTAAAGGGATCATTGGTATGTAAGTCAGAGCAAATCCCTCAGCGCTCTGGTTTTGACCCCAGACCTCTCTTAAAGGTATCATTGGTATGGAAGTTAGCGCAATTCCACTAAGCGCTCTGGTTCTGACCCCAGGCCTCTTAAAGGGATCCCCGTAATGGAAGTCACGACCGTTCCACTCAGCTCTGTGGTTCTGACCCCAGGGTCTCTTAAAGGGATAATTGATATGGAAGTTAGGGCAAATCCACACTGCACTTTGGTACTGACCCCAGGCCTTTCTTAAAAGGATCCCCAGTATGGAAGTCAGGGCAATTGCCTTCTAATGCTCTGGTACTGATCCCAGACTCTCTTAAAGGGATCTCCTGTATGGAAGTTAGGGCAAATCCCTCAGCACTCTGATTCTGACCCCAGGCCTCTCTTAAAGGGATCATTGGTATGCAAGTCAGGGCAAATCCACTCAGCGCTCTGGTTCTGATCCCAGGCTCTCTTAAAGGGATCCCCAGTATGGAAGTTAGGGTAAATCCACTCAGCGCTCTGGTTCTGACCCAAGGCCTCTCTTAAAGGTATATCCAGTATGGAAGTTAGGGTAAATCCCTCAACGCTTTGATTCTCACCCCAGGCTTCTATTAAAGGGATCATTGGTATGGAAGTCAGGGCAAATCCACTCAGCGCTCTGGTTCTGATGCCAGGCCTCTCTTAAAGGGATCCCCGGTATGGAAGTTAGGACCGTTCCACTCAGCGCTCTGGTTCTGACCCCAGGCTGACGTGGGATATTATGGGTAGTAGTCCAGTGGCTCTGGCTGATGGGATGATGTGGGATATTAGGGGGAGTAGTCCGGTAGCTCTAGCTGACGGGATGATGTGGAATATTAAGGGTAGTAGTCCGGTGGCTCTGGCTTATGGGATGATGTGGGATATTAGGGGTAGTAGTCCGGTGACTCTGGCTGACGGGATGATGTGGGATATTAGGGGTAGTAGTCTGGCGGCTGTGACGGGATGATGTGGGATATTAGTGGTAGTTGTCCGGTGGCTCTGGCTGACGGGATGATGTTGGATATTAGTTGTAGTAGTCCGGCAGCTGTGACGGGATGATGTGGGATATTAGTGGTAGTTGTCCGGTGGCTCTGGAAGACAGGATGATGTGGGATATTGGGGGTAGTAGTCCAGTGGCTTTGACGGGATGATGTGGGATAATAGAGGTAGTAGTCCGGTGGCTCTGGCTGAAGGGATGATGTGGGATATTATAGTGAATGTGGCTATGCAGAGTGGGCGGGGCCCTGCACTCAGCTATATATATATATATATATATATAATCATTATAATTTGTTATAACTAACCGTAGTTAGATACTATGCCCGGGCAGCGCCGGGCTCTTCAGCTAGTGTCCTATAAATGGCTGTTCAACTTCTATTCCTGATCTAAGGCTACATTCACACACAGCGTTTTTGCTGTGTTTTTTGAGGATACGTTTTTCAGCTGCAAAAGCAGATCAGCTTTTTAAAAAACCGAATCACCTGAAAGGTTTTTGAGCTCATAGATAATGTTTTCAATAGCAAGAGCAGATTTCTAATCTGCTTTTGCTATCTATCCATTTATCCATATCTTATCTGTACCAAAAAGAATGAAAGCCGGGTAGCGCACAGACTAACACACTTTTTTTAGCACCAGTCAGGTACACCTCATAGCTGCCCAAAAAGACGCCCAGGACAGGCATTGCTCGTCTTCAGTAACACATCAATTGATAGTTGGAATAAATAGACTGCATTCACCACATCTTAAGGTGCAGGCTTTATTTTCAAGTGTAGGGGTGTGCAGTATGAGGCTCTGCAGCAGCTGAGGTGTGCAGTATGAGGTTCTGCGGAACAGTATGAGGTTCTGCCCCCCTAGGTTTGATCCTGGCTATGCCCATGGTGTGATTGTAGCCTGAGGATCTAGGGTTTGTCTTAGCTGAGATAAGTCAGTGCTGCACACCAGCACCAGTGAAGCTCCTCCTCTACAGACAAGGGTACAAAGTAAATACAGTATGTTCTATCTAAATATCTTGATTATTGTATCATAAAAATGATTAAATATCTGATGTTCACATTGTACTACAATACATTTTTCACTTAAGTATAACCAATATATGTGGGAGTCAGAGGCTTGGAGTCGGAGTCTGAGTCGGAGTTGGAGTTGGTGTAAGGGAAACTGAGGAGTCGGAGTCGCAGGTTTGGCTTACCGACTCCACAGCCCTGTTGTATACAACAAGTTTGTTTGCCATTTCTGTCAGGCATTTTACCTTGTATAAAATAAATTCTATGTGCTAGCATTGGTTTAGGTGTTAACCATATCCACCTTGCATAGCTTGTTGATATTGTGCTTTGATAATACAGTGTCCATTTTTATATGTTGGTCTATATTCACCTTGGGGGACTGTAGCTCTATTATGGGCTATTATTTGTCTTTTGTATGTCATGTTATGACTTTTTAAATGTTTTTATATGGTGTTGTTCTTTTGTATCCAATAAAATATGTATATATTTTTGATACAGGAAAGATGTATATCTTTGTACCGTGTTAGCCAGTGGATAGAAAAATAGTGACTTCAGATTTTGTATTAGTCTAGCCTGATGAAGAGACCTGAGTAGTCTCGAAAGCTTGCAATGTATTACCATCTTTTCAGTTAGCCATTAAAAGGTATCAACTACTGAGGACTCTCAATCCTGAATATTTATATATTTTTGGTGATCCTTGTCATGGTCTGTAGCTTTTTTCTTTTTCTATTTTTCATACGAGTATACTCGTTGCTCGGGTCTCCCCGAGCATGCTTGGGTGATCTCCGAGTATTTTGGCGTGCTCGGAGATTTAGTTTTGTCACCTTATCTGCATGTTTTGCGACTGCTAGACAACTTGAATATATTTGTGGAATGCCTGTTTGTTAGGGAATTCCCACATGTATTCAGCCTGTCTACAAGTCACAAATCATGCAGCTGAGACGACGAAAACTAAATCTCCGAGCATGCCAAAGTACTCAGAGATCACCCAAGCATACTCGCGGAGACCCGAGCAACGATGCTACTCGCCAATCACTAGTTACTAGTGATGAGGTCTGACCTTCTGGGGGCATCACACAACACAGAACCAGACCCCAATCAGAGGACAATAAAACTTTCACATTCCTCATCTATGAACTGTTCCAATATTTATGTTTATTCCTCCCCCATAATGACAATTCTGCTTCACATCATTTGTCTTTCTATTGCGTTATTTTTGTGCTGTTTTGTGTATAAATGTGATTTTTCAGATCTTGTATTAGTCTAGCCTGATGAAGAGACCTGAGTAGTCTCGAAAGCTTGTAATTTGTTACCATTTTTTCAGTTAGCCATTAAAAGTTAACATGAAAAAAATGTTTCAGCTCACCCCTTAGCATCCTCCGGATAGCAGGAACCACACCGTCGCATGGAGCCGCCCTGGCCTGGCGGATACAAGTCCAAACACACAGTAATCTCCAGCGATCTCAGGCAGGAAGGTAGTTATAAAAAATATTCCTTTTCGTTAAAAGAACATGTTACAGGTAGTGGATACCCCAGTGGATGGTAAAAAATCCAACGTGTTTCAACTCAAAGGAATCATAGAATCATAGAATCATAGAATTGTAGAGTTGGAAGGGACCTCCTGGGCCATCTGGTCCAACCCCCTGCTCAAAGCAGGATTCGCTAAATCATCCCAGTCAGATGTCTGTCCAGCCTCTGTTTGAAGACTTCCATTGAAGGAGAACTCACCACTTCTCGTGGCAGCTTGTTCCACTCATTGATCACTCTAACTGTCAAAAAGTTTTTTCTAATATCTAATCTGTGTCTCCTCTAATCTGAGTCTTAATCATGGATTACAAATTCTGACAAAATGTGACATTTTAAAAGTCTCCAGAGAGGAGTGAGGAGGTGGTAGGCAATGCCCTCATTAGCATGTTTAATTGATGTATCTAATTATCCACACCCAACCTCCTGGTTGAAGACAAGTTAAAAAGAGAGAGAAAGAGGGAAAAAAACCACACAAACACAAAAAAAACCCCTCTCAAAATTATTTACTTTACATGCAATACAAAAAAGAAAAAAAAGGAATACATTAAAATAATATATATAAGAGGACTATGCACACCTATTTCTAAACAGACTAATACATGCTTGACACAGCAAAAACATTTATTTTGGCGATATTATTTTACTTGTACTGCATGATCAAATCTTGTCTGGTGTTCAGACCTGTTGGGACTCTTGTACATAATTTAAATATCCACTAAGATTCCCGATTGAGGGTTTTTCTCTGAAAATTTCCACCTCTTACTGTTTTTTTTTATTTTTTCTATGCCTATAAATCTGAAATGGGTGAGGTCTCGGTTATGGCAATTAATGAAATGCTTGGACACCACAGAGACATTCAATGCATCAGGATTAGTAGTGTCGGACAGATGTCTTCTAATGCGTTTCTTTAAGGGAGTAATGGTGCAACCTACATACTGCACCTCACATTCCATGCACTGAATTAAATATATGACATCGGGAGTATTACAGTTTATAAAACTATGAATGGGATAAGAATTTCCAGTTTGTACCGATGTGAAACAGTTACTTTTAAGTGCATAAGAACAAGAGATGCAGCAACTGTGGCAGCATTTTGAGAGGGGTTTTTTGTGTTTTTTTTTAACTTGTCTTCAACCAGGAGGTTGGGTGTGGATAATTAGATACATCAATTAAACATGCTAATTAGGGTATTGCCTACCACCTCCTCACTCCTGTCTGGAGACTTTTAAAATGTCACATTTTGTCAGAATTTGTAATCCATGATTAAGACTCCTTTGAGTTGAAAGGCGTTGGATTTTTTACCATCCACTGGGGTATCCACTACCTGTAACATGTTCTTTTAACGAAAAGAAATAAAGGAATATTTTTTATAACTACCTTCCTGCCTGAGATTGCTGGAGATTACTGTGTGTTTGGACTTGTATCCGCCAGGCCAGGGCGGCTCCGTGCGACGGTGTGGTTCATTGGTGTGGATGATGCCATTATCCACCTTCTAGATAGGACTCTCTCTCACCTGGAGAAACCTGGGAACACTGTGAGAATAATGTTCTTCGATTTCTCTATTGCTTTTAATACCATACAGCCAGGTCTACTGAGAGACAAGCTGGGCCTTGTTGGCGTGGACCTCCAACTCTCCACCTCGATCCTTAACTACCTCACGAACCGACCTCAGTTTGTAAAGGTTCGGGACAGTGTGTCAGACACGGTGATCTGCAATACAGGGGCACCTCAAGGTACAGTTCTTGCCCCTTTTCTCTTCACACTGTACACTGCGGATTTTAAGTGCAACTCATCTAGCTGCTACTTGCAGAAGTATTCTGATGACTCTGCAATAGTAGGCCTCATCACAGGAGGAGATGAAAGAGAGTACAGAGATACTAACCAAGCTTTTGTGGAGTGGTGTCAGAGGAACCACCTTAGGATTAATTCCGGGAAGACCAATGAATTGGTGGTGGACTTTCACAAGGGAAAAATCCACCAGTGGTGGTGAACATTCAGGGAAATGACATTGAGATAGTCGACACCTATAAGTACCTTGGTGTGATCCTCAATAATAAGCTTGACTGGGCCCATCACTTGGATGCAGTGTACAGGAAGGGCCACAGTAGGCTTTATCTGCTCAGAAGGCTGAGAGCCTTTGGAGTTAGGGGGGCACTCCTTGCATCCTTCTTCAACTCTGTTGTGGCATCAGTCATCTTCTTTGGTGTGGCGTGCTGGGGTAGTGGCATATCAACCAGGGACAGGAATAGGCTGGACAAACTGATTAGAAGGGTCAGCTCTGTCCTGGGATGCCCCCTTGATCCAGTTCAGGAAGTAGGCGACAGGAGGATACTGGCCAAGGTGAGCTACATGGTGCAGAATGATTCCCATCCCATGCATGAGACTGTGACAAAGATGTGCAGTACTGTCAGTGACCGGCTACTTCATCCTAAATGTGAGAGGGAGCGCTATCGAAAGTCCTTCCTTCCTGCTGCAGTTAGGCTGTATAACCAGCACTGTCCAAAACGGAGAACGACCCAAACAGTGAACTGATAGATCCAAAGTTGTGATAGTCCGGTTATATCTGTTTTTTTTCGTATATGTACCTACCTACTGTCAATGTAATGCCTTTATGCATCTGTATCTGTACTTGTTCCTGCCTTGCTGCTGTAATGCTCTGAATTTCCCCATGGTGGGACGATTAAAGGATTATCTTATCCGGAGGACGCTAAGGGGTGAGCTGAAACATTTTTTCATATTGGTTGACTGGCTTCTCGGGGCCCCCCCCTTTCCCTTTGAATCGAGGTGTAGGCTGTGATTGTGCCCACTTTAACTGTACATGATTTAAGGACTAGCATGGATCCTTCACTCAACAGGAGGTCAAGATTTGACAAAACACACAGGTACTAATGTGGAAAATACCCCAGTGCAGGAGCTGGACTCCTTGGATAATCTTTTAAGAAAATTAGAGAGGAACAAAGCCAAAGAAATAAAACTGTGGTGGGACTCGACATCATTACAATCATACTTGGATAAAAAGATACCAAGAGGGCTTCGTATGAATAAAAATCCCACCTTCTCTACTTATCCAGAGACATTTAAACAAGAATGGGATGAGGTCCTGACTACATGCTCTAATGGTCTAATGCAGTTAATTGTTACACATGAACAATCAGAATTAGAAAAAGAATTAGATACTTTTCAGGAGCTGATTGAGAAGGACCTGATTGCATTGGATCAAACTTGTAATACTGGGAAAAATAATCTTAATATTAATAAAAATCAAATTACAGCATTAAACCATCTAAAAAATAACAGGGATTTAATTATTTGAAAGGCTGATAAAGGGGGGGGTATAGTGGCTTTGGATGCAGCATTATATTTTAAAGAAAATACAATACTTGGTGAGGATTCAAACACCTACATTTCCTTGCCTGATGATCCAACACCATTTTTTAAAGAGAAGCTTAAAAAACTTCTAGAGGAAGGATTAAAAGAGGGAATATACAATAAAAAACTATGGCGTATTTGTTGGTAGATTTTCCCATTATTCCAATATATCATGCACTTCCCAAAATCCACAAAAATATCTTTCCTCCCCCGTTCAGACCTATAATTTCGGGGATTGGGTCATTAAATGAGAGACTGGGAGAATGGGTGGATTTTCATTTGCAACCACTTGTTAGGTATATTAGAGACACTAAAGCTCTTATCCCAGATATAACTGAACTTTCCTGGAATTCCAACTATTCATGTTTGACATGTGACATAGTGGCACTATATCCATCTATTCCCCACCACATTGCTATGGAAACATTACAAAGCTAAATGTCAAAACACAGTTCATACCCTGTAAATTTGAGAATTTTTTTTATTGTCATCCATATATTATCTATTGACGCACAACTATTTCAAATTTGATGGCAAATATTACTTACAGAAATGGGGAGTTAGTATGGGGGGGAAATTTTCCCCTCGCTAGCCAATTTGGTAGTGGCAGGTTTTGAGGAAAAATTTATCTTCAATGAAAACAATATTTTCAAAGATAAAATTTATTTTTACGGACCACATATAGATGACCAGATTTTTATCTGGAAAGGTAGTGACTCGGAAGTTGCAAACTTTGTTAATTATCTGAATGATAATCCTTTCAATTTGTCTTTCACTTTCTGCCACGAAAAAAATAAAATTAACCATCTTGATGTGACTTTAGTGGGCAACGATGAGACCATTGAAATTTATCCATATAGGAAAGAAACGGACTCAAATTCCATCTTAGAGGCCTCATCATGTCACCCAGTACATGTAACTAAGAATATACCTGTAGGAGAACTGATTAGGGTTAAGAGAAATTGTTCTAGACCTGAATTGTTCGAAACAGAAGCGAAAAAAACCTCTATCTAGGTTGCAATCCAGGGATATCCTAATTGGAGCTTACAAAGGGCAAAAAAAATTGTTGAAAAAATGGACAGGAAAGTACCGTACTTTTAGAATCTAACAAAAATAAAGGTGCACAATTTTCAGAAAGACAATGTGGTAATATAGTTTTCTCCACAGAATTCTCTCCACAGTATCACAAATATTATAAAGAAATATGTGCCACTATTATACAAGGATAAAAAACTCTGCAATGTCCTACAGAATAACAGAGTTCAATATATAGCCAAGAGGGCTCCTACTTTGGCGGATAAATAAGGCCTCTTTCACACATCAGGTTTTCGGCGTCAGGCGCGATCCGGCGCTTTTGACTAAAACCGGATCCGGCGAAATGCAATGCCGGATCTGGTTTCCCCCCCATTGACTTGCATTAGAGCCGGATCGAGCCGGATGGCCATGCGTTTCATCCGATTTTCGCCGGATCCGGCAATGTGACGCGATCCGGCGTCTGGAAAAAACGGCTACTGTAACGTTTTTTGTCTCCGGCGAAAAAGCCGGACACGCCGGATCCGGCGTGTCCGGCTTTTTCATACAATGAAAGCCTATGAGCGCCGCAATGCACCGGATCCGGCGACAGCCGGAACCGGTTTCTTTGGTCTGAGCATGCTCAGTAGCTCTGCCCACAGGACATATATAAAAGCAAGACAATGGGACCCTCAGCCACACCCAACATGCCACCCAAGCGAAGAACCAGGAGCAGGAGAAGGCAGCAGACATCTGCAGCAGCAGCACCATCAGCACCACCCCAAATGGAGCAGCATGCTGAACAACGGGAGGGGAGTCCAGCAGCAGATGAGAGACGGTAATTATCAAATCCCCCATTCCTCCAAACTAGGGCTATGGAATATCAAGATATTCATTGGCCCTTTGTTTCTCTTTATTCAACAGCCGCCCAATAGATGCAGCAGCAGCAGCAGCAATGGCAGCAGCAGAAACACCACCCACAGCCATGGAGTCTGGCCATGAGGAAGACAGCACATCTTCTGGGAGCCCTCCCTCGCATCGTCAGCGTTTGACGGTAAGTTTTTATTTCCAAAATCCATCATCTCTGTAATATATGTGTATTCATTGCCTTTTATTTCAAAACAGGAATCACAAGATGAAGAGGAGCTCCCAGAAGAAGAAGGAAGGGGTGGACAGACACTTGGAGTGGGCTCACAATTGGTAAGTTTTTTGCATCAAACGCAGAAACACAACATCACACTACACACAACACATAGAAAACAATGTTCTGCAGACCACACACAGCAAACAAATGCCTACATCCAAAGACATAACATTTTTTGTTTTCTTCTCTAGTCTTCCCAATCTGGTGCTCGGCCAAGAGGTCCTCGCAGTGCCTCCCAGGGTCGTCGGCGACAGCAACGCGGCGGTCACCAGCGTGTAAGTATAAATATTTTTGCTTTTTTTTTTGCACTTTTTATTTCATTTCTTTTGTGGAGGCTAATTATGTTATTTTTGTCTTTTTCTTTAACAGCCTTCACAGCGTGCTCCCGACTCTGACGGTGAGGATGGAGGGATTGATGTGGACCGCCTCATCGATCTCGTCAGAGAAAGGGAGCCGCTCTGGAATATGGCTGACCGCCGCCACGCTGACCTGATCGTTACCCGACGACTCTGGGAGGAAATCTGTTCGCTCCTTGTGGACCGCTGGGAGGACCTCGAAGCTCGGGCCCAGATTAAAGAGCGTAAGTATATACAGTACCGGTTGCTTGAGTTAAACCAGTGTTTCCCGAACTCCAGTCCTCGTGGTCCCCACGGATCATGTGTTCAGGATTTCTATTTACTTTGGAAATCCTGAAAACATGACCCCTGGGGACCATGAGGACTGGAGTTTGGGAAACACTGATGTTGTATACTAACCACTTTGTCCTTTCTCGTTTCAGGGGAGAGAATTGTGAAGCGATGGCGGTCTGTGAGGGATTGTTTCAAGAAGGAGTTAAATAAAGAGATGCAGGCCCAGAGTGGATCTGGAGGACGCAGGAGCGAGTACAAGTACGCACGAGCCCTGTCGTTCCTCCGGGAGACAATGCTCACCAGAAGGTAAATATTACACACCACATGTGACAAAAAAATGTTTAGATGTAACTTTTTTTTTTCAGCCAGGGCCATACCATGTCACTATTTTAATTGTTTTTTTTTCTCTTTATTCCACAGCACGGTGAGCAGCACTCGGGAGCCTGCACGATTGGACCCTTCTGAGGCGATCCCTGAGGAGACCGGCACCGAGGGACACTTCGACCGCCCCGGTACATCTGCACCTTCCCAGCCTTCCCACACATTCGACCCATCTGTCCCATCCACCAGCACAGGAGCATCGTGGCCGCCTACATTACATGAAGCTGCTGGTGAGGAGATCGCTTTCTCTTTACCCCACCCTTCTGCCCCTGCCACCTCTAGTACACCTGCGGGTACTGGGCGGCAGCGGCAGAGGGGTCAGGAAAAGATTTATGCGCCAGAGTTCTTGCATCTGAATGCATCTTTCCAGAACTGTCTAAAAGTCTTGTCAGAGCAAATCTCCGCAGGCTATCAGCAGATCAACTCCAGCATTCTGGAGGTGAAGACACTTCTGCAAACCATGCATTCAGAAGCAAGATCTTCGCCAAACCACTCCTTTTTCAGGTCTGTTGTGGAGCGCATGGAAATGCTCTCTCCTGCCCAGCAGATGCATGTAATGCATTCATGCCACGCTGCTCTCCAGCAAGTTACCTCCCAACCTCCTCCTCCCACCACAGTAGTTCCTCCACCTGCACCCCCTCCAGCCACTTTCCATCCTCCCCCTCCTATTACATCTACACCCCCTCCAGCCACTTTCCATCCTCCACCTCCTATTACATCTACACCCCCTCCAGCCACTTTCCATCCTCCCCCTCCTATTACATACCAGCAACCTCCCCAGCACCAGCAACCTCCCCAGCACCAGCAACCTCCCCAGCACCAGCAACCTCCCCAGCACCAGCAACCTCCCCAGCACCAGCAACCTCCCCAGTACCAGCAACCTCCCCAGTACCAGCAACCTCCCCAGTACCAGCAACCTCCCCAGTACCTGCAAACTCCCCAGTACCAGCAACCTCCCCAGTACCAGACATCTCCCCACTTCCAGCAACCTGCCCCGTACCAGACATCTCCCCACTTCCAGCAACCTGCCCCGTACCAGACATCTCCCCACTTCCAGCAACCTGCCCCGTACCAGACATCTCCCCACTTCCAGCAACCTGCCCCGTACCAAACTCCTTCCCCATACAACTTGCCATCAACATCATCTGCTCCTACAGTCCCTGCCCAACCCTCCACTCCACCACCCACCACCTCTTCTGCTTCCCACATGTCCACCCATTCTGTAGTTTTTTCCACACCTTCACCTCTAACTGTTCCTTCCCCACCACGATCCCAGTCCTCTCTCCACACTCCCAGTGTCGAAGTGTCCCGCAGCCCCTCCAGCAGTATTTCCACCACACACTACACAGATTTATAATGTGTGTATTTAAATAAAAATGACCAGTTTTATGGTTTCAAAGCTTTATTAAACAAGTTTATTAAAATTTTAAAAAAATTTACTAAAAAAAACATTTTTCAATAAAAGTTAAATTATTTTACACTGGCTGTCTGTCATTTCTTTCTGCGACGAAAAAGGTTAAATACAGGGTATTTAAAAGGTGAAATGGTATTCAAAACTAGGTATATAACTGTGGGTAAATTTTAGCTTTTTGCCACAGTTGTGTTCCTGGTTGTGTTTGAAGCAAAGTATTTCACCTAAAAAGTTGTGTTTATTGTTGGTGATTTCCTAACAATGTACACAACTTTTGTTAAAAGGTGAAATACTTTGCATAAAACACAACCAGGTACACACCTGTGGCCTAAAGCTAAAAATAGAGACCATGACAAGATAGCCAACTTTGGTTGGCAAAGGTATATACTGTTGGTACAGAAGGTACACAAGTTTGGTTAGGGCATAAATCTTTCACACTCTGTCATCCTGCCAGTGTACTCTGCCTTGAGGTAACATAAAGTATAGTGCAAAATTGTCCCTCATTACTGAAACCGTCACAGAACTTCTAGTGGTAATGTCATGGTAATCTTGCAAGGTGGTTTCTTCAGAGGTGTCCTCAATGGAAATGGGTTCCTTGCAGATAAAAAAATTGTGGAGTACCACGCACGCTTTGATCACCTCGTCCACAGTTTCTGTCTTGAGGTTGATCGCAGTCAATAGGACCCGCCATTTGGCTGTCAGAATACCAAAGGTACATTCAACCATTCTTCTTGCTCTTGTGAGGCGGTAATTAAAAATGCGTTTTGGTCTTGTCAATCCTCTGCTAGAGTATGGTTTCAAAAGGTGTTCTGACAGCTGGAAGGCTTCATCCCCTACACAGACAAATGACATAGGTGGACCAGATGTTTGCGGCAGCGGTCTAGGTGGTGGGAACTGGAAGGTGTTTCCATACAGTTTACGCCCCATGGCAGACAGTTTGAAAACTTGAGAGTCATTGGAGCGGCCATAGGCCCCAATATCAACCGCAATAAATTTGTATTCCGCGTCAGCGATGGCCATGAGGACAATTGAAAAATATTTCTTGTAATTGAAATATTCCGATCCCGATCCAGCTGGCTTTACAATGCGGATATGTTTCCCGTCCACAGCGCCCAAGCAGTTGGGAAACTGACATATCTGTTGAAACTTGTCAGCAATTTCAATTCACCTCTCTGTTGTGGGCTCTGGTGAAAACTCTTCAGGTAAGGAGTCCCACAGTGCACGGCATGTGTACTTCACAATTCCAGATATGGTGGAAATCCCGAGTCTGTACTGGAAATGCAGTGACGAAAGGGATTCTCCAGTTGCAAGAAATCTGTGGGGAATTAAAAAACAATAAATTAGTTTTAAATCACAGCATTACATACCAAAACTGAGCTATAACACTTGGAGATATAAACTACCACCAACAAGATTGCAGTGAAAGTGTGCTCTGATGCGATCACATCCAATAAATGTGGCTTACCTTAAAGTCACCATCAGACGCTCTGCGGGTGAAACAGAGAAGCGGCAATAGATGTCCGCTTTTCTTATGAGGTGTGCAATGCGCTCCACCAAGTAATCAAAATTCTCCATTTTCATCCTAACATACCCAAAAAATGTATCCGGGTTTCGTCGAAGGTCCATGCAGAGTGTAGAATAGACCCCACGCGTCATTCTCTTGGCTGTGATGGGGTGGATCCACAAACGTCGTCTACGATGCCTGATGCGCTGCTGTCTCGCTCTCTCCTTCTCCAGAACAATCACCCTCAAACGATTCGCCTCCGCTATAAAATCCGCCAAATTCTTCAAAATATTTCCAATGACAACATCCATCTTCGCTAGTAACTTGCTCTTCTCTCCAACCTGCACTTTCTCCTCGACAACCTGTCAAAGAAGGGCTGTAGGAACACTCTATATATAGTTTTCCAGGAGCCAATCCCGTTCGGAAGGCCACAAGGGTCAATTTTAAAAACCGGATCCGGCGTAATCCGTCGAAAAACGGATAGAAAAACGGATGAACCGGATGAGACGGATCCGGTTTTGTCTGTCAAGAAAAAGACGGATCCGGCAGAAAACCGGATCCGTCACATCCGGTTTTACTAAACATTTGCCGGATCCGGCGTTCCGGCACGACGCCGGATCGCGCCTGACGCCGAAAACCTGATGTGTGAAAGTAGCCTTATCCCCTAGTATGGTAACCAATAATACTTTCTCCCAAAATTCTACATGGCTCTCATATAGGGGATTTTTTAAATGCGGCCACAGTTGCTGCATCTCTTGTTCTTATGCACTCAAAAGTAAGTCTTTCACATCGGTACAAACTGGAAATTCTTATCCCATTCATAGTTTTATAAGCTGTAATACTCCAGGTGTCATATATTTAATTCAGTGCATGGAATGTAAGGTGCAGTATGTAGGTTGCACTATTACTCCATTAAAGAAACGCATTAGAAGACATCTGTCCAACACTACTAATCCTGATGCACTGAATGTCTCTGCAGTGTCCAAGCATTGCCATAACCGAGACCTCACCCATTTCAGATTTATAGGCATAATAAAAATAAAAAAATCAGTAAGAGGTGGAAATTTTCAGAGAAAAACCCACAATCGGGAATCTTACTGGATATTTAAATTATGTACAAGAGTCCCAACAGGTCTGAACACCAGACAAGATTTGATCATGCAGTACAAGTGAAATAATATCATCAAAATAAATGTTTTTGCTGTGCCAAGCATGTATTTAACTGTTTAGAAATAGGTGTGCATAGTCCTCTTATATATACAGTCATATGTAAAAGTTTGGGCACCCCTATTAATGTTAACCTTTTTTCTTTATAACAATTTTGGTTTTTGCAACAGCTATTTCAGTTTCATATATCTAATAACTGATGGACTCAGTTATATTTCTGGATTCAGATGAGGTTTATTGTACTAACAGAAAATGTGCAATCTGCATTTAAACAAAATTTGACCGGTGCAAAAGTATGGGTACCCTTATCATTTTCTTGATTTGAACACTCCTAACTACTTTTTACTGACTTCCTGAAGCACTAAATTGGTTTTGTAACCTCATTTAGCTTTGAACTTCATACCAGGTGTATCAAATCATGAGAAAAGGTATTTAAAGTGGCCACTTGCAAGTAGTTCTCCTATTTGATTCTCCTATGAAGAGTGGCATCATGGGCTCCTCAAAACAACTCTCAACTGATCTGAAAACAAAGATTATTCAACATAGCTTTTCAGGGGAAGGATACAAAAAGTTGTCTCAGAGATTTAACCTGTCAGTTTCCACTGTGAGGAACATAGTAAGGAAATGGAAGAACACAGGTACAGTTCTTGTTAAGCCCAGAAGTGGCAGGCCAAGAAAAATATCAGAAAGGCAGAGAAGAAGAATGGTGAGAACAGTCAAGGACAATCCACAGACCACCTCAAAAGACCGGCAGCATCATCTTGCTGCAGATGGTGTCACTGTGCATCGGTCAACAATACAGCGCATGCATAACGCCTTTTTGTATTACCAAACAACTCAATCTTTGTTTCATCAGTCCACAGGACCTTCTTCCAAAATGTAACTGGCTTGTTCTAATGTGCTTTTGCATACCTCAGGCGACTCTGTTTGTGGCGTGCTTGCAGAAACGGCTTCTTTCGCATCACTCTCCCATACAGCTTCTCCTTGTGCAAAGTGCGCTGTATTGTTGACCGATGCACAGTGACACCATCTGCAGCAAGATGATGCTGCAGGTCTTTGGAGGTGGTCTGTGGATTGTCCTTGACTGTTCTCACCATTCTTCTTCTCTGTATTTCTGATATTTTTCTTGGCCTGCCACTTCTGGGATTAACAAGAACTGAACCTGTGTTCTTCCATTTCCTTACTATGTTCCTCACAGTGGAAACTGACAGGTTAAATCTCTGAGACAACTTTTTGTATCCTTCCCCTGAAAAGCTATGTTGAATAATCTTTGTTTTCAGATCATTTGAGAGTTGTTTTAAGGAGCCCATGATGCCACTCTTCATAGGAGAATCAAATAGGAGAACTACTTGCAAGTGGCCACCTTAAATACCTTTTCTCATGATTTGATACACCTGGCTATGAAGATCAAAGCTCAATGAGGTTACAAAACCAACTTAGTGCTTCAGGAAGTCAGTAAAAAGTAGTTAGGAGTGTTCAAATCAAGAAAATGATAAGGGTGCCCATACTTTTGCACCGGTCAAATTTTGTTTAAATGCAGATTGCACATTTTCTGTTAGTACAATAAACCTCATTTGAATCCAGAAATATAACTGAGTCCATCACTTATTAGATATATGAAACTGAAATACCTGTTGCAAAAACCAAAATTGTTATAAAGAAAAAAGGTTAACATTAATAGGGGTGCCCAAACTTTTACATATGACTGTATTCTTTTAATGTATTCCCTTTTTTTTTTGTATTGCATGCAAAGTAAATAATTTTGAGAGGGTTTTTTTCTTTTTCCCTCTTTCTCTCTGTTTTTAACTTTTCTTCAACCAGGAGGTTGGGTGTGGATAATTAGATACATCAATTAAACATGCTAATGAGGGCATTGCCTACCACCTCCTCCTCTCTGGAGACTTTTAAAATGTCACATTTTGTCAGAATTTGTAATCCATGATTAAGACTCCTTTGAGCTGAAACGCGTTGGATTTTTTACCATCCACTACCTGTAACATGTTCTTTTAACGAAAAGAAATAAAGGAATATTTTTTATAACTACCTTCCTGCCTGAGATCGCTGGAGATTACTGTGTGTTAAAAGTTAACAACCACCAAGGACTCTCAATTCTAAGGGCCCCGTCACACATATGATATCAATGTGTTAGGATCGCTCGTGAGTCGCTACTTGATTGCTGGTGAGTCGCTACATGATCGCTGGTGAGCTGTCAAACAGACAGCTTCACCAGCGATCAGTACAGCGACGCTGAGCGCGCGGCGTCGCTGTGTACTTTAGTCACTTAGAAACCCGATGTGTACCTTGGTTACCAGCTCCCTGCATCAGCGCGCAGGTAACAAAGGTACACATCGGGTTTCTAGGCACAGCGCGCCCCCTTAGAAACCCGATGTGTACCTTAGTTACCAGCTCATGGTCGCTGGTCTCCCGCCTGTCACACGCAGCGATGCGTGCTGACCAGTGGGAGACCAGTGACCCCAAAAATGTCCAGACATTTCAACCGCAATCAGCGATACCCAGCTGGGGGGCCGGTCGCTGATAGCTGTCACACACAGCGATCTCGCTGGTGAGATCGCTGTTGCGTCACAAAACTAGTGACTCAGCAGCGATCTCACTAGCGAGATCGCTGTGTGTGACGGGGGCTTAAATATTTTTCTATCTACTGGCCAACATGGTACCAGATAAGACATGCATTCCATTCCCAATTCATGAGACAGGAGGTCTCCTTTCCTTCTTTTCCTGTAATTGGGATCATTAGATCTCAGGGCCCTGGAGACTTAATCTCTCTTACGCACAGCAAGGCACTGAATAGTCCCTTGGCAGTTCTGGATAATTGGAAATCTAAGACTCCTTCTTTGGATAATGTTGTAGTGATATTCTTGATTCTCATTTTTATGTCTCTCCAGTCATTCATAATAATAATCTGATTTAACCCCTTCCCGACCTGTGACACAGCGTATGCGTCATGAAAGTCGGTGCCAATCCGACCCATGACGCATATGCTGTGTCATGACTTCAAAGCCCCCCTGCGGTTCGGGTGACCGGGGTAACTGAAAGGTCACATGACCCGCAGATACATGGGGCTTTGTACTTCACCCCAGGGAGGGTGGCTTAGCCCCCCCGTGGCTACGATGGCTCTGATTGGCTGTTTCACTTTTAACAGCCAATCAGAGTGATTGTAATATTTCACCAATGAAATTTGGTGAAATATTACAATCCAGCCATGGCTGATGCTGCAATAGCATCGGACATGGCTGGAGACCCAGATCCGACCCCCCCCACTGGCTCATGTGCCACCACCATCTGCTCCCATCCCCCTTCGCTCCGCTCCCCCTGACCCCCCCGGTACCTCCGATGTCCCGCTTCGGCTCCCGGTGTCCCGCCGTTCTGTACCATGGGCGCCGCCATCTTGGAAAATGGCGGGTGCATGCGCAGTGCGCCCGCCTGAATCTGCAACGCTGCAGATTCATTCATTTTGATCACTACGATATTCTTTCACAGTGCTCAAAATAAAAAAAATAGTAAATAAACCCCCCCTTTATCACCCCCATAGCCATGCACAAATAAAAAAATAAAGAAAATATTTTTATTTTTCAATTAGGGTTAGAATTAGGGTTAGCTTTAGAAATAGGGTTAGGGTTAGAAATAGGGTTAGGGTTGGAATTAGGGTTAGGGTTGGAATTAGGGTTAGGGTTGGAATTAGGGTTAGGGTTGGAAATAGGGTTAGCTTTAGAAATAGAGTTAGGGTTAGAAATAGGGTTAGGGTTGGAATTAGGGTTAGGGTTGGAATTAGGGTTAGGGTTGGAATTAGGGTTGGAGTTAGGGTTAGAGTTAGAATTAGGGTTAGGGTTGGAATTAGGGTTAGGGTTGGAATTAGTGTTGGGATTAGGGTTAGGGTTGGAATTTGGGTTAGGGTTGGAATTAGGCTTGTGGTTAGGGTTACAGTTGGGATTAGGGTTAGGGGTGTTTTGGGGTTAGGGTTGAAGTTAGAATTGAGGGGTTTCCACTGTTTACGGGGTCTCCAAACATGACATGGCGCCACCATTTATTCCAGCCAATTTTGAGTTCAAAAAGTCAAACAGTGCACCCTCCATTCCGACCCCCGACGTGTGTCCAAACAGTGGTTTTACCCCCACGTGTGGGGTATCAGCGTACTCAGTAAAAATTGCACAACAAGTTTGAGGGTCTAATTTCTCCTGTTACCCTTGGGAAAATAAAAAATTGGGGGCTAAAAAAATATTTTTGTGGAAAAAAAATGATTTTTTATTTTCACGGCTCTGCGTTATAAACTTCTGTGAAGCACTTGGGGGTTCAAAATGCTCACCACACATCTAGATAAGCTCCTTGGGGGGTATAGTTTCCAAAATGGGGTCACTTGTGGGGGTTTCCACTGTTTAGGAACATCAGGGGCTCTGCAAACGTAACATGACGCCCGCAGACCATTCCATCAAGTCGGCATTTCAAAACGTCACTACTTCCCTTCCGAGCCCCGACGTTTGCCCATACAGTGGTCCCCCTCCACATATGGGGTACCAGCATACTCAGGACAAACTGGACAACAACTTTTGGGGTCCAATTTCTCCTGTTAGCCTTGTGAAAATAAAAAATAGCGGGCTAAAAAATCATTTTTGAGGAAAAAAAAATGATTTTTATTTTCACTGCTCTGCATTATAAATTTCTGTGAGGCACTTGGGGGTTCAAAGTGCTCACCACACATCTAGATAAGTTCCTTGGGGGGGTCTAGTTTCCAAAATGGGGTCATTTGTGAGGGAGCTCCAATGTTTAGGCACACAGGGTCTCTCCAAACGCGACATGGTGTCTGCTAACGATTGGAGCTAATTTTCCATTCAAAAAGTCAAATGGCGCTCCATCCCTTCCGGGCCCTGCCGTGCGCCCAAACAGTGGTTTATGACCACATATGAGGTATCGGTGTACTCAGGGGAAATTGCCAAACAAATTTTAGGATCCATTTTATCCTGTTGCCCATGTGAAAATGAAAAAACTGAGGCTAAAAGAAATTATTTGTGAAAAAAAGTGCTTTTTTTACGGATCAATTTGTGAAGCTCCTGGTGGTTCAAAGTGCTCACTATGCATCTAGATAAGTTCCTTGGAGGGTCTAGTTTCCAAAATGGGGTCACTTGTGGGGGAGCTTTAATGTTTAGGCACACAGGGACTCTCCAAACGCGACATGGCAACCACTAAATATTCCAGCATATTTTCCATTCAAAAAGTCAAATGGCGCTCCTTCCCTTCTGAGCCTTGCCGTGCACCCAAACAGTGGTTTATGACCACATTTGAGGTATCGGTGTACTCAGGAGAAATTGCCCAACAAATTTGTGATCCATTTTATCCTGTTACCCATGTGAAAATGAAAAAATTGATGCTAAAAGAAAATTTTTGTTGGAAAAATTGAAATGCCCATTTTTTCCTTTCACGTTGCTTTAGTTCCTGTGAAGCATCTGAAGGGTTAATAAACTTCTTGAATGTGGTTTTGAGTGCCTTGAGGGGTGCAGTTTTTAGAATGGTGCCACTTTTGGGTATTTTCTGCCATATAGACCCCTCAAAGTAACTTCAAATGTGAGGTGGTCCCTAAAAAAATTGGTAAATTTTGTTGTAAAAGTGAGAAATCGCTTGTCAACTTTTAACCCTTATAACTTCCTAACAAAAAAAATTTTGTTTCCAAAATTGTGCTGATGTAAAGTAGACATGTGGGAAATGTTATTTATTAACTATTTTGTGTCACATAACTCTCTGGTTTAACAGAATAAAAATTCAAATTTTGAAAATTGGGAAATTTTCAAAATTTTCACCAAATTTCTGTTTTTTTCACAAATAAATGCAAAAATTATCGACCTAAATTTACCACTAACTTGAAGCCCAATATGTCACGAAAAAACAGACTCAGAATTGCTAGGATCTGTTGAATCGTTCCTGAGTTATTACCTCATAAAGGGACACTGGTCAGAATTGCAAAAAATGGCCAGGTCATTAAGGTCAAAATAGGCTGGGTCATGAAGGGGTTAATTATATATAATACATCAGAGTTATATCACACCCATAAAGCTAAAGAAAACGGATAGACAGGGTGGCACTAGGGTGTCTGAGCTCCACGGGGAAATTGACCCTAAGGCCCCACCTTACAGCTATATTAAAATACCTGTTAGCTGTTATCCCCGTTGTAGTTGAGTATCGACTGTAAAATAGAGGTGGCTCCTGCATATCTACTCTGCGTACACTATATAACTGGGATGTACAATTACAGTAGTTTACACTAAAGGGCTTTTTTGGTTAAAAGCAGTTATAATAATACCACATACAAGAGAGAAATACCACCACACCATCATTGAACTACACTTCCCACCACATAGTGACTGAATAATACCACATACAGGGACAAGTACCACCACACTGTGACCAGACCACATATTGCCACCACATAGTGACCAAATAAAACCACATACAAGGGAGAAATATCACCTCACTGTGACCAGACCACATATTGCCACCACAGTGACCGAACACTACAATTATTATTATTATGCATTTATATAGTGCCATTTATTCCACGATGCTTTACATGTGAAAAGTGGAAATATAGACAAGTATAATAAAGATGCGTAAGACAAGGGACACACAAGTACATAAGGAGAGGGGACCCTGCCCGCGAGGGCTCACAGTCTACAGGGATGGGTGAAGATACAGTAGGAGAGGGTAGAGCAGGTAGTGCGGTGGTTCAGTAGACCGAGGATCATTGCAGGCTTGCAGGCTGTAGGCTTGTCGGAACAGGTGGGTCTTCAGGTTCTTCTTGAAGGTTTCCGTTGATGGTGATAGTCTGATGCGTTGTGGCAGAGAGTTCCAGAGTATGGGGGAAGCACAGGAGAAGTCTTGTGTGCGGTTGTGGGAAGAAGAGATAAGGGGAGAGTAGAGGAGATCTTGAGATGATCGAAGGTTGCGTGCGGGTAGGTACCTGGAGACCATGTCACAGATGTATGGAGGAGACAGGTTGTAGATGACTTTGTATGTCATGGTTAGGGTTTTGAATTGGAGCCTCTGGGCAATAGGAAGCCAGTGAAGGGCCTGGCATAGGGGGAGGCTGGGGAATAGCGGGGAGACAGGTGGATTAGTCAGGCAGCAGAGTGTAGGATGGACAATACTGATCATTAATAAAAATCACAATACTAACAACACTGTTATTACCACCAGCGACATTATACACAAGAGGTCTGTATATAGTGTCAGTGTACAGGTAATACAGTGATCACCAGTGACATTATACACAGGAACTCTGTATATAGTATATAGTGTGTGTGTACATGTGATGCAATGAGTCACCAGTGACGTCTCTAGATAATGTCCTTCATCTTCACTTTTTTCTTCATCTGGCACAGACCACCATCACTTCTCCTGGTCCAGACTCATCTTTGCAGAAAATAATGCAGTTATCTATAGCTGATATCTTCTAGAGCACATTCCCCACTATGCCAGATGAAGAAAAAAGTGACATACTGTGCAGGGCAGCACTAACAGGACCCCCCTTTTGTCCCCACATGGAAAACAGTAAAATGTTAATTATATTACAGCAGTAATAATGTCCCCCACTTGCCACCATAAACTAATAATGTATGTTCCTCATTCTGGCCCCCAAACTGTAATTAGGAGGAACCTGTCAGGTCCCCCATACCCCTAGATCCCTTGACCTGGCCCTAGCATCATTCCAAAACCACAGTGACAGAGTGAGAAGAAAAACAAAAAAAACCTTATCTGCCTGAGCTCCCAGGTGCCGCATGGCGTCCTCATCTTGGAGATCTGGCATTCTCATGTTAAAATGACCACTGACCTAGCAAAGGACGGCAGCTAACGTAAGTGCACACAGCATGACAGTGTCATTATACGCCAGCGACGTCACTGTCATGCGCCGCCTGTGATGGACGCACAAAGTAACAAACATGTCAGCCTCCGGGCTGTTCTAGGATGGCGGCCTATTGTGACAGTGACACGGCAATTCATTTCAACTGAATGTGGGTCCAATAACGCACATTAAGTTGAAACCTGCTGGCCCCTTCAGGTTCTGCTCAGGGGCCCACCAAGGCCCCGAGGCCTACCAGTGTCTCGGTGGGCTACTCTGACCATGGAGATAGATCCCAAGGTGCCAGATGCCTAAAATCAAGGGTACCTGAAGCGGATTTTTGGCATATGATTTGGGAGTGCGCGGTTATCAATTATTTCTGGAGAGATGTAGCTACTCTTTTATCCTCAATTCTAAATATGAATATTTTGTTCGATCTTATGATATGTTTGTTTGGTATTATTGATGAATAGTAGTGATGAGCGAGTATACTCATTGCTCATGCCTCCCCGAGCCTGCTCGGGTGGTCTCCGAGTATTTTGGCGTGCTCGGAGATTTAGTTTTCGTCGCCTCAGCTGCATGATTTGCTCCTGCTAGACAGCTTGAAAACATGTGTGGAATGCCTGTTTGTTAGGGAATTCCCACATGTATTCAGCCTGTCTACAAGTCGCAAATCATGCAGCTGAGGCGACGAAAACTAAATCTCCGAGCACGCCAAAATACTCGGAGACCACCCGAGCATGCTTGGGGAGGCCCGAGCAACAATGCTACTCGCCCATCACTATTGAATAGGAATGAAGACACGTCTCCATTACAAACTGCTGGGCTTGATGTCACCTGAAAACACAAAGGTGACATCAACCCCACATATATGAACCCCACTTGCCATCACCACAAAGCAAGTGGGAAAAGCAGGACAAAGCACCAGAATTTTCTGGGGCAGCTGCGGGCAGCTATTTTTAGGCTTTCACTTTCACTTTTGATTCTTTTACTATTGATATAGTTGAAGAACAGTTTGGGATTAGTTTTACTCTCCTTAGCAATGTGCTTCTCTGTTTCCTTTTTGGCCGCTTTAATTAGTTTTTTAGATAAAGTATTTTTCTCCCTATAGTTTTTTAGAGCTTCTAGTTCTTCTATCTTGTTTGTTAGGCTTCTGGCATTTGCGAGCATGCAGTTTAGAGAATTTTGTTTTGTTCCAATCTCCTCCCTGTGGATTTAGAAATTTTCTTACCTCCCTTCCGAGTATGTTGTCTTGGGTCTTCTTTGCCACACCTCATATCCTTCATCAGTATATTTTCTGGCTTCATGTTCGAGACTAATATTTTTATTCCCATCCCCTCTTCTTCTAGTTTAACTCCCTCCTGATGAGTGTAGCAAGTCTTCTGGTGAATGTGTGTTTCCCAGGTTTGTTGAGGTGTAGTCCGTCTATGGCGAGGAGTCTGTCGTACAGGTAATTCACACCGTGGTCCAGGAATCCGAATGCTTGTTGGCTGCACCATCGTCTTAGCCAGTTGTTCGCATCAAAGATTTTGTTCCATCTCCTGGTGCCATGCCCGTCTACTGAAAGGATAGAAGAAAAAACTACCTGTGCATCCAGTTCCTTTACTTTCTTCCCCAACTCTTCAAAGTCCTTGTAGATTGACGGTAGGTCCTTCCTTGCCGTGTCATTGGTGCCAACATGTATCAGAAAAAATGGGTGGATGTCCTTGGAACTGATGATCTTTGGTATCCTATCAGTCACATCCTTGATCTTTGCACCTGGAGGCAGCATACTTCTCTTGCGTTTATGTCTGGTCTGCATATGGCTGCTTCTGTGACTCTCAGTAGTGTCTCTCACCACTACCACTCTTCTTCGCTTCTTGGCAGCTGACTTCGTAGGTTGATACTCTCATGTCTGGAGCAAAACAGGCTAGGGAGTGTCTAACCATAACGGAGCTGAACAGGGAGGACGTTGAAGAACCGTACAATACGGTCCGACCCGGGTATGTGCTTTGTGATGGAGAGAGAAGTGCAGGGAAAGAGGAAGAAATGTGCAGTGTGGAACATGTTATACAGTAAATGCTGTGAAGAATATGGATGTGCTGCGTAAAGAAACCAGTAAAGTTGCTCTTTTGAAAGTTGAAATGGACTGTGTCACTATTCATGCTGAACCGTCTATAGGGAGCCTTCAGCAGCGCAGAGAGGACCCTGAAGGCGCAGAAAGTTAAGCCACAGGTATGCATAGTAATGGACACTATTTTCATGTGATGGGAGGAAAGGGCTCAGATACACCGGTGTCCTCGGCCATGACTACGGCCCTGGCTCCCTCACACTGTCTTCATGGTCTCCTTGCTTCTTTTTGTCACATGCTTCCACTCATCTGCTTTTGGATCTCTGAAACTTTCTTCACCTTCTGTGACCAGTAGAGATGCTTCTGTTCTGTCTAGGAAGTCTTCATTTTCTTTGAGTTTCAAAGTTGCAATACTTTCTTCCAGACCCCGCACCTTTTCTTCTTAAAGGGCCAGTAGTCTACTTCTGACAGGTGAAGTTGGATACGATTCATTGGCAATTACGACACTCAGAGGTTTTTATAAGATTCTCTATGATCCACACAGACTGCCTTACTTACTTAGGTTAAACAATTAGAACACAGACAGACAGATTATCTATAAAAGTCAATCATGTACTCATTGCTTATTTTTCTTTATGCTTCTTAAGACACTTAACATTTATGGGATCGTGCTGATGCATGCGCTTTGCATCACATGTCAGGCACTCATTTTTAGATGTCTGGTTTCCTTTCTTAATATTCAGGATCTAGGTAATCTTCACTTATCACACTGTCCTAGTTTCCATCCCAATTGAAGTTCAATGTCCTCCCACTGTCTCCCTATGGCTGTAGCCGAGGGATAAAATGACAGTGGATTTTGAAAAACAATGTTTAGAATTTGATGCAAATATGTGTTCATAAGAACCTTTAGCGAATATCACAATACACACACAATATGGACATCCTGAAATACTTGGTTATTGTACTTAATACCACTATAGCGATCTCAGTGTCAAGTAAAGACTCCGTCTCACATAGCGAGATCGCTGATGCGTCACCGATTTTGTGACGCGCCAGCGATCTCGCTACATGTGACACAGAGCGGCGACCGGCCCCCCCGCTGGATATCGCTGATCATGCTCGAAAGTCCTAGGCCATTTTTTGATCATTGGTGTCCCGCTGGCCAGCATGTATCGCTGTGTTTGACGCTGACGAGCGACCTTGTTGGGGACACAGAACTCAGGGACGCAGGCTGGAATTGTTCAGAATACAGTCATATGTAAAAGTTTGGGCACCCCTATTAATGTTAACCTTTTTTCTTTATAACAATTTTGGTTTTTGCAACAGGTATTTCAGTTTCATATATCTAATAAGTGATGGACTCAGTTATATTTCTGGATTCAAATGAGGTTTATTGTACTAACAGAAAATGTGCAATCTGCATTTAAACAAAATTTGACCGGTGCAAAAGTATGGGCACCCTTATCATTTTCTTGATTTGAACACTCCTAACTACTTTTTACTGACTTCCTGAAGCACTAAGTTGGTTTTGTAACCTCATTGAGCTTTGATCTTCATAGCCAGGTGTATCAAATCATGAGAAAAGGTATTTAAGGTGGCCACTTGCAAGTAGTTCTCCTATTTGATTCTCCTATGAAGAGTGGCATCATGGGCTCCTCAAAACAACTCTCAAATGATCTGAAAACAAAGATTATTCAACATAGCTTTTCAGGGGAAGGATACAAAAAGTTGTCTCAGAGATTTAACCTGTCAGTTTCCACTGTGAGGAACATAGTAAGGAAATGGAAGAACACAGGTTCAGTTCTTGTTAATCCCAGAAGTGGCAGGCCAAGAAAAATATCAGAAATACAGAGAAGAAGAATGGTGAGAACAGTCAAGGACAATCCACAGACCACCTCCAAAGACCTGCAGCATCATCTTGCTGCAGATGGTGTCACTGTGCATCGGTCAACAATACAGCGCACTTTGCACAAGGAGAAGCTGTATGGGAGAGTGATGCGAAAGAAGCCGTTTCTGCAAGCACGCCACAAACAGAGTCGCCTGAGGTATGCAAAAGCACATTAGAACAAGCCAGTTACATTTTGGAAGAAGGTCCTGTGGACTGATGAAACAAAGATTGAGTTGTTTGGTAATACAAAAAGGCGTTATGCATGCGCTGTATTGTTGACCGATGCACAGTGACACCATCTGCAGCAAGATGATGCTGCCGGTCTTTGGAGGTGGTCTGTGGATTGTCCTTGACTGTTCTCACCATTCTTCTTCTCTGCCTTTCTGATATTTTTCTTGGCCTGCCACTTCTGGGCTTAACAAGAACTGTACCTGTGTTCTTCCATTTCCTTACTATGTTCCTCACAGTGGAAACTGACAGGTTAAATCTCTGAGACAACTTTTTGTATCCTTCCCCTGAAAAGCTATGTTGAATAATCTTTGTTTTCAGATCATTTGAGAGTTGTTTTGAGGAGCCCATGATGCCACTCTTCATAGGAGAATCAAATAGGAGAACTACTTGCAAGTGGCCACTTTAAATACCTTTTCTCATGATTTGATACACCTGGTATGAAGTTCAAAGCTAAATGAGGTTACAAAACCAATTTAGTGCTTCAGGAAGTCAGTAAAAAGTAGTTAGGAGTGTTCAAATCAAGAAAATGATAAGGGTACCCATACTTTTGCACCGGTCAAATTTTGTTTAAATGCAGATTGCACATTTTCTGTTAGTACAATAAACCTCATCTGAATCCAGAAATATAACTGAGTCCATCAGTTATTAGATATATGAAACTGAAATAGCTGTTGCAAAAACCAAAATTGTTATAAAGAAAAAAGGTTAACATTAATAGGGGTGCCCAAACTTTTACATATGACTGTAGCTGCTGTGTGACAACGCACCAGCGATCCTTACCAGGTCGTATTGTTGTTGGGATCGCTGGTGCGTCGTTGAAGAGATCTGCCTGTTTGACAGCTTACTAGCGACCATGTAGCGACGCACCAACGATCCCTACCAGGTCGTATCGTTGTCGAGATCGCTGGTGCATCGCTATGTGAAACGGGTCCCTAACCCTTTTGTTGATCTTTAAAAATCAGATAGCACATATACAATGCAAATATTATCAAGAGGATCACGACTATAACACATCCTTCAAGACAATTATTATTAATATACTGTATTTTTCAGACTATGAGACAGACTGGACCATAAGACGCAACCTAAATTTTCAGGAGAAAAATAGGGGAAAAAATGTAATGCATTAAATTGGGGGTCTGTCTAATAGTCCGAATTCAGCATATTGGCAGGAGTAGGAGGGGGCGGCAACAGTGGTGGAGCGGGGTCACAGGAGGTGTTCGGAGGTGTGACGCTGCAGGGTGATGCAGAAAGTCCCATTGCAGGCTGGTAGAAGGCTGGTTCAGCAATGTCCGGGACCCAAGAGCTCAATTTGTTCATCCGCTGCCTCCAGTAGTCATTTTCACAGAGTCCACCGAATTGAAACCATTAAAGGTCAGGGGCTCCGGGATCCACAAAATGACGGTCGGAGTCCCCGCACCGCCGAACACCAGCCTGGGATTCGCAGCATCGCACTTTCGAACACCCCGTCCTTGCCTCCTCCAAGCCACCACCCCCCGTAATCTACTTTTGGGCTATAAGACACACCCACATTTTCCCACCAACTTTAGGGGAAAAAAGATGCGTTTTACAGCCCAAAAAATACGGTACCTCAAAGCACTCTGACAACCAAAAGTATTTTTCATGTCACTCAGATTTTTATACTTAGCATCTCATTCGATTCAATCACCATACAACAAGACTGTTGTGTATTCAGGATAAAGTCTCATTTGACACCCTTCTTCAAGGAATTTTCCGTTATCAGTTTCTACGTCTAACTTGTGTCCCCCAACTTATTTCTCCTACCGTCAGAAGCTTCGTTATATTCCTTTCACAAAGTCTAACAAGGGTATCTCATCAATCTGGGACTGTTGTGTAGCCCGTTTTTACACCCTCGTTCTCTCAAATCACTTCATACAATTACATTCAGACTATACAAATTGGTGTATCAGCCAGTCAGTTTGTAAGGTATTCATCCATGTCCAGTTGTGGCCAAAAGTATTGACACCCCTGCAATTCTGTCAGATAATACTCAGTTTCTTCCTGAAAATGATTGCAAACACAAATTCTTTGGTATTATTATCTTCATTTAATTTGTCTTAAATGAATAAACACAAAAGAGAATGACGCAAAAAGCAAAACATTGATCATTTCACACAAAACTCCAAAAATGGGCCAGACAAAACTATTGGCACCCTCAGCCTAATACTTGGTTGCACAACCTTTAGCCAAAATAACTGCGACCAACCGCTTCCGGTAAACATCAATGAGTTTCTTACAATGCTCTGCTGGAATTTTAGACCATTCTTCTTTGGCAAACTGCTCCAGGTCCCTGATATTTGAAGGGTGCCTTCTCCAAACTGCCATTTTTAGATCTCTCCACAGGTGTTCTATGGGATTCAGGTCTGGACTCATTGTTGGCCACCTTAGAAGTCTCCAGTGCTTTCTCTCAAACCATTTTCTAGTGCTTTTTGAAGTGTGTTTTGGGTCATTGTCCTGCCCTGTCTTCCAACCCATGACCTCTGAGGGAGACCCAGCTTTCTCACACTGGGCCCTACATCATGCTGCAAAATTTGTTGGTAGTCTTCAGACTCGGGGTAAGAAGTGGGGTCTTCCTGGGTCTCCTACCATACAGTCCCTTTTCATTCAGATGCTGACGGATAGTACGGGTTGACACTGTTGTACCCTTGGACTGCAGGGCAGCTTGAACTTGTTTGGATGTTAGTCAAGGTTCTTTATCCAACATCCGCACAATCTTGTGTTGAAATCTCTTGTCAATTTTTCTTTTCCATCCAAATCTAGGGAGGTTAGCCACAGTACCATGGGCTTTAAACTTCTTGATGACACTGCGCACGGTAGACACAGGAACATTCAGGTCTTTGGAGATAGACTTGTAGCCTTGAGATTGCTCATGCTTCCTCACAATTTGGTTTCTCAAGTCCTCAGACAGTTCTTTGGTCTTCTTTCTTTTCTCCGTGCTCAATGTGGTACACACAAGGACACAGGACAGAGGTTGAGTCAACTTTAATCCATGTCAACTTGCTGCAAGTGTGATTTAGTTATTGCCAACACCTGTTAGGTGCCCACAGGTAAGTTACAGGTGCTGTTAATTACACAAATTAGAGAAGCATCACATGATTTTTCAAACAGTGCCAATACTTTTGTCCACCCTCTTTTTTGTTTGGTGTGGAATTATATCCAATTTGGCTTTAGGACAATTCTTTTTGTGTTTTTTCATTTAAGACAAATTAAATGAAGATAATAACAAAGAATTTGTGTCTGTAATAATTTTCAGGAAGAAACTGAGTATTATCTGACAAAATTGCAGGGGTGTCAATACTTTTGGCCACAACTGTAACTGACCCAATCAGTGTATTTTCAATAACTGCCAGCCAGTTTGTATGACATACACCTGAGCAACTAGCCCAGTTACTCAGTCCCTGAGAATGTGACTAAGACACTGTTAATATAACATACACTGAGACACTGATTAATCACCTTAAGCAATTTAACAACAAAATTACAATATATACATTTATATATACAGTATATTACAAAGAGATTAATCCCCCAGCACTCAGAACTAGTTCTTATTACCTCCTTGGAATATGCTTACTCATGAATTTTAACGTGCACACAGAGTATTTATTCCTGTAGTCTTTGTATTAGTTCCCAAAACTAGTTATGTTACATTTTTTTTCTATTTTTTTCTTGCTCTAGCTTCCAAAGCTTTTCTTATTGAGGTACTAGAATAAGTAGCCTTTGACCACCCCATGCACCGTGTCAGCCTCGACCATGAATGGCAGGAGATATCTTGAGTTTCGACTTGAAGGACTAAGCTGTTTGAAAAATTTTATCCCGAGGCACGGTGTCATCTGAAACAAGGTAGTTCTTTATTCTTATTTTGCAGCAGGTGGACAAATCACTGGACTTTTTATACAATAGAGTCACTAACATATACTTGTCTATTTCTTATTGGTTAATATCTATTTGCATAATTGAAGAGGTTGTCCACTACTAAGCTGCAAACGGAGCCAAACAAGCCCGCAATGGACACATCAAGTGCACGTCCGTACACTATTTTTGTAAAGGAAGATGTAACCCCAAGACTGAGTGCTCAGTGCACAACACTTCAGAATGTGAACATAGCATTATCTCTCAATCCGACATCAGCCTTTATATATCCAAAACTGATCTATTGCACAACTGATGCAAACAGAAGCCGAGTGGTCCTGTTAATTGTGTGGGGTTCATCTGGGTTCCATTATGTGTCCTTTTTTAGAATTGATAACAAAGTTCTGCATGATGAGTGTCATGGTCCTGTTAAGGTCGGCGTGCAGCCATCGCTGAGCAAGGACTCACCCACACTGCAGAGAGGCCCGGGGTCAGACACGGCTGGATAGTTCAGGCAAACAGGACCTGGAGAAGCTAAAGTCAGTGAGCAGTGAAGGACCTACGGTCATGTGACCGCAAGGGGGCGGGGCTTAGCGTCCTGCTGTCAGAGATAGGCAGAACACTAATACAGGAATTCTTAAAGTCAGATAAACCAGGTCATACACAGAGATAACAGTAAAGTACCAGGGATGAGACAGAACGGAGAGTCGGGGTCAGGCAGTGGTCAAAGCCAAACAGACATAGAAGGTACCAAGCAGAATCCAACAAGCAATATCCAGAGAACAGGCCGAGTCATACACAGAGAATCAGATAAACAAGAACACAGCACAAACACACTCAGGGGTCACCACACTATGCCAAGAGCGAAAGTATAACTGACGGGGATAGGAGCTTCCTGAAGCTATAAGAAGCCTCCCCCAGAACCAGGGAGAGGCCACAATAATGAGCCCCAGGCGTGCAGGTAAGCCTGCACTGGGATCATAACCTTTAACCTCAGAAGTGCCAGTCATCAGCACTGGTTCCAGACATTAACCCCACATGTGCGAGTCAAACCCGCACTGAGATCATGACAATGAGCATTTTTCCCGTTATAAAAAACATACAATAAGAATAAAAACAAAAGGTGTCATTTTTATTCTCACTATTTACCGATAACGTCTCACTGTATTGTACATGTTGCAACAATTACAGGGACACAAAATAAGTCCATGTTTACTGGGATGGTTTTGTACAATTTTGGATAGTAATTCTGTAGATAGAAGTCTCTGGTGATTACTTTTCAGCACTTATAATGTTCTGGCATGATACCTGTATATAACTTTATACTATGTATGTAAAGAAGAATGCTTTTGAGGTTTTTGGGCTGAGAAAATTCTCCTGTATACACAACAGAGCAGCCTGTGGCTCACTAGTAATGTTTCTACCTTCCATATCAGGGGTCCTGAGTTCAGATCCCCATCACTGATAAACTTCAAAAGTATATTAAGAGACATCCATTGAGTGTCCTGTATTAAACAGGACTGAGAATAAAGAAGTATCTCTTCTGCATCAAAAGTGGCAGAAACAAAAAAACAGGGTAAGTGCCTGATACGAGGGCTGCCTGAAAAGTTTGAGGCCCACCCATGATATCTTTTTTGCATGGTCTTGTTTTGCAATGCAATATGTTATTTAATTAGTGGAATGGTCTCATGAGCAATCTGGATTTATTTTGATTTTTTTTGTTTCCGTTACAGCATTTTAACCCCTTAACGACCAGGGGTATTTTTGGTTTTGCATTTTCATTTTTCCCTCCCCTTCTTCCCAGAGCCATAACTTTTTTATTTTTCCCTCTGTATGGCCATGTGAGGGCTTATTTTTTGTGGGACGAGTTGTACTTCTAAATGACACCATTGGTTTTACCATGTCATGTACTCGAAAACTGGAAAAAAATTCCAAGTGCAGTGAAATGGCCAAAAAAGTGCAATCCCACACTTGTTTTTTGCTTGGCTTTTTTGTTAGGTTCACTAGATGCTAGAACTGACCTGCCATTATGATTCTCCAGGTCACAACGAGTTCATAGACACCAAACATGTCTATGTCCTCTTTTATCTAAGTGGTGAAAAAAAATTCCAAAGTTTGCTAAAAAAAAAAAAAAAAAAAAATGTGCGCAATTTTCCGAGACCCGTAACGTCTCCATTTTTCATGATCTGGGGTCAGGTGAGGGCTTATTTTTTCTGTGCCGGGCTGCCGTTTTTAATAATACCACTTTTGTGCAGATACGTTCTTTTGATCGCCCGTTATTGCATTTTATTGCAATGTCTTGGCGACCAAAAAAACGTAATTCTGGCGCTTTGAATTTTTTTCTCACTACGCCGTTTAGCGATCGGGTTAAGGCTTTTTTTTATTGATAGATCGGGCGATTCTGAACGCGGCAATACCTTATATGTGTATGTGGGATTTTCTTTTACTGTTTTATTTTGATTGGGGCGAAAGGGGGGTGATTTGAACGTTTAGGTTTTTTTAATTTATTTTTAAAAATGCTTTTTTTTTTTACTTTTGGCATGCTTCAATAGCCTCCATACGAGGCTAGAAGCTTGCGCAACCCGATCGGCTCTCCTAAATATGGGCGATGAGCAGATCGCCCATATGTAGCAGATTTACTGCTGTGCTTTCAGCGCCGACCACCGGGTGGTGCTGAAAGCCATATGCCTGGAACAACCATAGAGGTCTCATAGAGACCTCTGGTTGTCCAGGCAACATGACGCCGACCCCCGATCACGTGACGGGGTTGGCAATGACGTCATTTCCGGCCCGGTGGCCGGAAATGCTATTTAAATGCCCGCTGTCAGCATTGACAGCGGGATTTAACTAGTTAATAGGAGCAGGCGGACGGCGATTCCGCTCGTGTCAATTGCGGGCACATGTCAGCTGTTCATAACAGCTGACATGTCCCGGCTTTGATGCGGGCTCAGCGCCGGAGCCCTCATCAAAGCAGGGGAAATGTCTGATGACGGATTGTGTCCGTCATTGGACATTAAGGGGTTAAAGTTGGGTTGCAAGGCTGAAATATGGAAATGGAGAAGTTGGCAAAGTTCACACATCGGCTGTTGCAATGGCTGCAATTCCACCTTCCACCAAGGTGCTTTTTCATCTGTGGGAATAGGTGATAGTCCGAGGGAGCCAAATCAGGGGAATAGGGTGGGTGCTGAAGCAGTTGGAAACCACAGGAGTGAATTGCAGCAGCCGATGTGTGAACTTTGCCAACTTTTCCATTTCCATATTTCAGCCTTGCGACCCAACTTTAAAATGCTGTAACGGAAACAAAAAAAATCAAAATAAATCCGTATATCACGGTATCTAAAAAGCGACGTGATTACAGAACTACAACTTAAAAAACTAATCATACTTGATTAGTTAAAGAATGATTTAATCTATCCATATCTTTTATCACACATGTAAAATATAAAGTAAGAAAAATGGATCATGTGAAATGAAAAGTAATTACCAGAAGCAAGAAGCAAGATGTCAGAATCTAAGAACATGAGTGTACAAAAATGAGGAAGGGAACCAAAATCGGTGGATTTAGGTTTACAAAAAACAGGGTAATTCCGGACATTGCAGAAGTCTGCAGTAGATCGCCATATAATGTAATATAATAATTATCATGTGCCGCAAGACAGATAATGTAAACTGACCAGATATGTGCAAGAGATGAAATGTCAGAATATGTCACAAGAATAAGCATAGATCACTATGTACACATAGAGTATAAATAAGAAATACCCATAATGGAGGTGAGTTCCCTCAGGGATGGAGCCAACCATGATGTGCATTTCAGGCGCTGATTGTTTTTTAGGTTATACTCACCTGTGCGGTTATCTGTAGGAATCTCCTCTTTACACCACTCATCGCCCCTCACATATGTCTCTGTAGAATTAATATAAGTCAGATCTTTACCCTGAAACAGATGAAGTTGTAAGAAATTTTTCATAAGAATAGAAAAGATCCTAAATTATCATGGTCTAAGGAGTAAGGTTGAAGAGGCAATTTGCATATTAAATTATCATGAAAATCAAAAAATGACAGCAGTAGTTATCACATATCTACAGGTCTCCTGTATAAATCCAATCTGTTGGATCTATGTCTAACCAGCAGTTTCCATAACCAGACAATTGTAAGGAGTTCCAAACACAATCTCTTGTCTCCAATCAACTTCATTCTGTCATTTTCACCAAGTATAAAACAAACACTGAATGGTCACATTATTAGAGACACCCCTCAAGTGACTGTTTATTTTCAGAACTTCATCAACTCATCTTGTCTTTCGTGGGATAGATCCCAAGCATTGCCTGGTGCTGTGGTCTCCCATTCTGGCCCGGCCTCGGCGAGTGCTGCTCAGCACAGACATCGGTCCCAGCATCTTGCTCAGGCTCGTGAAATTCATTTGGTTTCTGCTGTCTCTCCAGCCAAGTCTATGGTAACCAGCAAGATGCAGGTGCAGCCTGACGCTTGGGAGTCTAAGCCCAGGGTTCACCTGACTGAGCATGTCCATGATGTGGCGTGTCCTCATTGGTGGTCGGACATTAGCTGCTCTGGTGAGGTGGCAGCTCCGGATTGGTCCGCGAGCAACGTCTCGGCCGACTGGGCGGGAGTCTTTGGGGTGGAGCCTAGTGTATAAAAGGCTCCCAGAGGTGCAAGTGGGCGCACGCTAGTATCATTTATGTGAGGGGATACGCTACCACTCTGTTTGCACGTGTCGCGCTATACTCTGAGAGTTCTGTTGTACGCAGTTAGGGCTATGACTGGGTAACTTTCCCTTGGCTTAGCATCTGCTTCCTTCATGTGTGTGGTCAGCACAGTTGAGTTACAGAGCAAGTCCAACCCTTAGGCTATACCTCTCTGGGAATGAGACAGGGTCTTACATCTAGCGTCACATGAGTTCTTTTCCTTGACTCAGCATCTGCTTTTTACACATGTTCGGTTAGCACAATTTACTTTCTAAGCGAGCTCAATCCACGTGCTACTTCCCTTGTGACGTTTAACAGGGTTAGTACCTTGCTTTCTGTTTGCAGTTCCACTCTGTGTAGTAACTGAGCTGGGAACTCGGACATCTGTTCACACTGTGTGACATTTTACACAGTGCGTTTAAGGTGATCGCTCACTGTTTAGTTCCGCCATTGGACACTAGCAGCAGTTATACATCTCTGAACGGTGGACCCCGGCTTGCGATTGCAGTTTATTATTTATTTTTACTCTGTGGAATCCGCCAAGTCTAACAACTATGAAGGCCAGAAAAGCAACAAAATCTCTGTAATGTTCCTGGAATCAATCTATGACTAGTGGATCACTGTGTCGTGGTTTCGGCCCCCCGAACATCGAGTGTTTGTTGCCCTGTCGCGTGCATGACAGCGTGACAAACACAGTTTCTGATCGGCTTTAAATAAAATCATCACTGCCATTCAGACAGCTGTGGCTCCCACGCTGTCAAATGACAACGTGACCAAGTAGCTGTTATTGGAGGTATAAAGTTTACTTCCAGTCACTGGTGTCAGCTGATGGGATTACTGCTCCCATCAGCCGACGCCTGCTGTAGATAATAACAGTGACAGCAGGAGTGGCTGATGACCGTATTCATCAGCAGGTGCCTGCGCTTTAAATAATTTAAAAAAAGGAAAAAAAAAAAAAACACCCGGCGTGGGTTCCTTTGTAATTTTAATAACTAGCCAGGCAAAATTCACAGCTGGGGGCTGCAACCCTCAACTGTCAGCTTCAGCAAGACTGATTACACTGGTCAACAGCATTTTTGGTGCCAAAGATATTTCATCGAATTTAGGGTATTTTTGGGGTGCTGATTCTGAATATGTCATCAGTTTTGCCAGATTGGCTCAAGTTTTTGAGATTTTTGGTATCTTATTTATAGCACTTGTTGGTAAATGCGACGCATCATCTCATTAATTTCTTTGGATTAGTACTTGAACTGAGCAGTTCTCAATATAGTTTTGTGTTAATTAGTGTTCTAAAAGTTTGTTCATAGCTTGATTTTTGCACTAACTTTATGTTGTTGTCTGTTTTCCAGTGAAAAGCATGAACTCATCATGAAGAAGTTGTCTTAACGATCCAGACTCATTCTGTTACATTTGTGGTGAATATACACTGCCAAAACATAGAAGAAACATAACACACTTCGTAAAAAAAGTGTATTTTGCCTATTTTGGGGTTATGCTTGGGGACCAAGACAAGTTTTGGGCACCACACATAGTGTGCAAAGCATGTATCGAATTATTACGAAAATGGAGCAAAGGACAAAGAAAAAGCTTCAAATTTGGTGTTCCAATGGTGTGGAGAGAGCCAAAAAATCATCATGATGACTGTTATTTCTGTGCAGTGCAAGTGCAAGGATTCAATAAGCATAAGAAACGAAAATGGGAGTAACATGGAATCTGCAAGAAGGCCTGTCCCTCATTGTGAAGATGTGCCTGTACCTGTGTTTACCATAAATAACAGTCATCATGATGATTTTTTGGCTCTCTCCACACCATTGGAACACCAAATTTGAAGCTTTTTCTTTGTCCTTTGCTCCATTTTCGTAATAATTCGATACATGCTTTGCACACTATGTGTGGTGCCCAAAACTTGTCTTGGTCCCCAAGCATAACCCCAAAATAGGCAAAATACACTTTTTTTACGAAGTGTGTTATGTTTCTTCTATGTTTTGGCAGTGTATATTCACCACAAATGTAACAGAATGAGTCTGGATCGTTAAGACAACTTCTTCATGATGAGTTCATGCTTTTCACTGGAAAACAGACAACAACATAAAGTTAGTGCAAAAATCAAGCTATGAACAAACTTTTAGAACACTAATTAACACAAAACTATATTGAGAACTGCTCAGTTCAAGTACTAATCCAAAGAAATTAATGAGATGATGCGTCGCATTTACCAACAAGTGCTATAAATAAGATACCAAAAATCTCAAAAACTTGAGCCAATCTGGCAAAACTGATGACATATTCAGAATCAGCACCCCAAAAATACCCCAAATTCATTAAAATATTTTGGACACCAGAAAAAAAATTTTTTTTCGTTGACCTGTGTTATCAAGAAGAGAGGGGTCCCCACATCGTATTTTTTAATTTAAATAATTTAATAAAACGGCATGGGGTCCCCCCATTTTTACAACCAGCCAAGCTACAGCAGACAGCTGATGACTGGTATTTTTAGGCTGGTAAGGGGCCATGGATATTGACACCCCTAGCTGCCCAGAAAAGGTGCATCTATTAGATGTGCCAATTCTGGCACTTTGCCCAGCTTTTCCGACTTGCCCTGTAGCGATGACAAGAGGGGTTCATATTTGTTGGGTTGTTGTCACCTTTGTATTGTCAGATGACATAAAGTCCACGGATTACTAATGGAGAGTAGAGTTGAGCGAAACGAGTCGGCCAAATTCAGAATCCGCCTACTTTTGCTAAAGTTGGGTTTCGCCGATCAAAACTCGACCATAGCGTGAGGTCGGCCATGAGGTCGCCGACTTGAGCGTCAAAGTCGCGTTTCCCACAATCCTTTCAGTGCCTGTTTTCAGCCAATCATGAAGGACGCACACTGTGGGCAACGCCATTACGTCGGCAGCGGCCCCCACCATGTTAGAGAAGGGCATGCAAGTGATTGGCTGGCTTTGTGTGGCGTTACAGTGCCTATAAAAGGCCGTGACCGCCATCTTACTTCTGCCGATCTTAGCATAGGGAGAGGTTGCTGCTGATCGCTCTCAATAGGGAGAGTGTTTAGGCAGGGAAAAAGTAAAAAAAATTGCTTGTGCTGATAGTGAATGTCACTGTAAAACACAACTGTATAGTGTGCAGTGACAGGGGAGGATATATTTATGTGCAGCAGCTCTGTTGGTTATTAGGCTGCCTTATAAGGCTCCCTGATAGCTGCATTGCTGTTTGCACACTGCTGTGCAGAGTGCTTTTTTAAAAGCAAACATTTTTTTTTCCTTTTCTCTGCACAGTTAGCAAGCGTTCATTTTTTCACACTTTGTTGTGCAGCAGCTCTGTTGGTGATTAGGCTGCCTTATAAGGGTACCTGATAGCTGCATTGCTGTTTGCACACTGCTGTGCAGACTGCTTTTTCAAAAGCAAAAATTCCTTTTTTCTGCACAGTAGATACTGAGCGTAAATTTTTTCACACACCGTATAGAGGTGTACGCTCCTCACACACTACCGTGTGCCAGCTGGTATCACGGACAAATGCATGCAATATGTGTGTGACTCCATAAAAAAATACACGGAGATTAACATTTTTCCATACATACACCGTATAGAGGTGTCTGATTATCAAACAGTATCGGATATCTGGTGTTCTTATTACTGTCACATTTACACAGAGTCAGCGTGTGTGTGACACTCCATAAATACATATACGGACATTTCCATTTCTTTATACACCGTATTGAGCAGTCCGATTGTCAAACAGTATCGGATATCTGGTGTTCTTATTACTGTCACATCTACACAGAGTCAGCGTGTGTGTGACATTCTGTAAATACATATATGGAGATTGACAGTTTCACCAACAACGTATACAGCTATACACCTCTGATACAGTACCGTATATCTGCTTGTTGGATTACGGTGAAATACATACTGGGTGGGTGTCTGTGACTCACAAAATATATACGGAGATTTCACTTCTTACATACACCTTACACAGCTGTACGCTACTCATACAGTACCATTTCTCTGCTGGTATTTTTGGTATATTTTCCCAAACATGAGGAAGTCTGGTGGAAGAGGCCGCGGACGTGGGCGGGGGGGCGCAGCTGGTATTGATGGTGGTGGTGCATCGGCTAGTTCTGGCAAAAGCACAATAGCAGCTAAGGCAGGAGGAGTTGAGCCTGCGTCTGGCACAAGAAGGCCTTTAAGGTTCTCTTTTCTGGGATTAAGTAAACCGCTTTTAAAACCGGAGCATCAGGAACAGGTTTTTGCTTACATTGCTGAAACAGTCTCCAGCTCTATTGCCTCCTCTTCTGAAGTTACAAAAACTGCAAGCACAGAGTCGTCCGTGCAGGCCTCTGGTCAGGAACAACACCTTTCGTTGTGTCCTTCACCCACACCAAAAGTGAAGGATGCTGCAGCACACACTTCAGATTACTCCATGGAACTCTATTCACATACCATTCCTGAGTTATCAAGTCAAATCCTGAATTCCCCAGTCCAAGATGAATCTGACATGGAGTGCACTGATGCACAGCCACTGCTAGACGAATCTGCTGGTACATTCACCCACAGCACTACATTGCCCTCGCAGTCTACTGAGCCCGAATCAGACCCTGATGAAACTCAGGTGCCCCTTCCTGCATACTATACCACCTTACACCGTGACAGAAGAAGGTGCAGATGAAAGTGCTGGTTCCCAGAGCAGGTGGGGGGTCCTACTCATGGGCGACGGCAGTGGCACAGGGCCCCTCACAGTACGCAAAATTGTCTCTGCTGGTGGGAGGGCCCACTCACCATCAGACATACCATTGTACTATGAAGGGCCCTGTGCCAGTGCCATCGCCCACGAGTGGGCCCCCCATGCTTGCTCAGGGCCACCACACTTGCAATACTTACCTCTCCCTGCTCCACCGCTGTGACGTCTTCCACCTTTCCTGACAGTGACATTCAGGTTACAGAGCGCGATGACATCACGTCTGTATGCCTTCTATCGAAACAGTACAAGTGCAGAGAGCTTTAAAATGGCAATGCTGAGGAGTCCAGAGAAGAGCAGTGCCCAGCGAGGAGAGGTAATTAATTTTTTTAAATGTTGGGAGCATTTTTTGGGGAGCAATATACACTGGAGAATAATATATGGGGCCCATCATACACTGGAGCATCATCCATTTGGCCCATCATATACTGGAGCATTCCAAATGGGTGACATCAATGGGGGACATCAGACACTGGAGCAGCAATTACGGGGCACATTATACACTGGAGCATTAGAAATGGGGCCTGTTATATATGGAGCATTATTTGGGCCCATAAGACAGTGGAGCATCATCCATGGGGACCAACATAGTCTGTAGCATTATGTGGAGCTCATCATATACATTATATGGGACAAATTATTCTGTATGGAGAAATATATGGGGCACATTCTGTATGGCGCACTAGGTGGTGGCCATAATACTGTATGGAGTAATATACTGCCCGGTTTTTGAGCTTTTGTAGAATTTAAAATAGATATCAGTCATGTCATGTAAGCAGTGAAGTATTTGTCATTGTACTATACCTATATTTCTGTGTCGTATTGGAGCATTATGAATTGTGGTATGTGTTAAAAGGGCGCACTGACACTCTTTGGCCCAGGGCACACGAAAACCTGGCGCCAGCCCTACCCCCCCCGCAACTTTAGCCAAATAACCCCCAGTTTTCAATGCATAACTATTATTATAAAGTAAATTAAGGTTGCCAAGATTAAGTAATAAGAATTGATGTCGTTGGCATTGCAATGGGCACTGTAGGTGTGTTTACTGTCCTCCACTCCCTGCTGACTTTTCTTCCCCATTGACTTGCATTGGGTTTCGTGTTTCAGTCGGAACCCGACTTTTCCCTATAGCCGGCCGATTTCATTCGACCCGACTTTTAGAAAGTCGGGTTTCATGAAACCCGATTCGACCCAAAAAAAGGAAAAGTTGCTCATCTCTAATGGAGAGGTATCTAAAAGACACTTATCCATTACTAATCCTACAGTTATATGGTAAATAAAGACAGTCAGAATAAATTCTTTTATTTGAAATAAAACAAAACCCTTTTACTTTTAACTGTTCTGGTACCCGAACATCGAGGTGTCCGCCCATCTCCAGTCATCTATTGTCCTTCTACCGTGGGGTAAACAGCTGCCATGAAGTGATGAACTTGGTTGGCCAAAATACTTATGTAAGCTCTAATGTCCAAACATCTATCCAGAGATAACAAAGGACCCAGGTTGAGCCAAGAAAACATCCCCCAGCCTGAAATGATGACAAATAACATAAAGGATACATGATCATAAAGGATACTGATCAGCATGGTGCAACAGAAATCTGGATTCATCTGAGTAGACGATATTTTCCACTGCTCAGTGATATCATTTTTGTTCAATTTTTAACTTTCCACTTCCCTCAAGATATGGTGGCACTGTAATTGTTCATCTGGTGTTATAACCCATCTGTGCTAAGGAACAATGGTTGTATACTAACATGTTAGTTGGACACCAGTTCTGTATTCAGTTGAAATTTACAAGACTCTTACATTACCTGTTCCTCAGCACAAATATTGATATCTTCTTTAACAAGTTGTTTACGTCCACATTATCCCCTTTCATTGTATTTTTTTTCCTTACAACACTCTCAGTACTTTTGAGAAAAAAATCTCTTGAGGTTGGGAGTTTCTCAAAATTTGGGCCTTAGCTAGTTGACGTGCTCAATATTCCCAGTCTAATGGTTTCACACTGAAAAATGATCACTTCATTTTGTATTATACTCCGGGGTTACAGGTCTAATCTCTATACAGGAAAGTTTCAATTAAGAAAATTCCGGGGTCTCTAATAAATTATTTGAAAATGAGAGTCCTCAGTGATTGATACCTTTTAATGGCTATCTGAAAACATGGTAAATTGCAAGCTATCGAGACTATTCAGGTCTCTTCATCAGGCATAATAAAGAAAACCTGGCACTCAACTTCTAGAATATTTTTTTGGATTTTTTTTAATGCAGCCAGAAAATAATAGACGTTTCGGCCTCACTAGCCTTCATCAGTAACAGACTGCACTATAGTAGTTAAACGCATTCAGTGCGATAACAGAAGTGACACCATAGTCACTTTAAATGTGCCTGGTCATGCACTAGGCGCTGGGCATGGAGCCTGAATCAAATAGTACCTGGGTGGGTGGGGGTGCCGTGCATTGTCTGCACAGCACTCCCACCCACCCAGGTACTATTTGATTCAGGCTCCATGCCCAGCACCTAGTGCATGACTAGGAACATTTAACCCCTTCACTACCAAGGGTGGTTTGCATGTTAACTCCCGGGCCAATTTTTACAATTCTGACCACTGTCCCTTTATGAGGTAATAACTCTGAAACGCTTCCATGGATCCCAGTGATTCTGACATTGTTTTCTCGTGACATATTGTACTTCATGTTAGTGGTAAAATTTAATTTAAATAACTTGTGTTTATTTGTGAAAAAACAGAAATTTGGCAAAAATTTTGAAAATTTGGCAATTTTCCAACTTTGAATTTTTATGCCCTTAAATCACAGAGATACGGCACACAAAAAAACTTAATAAGTAACATTTCCCACATGTTTACTTTACATCAGCACAATTTTGGAACCAAACTTTTTTTTTGTTAGGAAGTTATAAGGGTTAAAAGTTGACCAGCGATTTCTCATTTTTGCAACACCATTTTATTTTTACGGACCTCATCACATTTGAAGCCACTTTGAGGGGTCTATGTGATAGAAAATACACAAAAGTAACCGCATTCTAAAAACTGCACCCCTCAATGTGCTCAAAACCACAGTCAAGAAGTTTATTAACCCTTCAGATGCTTCACAGGAATTTTTTCAATATTTAAAAAAAATGAACATTTAACTTTTTTTCACCAAAAAAATTACTTCATATTCAATTTTTTTATTTTACCAAGGGTAACAGGAGAAATTGGACTGCAAAAGTTATTGTGCAATTTGTCCTGAGTACGCTGATACCTGATATGTGGAGGGGGACCACTGTTTCGGTGCATGGCAGAGCTCAGAAGGGAAGGAGCGCCGTTTGACTTTTTCAATGCAAAATTGGCTGGAATTCAGATCGGACGCCATGTCACGTTTGGAGAGCCCCTGATGTGCCTAAGCAGTGGAAACCCCCCACAAGTGACCCCATTTTGGAAACTAGACCCCCCCAAAAGGAACTTATCTAGATATGTGGTGAGAACTTTGAACCCACAAGGGCTTCACAGAAGTTTATAACATACAGCCGTACAATTAAAAAATCATATTTTTTCCACAAAAATGATCTTTTCACCCTCAATTCTTATTTTTCCAAGGGTAACAGGACCCTAAAAGTTATTGTGCAACTTGTCCTGAGTACACTGATACCCCATATGTAGGTATAAACGACTATTTGGGCGCATGGCAGAGCTCGGAAGGGAAGCAGCGCCATTTGACGTTTTTGGCTGGAATTGAGCGTTTGTCGCGTTTGGAAAGCCCCTGATGTGCCTAAGCAGTGGAAACCCCCCACAAATGACCCCATTTTGGTAACTAGACCCCCCAAGGAACTTATCTAGATGTGTGGTGAGCACTTTGAACCTCCCAATGCTTCACAGAAGTTTATAATGCCCGGGCGTGAAAATAAAAAAAATCGTATTTTTTCCACAAACATGATCATTTAGTCCCCAATGTTTTTATTTTCCCAAGGGTACCAGGAGAAATTGGACCACAAAAGTTGTTGTTCAATTTGTCCTGAGTACGCTGATATCCCATATGTGGGAGAAAACTACTGTATGGGTACACATCGGGGCTCGGAAGGGAAGTAGTGATGTTTTGGAATGCAGACTTTGATGGAATGGTCTGCGGGTGTCATGTTGCCTTTGGAGAGCCCCTGATGTACCTAAACAGTGGAAACCCCCCACAAATGACCCCATTTTGGAAACTAGACCCCCTAAGGAACTTATCTAGATGTGTGGTGAGCCCTTTGAATCCCCAAGGGCTTCACAGAAGTTTATAATGCCCGGGCGTGAAAATAAAACAATCGTATTTTTTCCACAAACATGATCATTTAGTCCCCAATGTTTTTATTTTCCCAAGGGTACCAGGAGAAATTGGACCACAAAAGTTGTTGTTCAATTTGTCCTGAGTACGCTGATACCTCATATGTGGGAAAACTACTGTATGGGCACACGTTGGGGCTCGGAAGGGAAGTAGTGACGTTTTGGAATGGAGTCTCTGATGGAATGGTCTGCGGGTGTCATGTGCGTTTGGAGAGCCTCTGATGTGCCTAAACTATTCAAACGCCTCACAAGTGACCCCATTTTGGAAACTAGACCCCCCACGGAACTTATCTAGATGTGTGGTGAGCACTTTGAACCCCCAAGTGCTTCACAGAAGTTTATAACGCCCGGGCGTGAAAATAAAAAAAACATTTTTTTCCACAAAAATGATATTTTTGCCCCCAATTTTTTATTTTCTTAAGGGTAACAGGAGAAATTGGACCCCAAAAGTTGTTTTGAAATTTGTCCTGAGTAGGCTGATACCCCATATGGGGGGGTAAAACACTGTTTGGGCGCATGGCAGAGTTTGGAAGGGAAGGAGCACCATTTGACATTTTCAACGCAGAATTGGCTGGAATTGAGACCAGATGCCATGTTGCGTTTGGAGAGGATCTGATGAGCCCAAACAGTGGAAACCCCCCCCAATTCTAGCTCCAACCCTAACCCCAACACACCCCTAACCCTAATCTCAGCCCTAACCCTAATGGGAAAATGGAAATAAATACATTTTTTTAATTTTATTATTTTTCCCTAACTAAGGGGGTGATAACGGGGGGTTTGATTTACTATTTATGGCGGGTTTTTATTTTTGGCAGCTGTCACACGCTAAAAGACGCTTTTTATTGTAAAAATAGTTTTTGCATCACCACATATTGAGAGCTATAATTTTTCCATATTTTGACCCACTGAGTCATGTGAGATCTTATTTTTTGCGGGACGAGTTGACGTTTTTATTGGTATCATTTTCGGGCAGGTGACATCATTTGATCGCTTTTTATTCCAATTTTTGGGACGCAGAATGAACAAAAACCAGCGTTTCATGAATTTCTTTTGGGGGGGTGCGTTTACACCATTCCGCGTGCGGTAAAATTGATGAAGCGGTTTTATTCTTCGGGTCAGTACGGTTACAGCGATACCTCATTTGTCTCTTTTTTTATGTTTTGGCGCTTTTATGCAATGAAAACAATTTTATATAAAAAATAATTATTTTTGCATCGCTTTATTCTGCGAGCTATAACTTTTTTATTTTTTCACTGATGACACTGTGTGGCAGCTTGTTTTTTGCGGGACAAGATGATGTTTTCAGCTGTACCATGGTTATTTATATCCGTCTTTTTGATCGTGCGTTATTGCACTTTTTATTCGGCGGTATGATAATAAATCATTATTTTTTTGCTTCGTTTTTTACTTTTATTTTTTAAGGGGTTCGCTAAAGGGGTTAACTAATGGGACAGTTTTATAGGGCGGGTCATTACAGACGCGGCGATACCAAATATGTGAACTTTTATTGTTTTTTTGTTTTTTTTATTTCCAAAAAATGAATGTATTAGGGAATTTTTTTTTTTTTTTTAACTTTATTAGGCTGGTTTCACATTTGCGTTTTTTTGCGCTGGAAAAAAACGCATACGTGCGCATGCACTTTTTTCCCCTATATTTAACATGGGCGCGCATACATGCGCATTGGCAAGCACACGTATGCGTTTTTCGTGCGCTGCGTTTTTTTGTGGTGTGCGATTTTATTTTCTAGACGCTACATGTTGCATTTTTTGGTCCGCTCATACACTTCAAAAAAGCGCATGTGCACGTTTGCGCATGTTTTGCGCTAAAAAAGGCCATTATGGCCTATGGATGCGCATATGTGCGCACTGGCATGCGCATGTATGCGGTTTTTTAGCGCTGCGGTTTTTTTTTGGTGTCCACTATTTAGACAAGTTATAAAATTCTAAAGTAAAAAAAAAAGTCTATATAAAGGAGGTGTCTGCCAACACTGTACCACTACTACAGTGACAGATTGGAGAGCAGACATTCAGCAACGAACCCATCTTCTATAAGCGTCAAGAATGTGAGTATTATTACATCGTATGCCTGTCCTTTTAAATTGTGTATGTACTAATGATTTTTATTATTTTTACATGCAGTATGTCTTCTGAATCAGAATATTCCCCATCGCGGCAGGAATTGGCGCAAGCAGACCGTGAGGTGATTATTTTCGTGCATCTGGTAAGTATATCTGCTGCTACTCCAAATGTCTTACTTTTTTTTAATTTTTTTAAGACATCGTCGTCTTCTGCGGACGGGACTACTGAGGGCGAAGAGCAGGAGCAGCGAAGCCAAGTCCCGGTGGTGATACGGAATGTATGTATCAAATGATTTGTAATGTTCTTTATTTTTTATCTTCTATTTTTCATCTTTTCTGTAGTTTTTTTTTTGTAACTTTTTATTCAATTTAAATTTGATTATTCTAATGAATGTGTTTTGTCTAGGTTCCACAACGGGATGAAGACGTCTACCTGGATAATGAGCAGCTCATTAGCCTGGTCCAGGAGCGTGCCCCGTTGTGGGACAGCGGTGACCGGCTGTACAAGGACAATGTTGTGACCCGGCGGCTATGGAATGAGGTGGCCGCAGCGTTGATGGATGACTGGGACAGCGCCACAGCATCCTCCAAAAAGGCAATTAGTAAGTATTTCACCGCTCTGTATTGTGCCACAGTGACTGTTGTCCTTGATGGCACTGTTGGGTTTCGTGCTAAATATATTCTAGCAGGAAACCCAACAGTGTCATCGGGCTCTACAGTGACTGCTTTGAGTATTGTATTGCTGTATTGTGCCGCAATGACTGTTGTCCTTGATGGCACTGTTGGGTTTAGTGATAGCATATGTCGTGCATCAAAAACACAAGTGACATGTTGTTGTTTTTTTCTTCCAACAGTGGACAAAGTCCGAACACGTTGGCGTTTGATCAAGGACCGCTTCAACAGTGATGTTCGTGCTGAGGGCCAGGTTCGCAGTGGATTGCGTCAAGGACAAGAACTAGATACCGTCACTATCACGCGTTGCAGTCCCTAAGACCGGTCCTTGCCACCAGATCGTAAGTATTATAAATTTTGGGTTTTTATTTTTATTAATCTGTGTTTTTCTAATCCACAGCTGATGCTTCTTGTAAAGGCATGGTAGTAATGATTTTCCTTTCTTCCACAGCACCTGGAGCAGCACCCTGCAACCTGGCCCTGGAGCGGTCCTTCCTCGGACGTCCTCTGACCCGTCCCAGCCATCCGACAGCTAGGAAGCACCTTGCAGGTCAGCCACACAGACAGCTGGTGACCAGGAAGCTGGGCCATCAGGTGTTCCCCTGTCCCAGGTCTCTGCCACTGGTTATGCGGGCACTACCCGCCAGCGGCAAAGGGCCATGGACAGGAATGTCTTGCTGAGTTTATGCACTTGAGCGAGGCCTTTAATGCCAGCCTCAAGTCGCTGTCCGACAGAGTTGAAAGCGGTTTTGCACTCAAGGAACGTGGTTTTAACCACTTTGAACACCGCTTCAATTCTGTCGAACAGCGCCTTGACCGTCTGGAGGCCGACCTCAACAGACCAGCACACCATTTTTTTAGTAAGATTGAAAAGGGCATGGCGGAACACCTTAGTCCTGAGCAACAGCTGAATGTGCTGCAGGCCTGCAACAATGCTTTCTTGCAGGGTATGCAGCATAATCGGTACGGGCAGCAGTCAGTGGTGTCACTTCCACCTGTGCCACCACTGACTCGCTTCACCTCACTACCGACTTGTGCTGCATACCACTGCACGGACACCTCTATTCAAAGCCAGGACACCCACCATTACACCACCACAAGTATGAGTGCAGCTGGTCACTTCACCAACACCACCATGGCAAGCACTGCTCCTGTCTGGAGCACCACCGCCACCCCCATGCATGCGTGGAGCACAGTCACCACTAGGCAAACGTGGAACAGACCTGCCGCTACAACAACATGTAGTAGCCCTGCCACCACCACTCCGCAAACCTGGACCATCACTGCCGCCACCAGTCCTTCTGCAAGGATGAGCACTGCCAACACAGAGCATCAGCAGCAGCCACAGCAGCAGCAGCCACAGCAGCAGCAGCCACCGCAGCAGTAGCCACAGCAGCAGCAGCCACAGCAGCAGAAGCAGCAGCAGCAGCCACCTCAGCAGCAGCCACAGCAGCAGCAGCCACAGCAGCAGATGGGGGACCTCCATTCAATATTTGCCCCAAGTTCAAGGCGAAATCAATCAAGGCGGGCATTGGGCCAAAGTAGGTCCAGGCAGACAAGCTTACGGCGACATGCACTTAGAACAAATGTACCTGAACCTATTTCCTCTCCTCCTAGTGTTCCTAGTTTAATTCCCTTAACTGGACTACCTTCCCCCACAAGTTTTGTTGCCCCTTCCCCTCAAACACAGTCTTCAACTGCAAGTGTTGCATCTTCCCTGCACACCCCCTAATTGCAAAAATCTGCCCCCAAACGCAGAAAAAAATAAAGTTTTTTTTTATTTTTGTGGTTAAAAATAAATTTACATTTGTGGTTCACCATAACAAAGTTTGATTAATGTTTTTGGCGCCGCTCACACACACTGATGGGTAAATACACGTAAAATGTTAAAAACCAAGGCCTAATATAGTCATATGACTGTACTAGGCCTTTGTATTATATGTTAAATACAAAGGCCTAGTATAGTCATATGTGAAATAACAAGGCCTAGTATAATAAATACCAAGGCCTAGTATAATAACTCGAGTTTTACCGACTAGGATCTGGTTTCCTGAAAAACAAACTGGTGAAACTTGTATAAAAAAATAAGTTTCTTTCTAAACACTACCACAATTTTAGTTAATGTTAAATGAAAGTTGGAATTGAGCTGATTACATTCATCCACTCAATGCTGACTTTTATTCCCCATTGACTTGCATTGGGGTTGGGTTTTGAACGAATCTCATACTTTTTTTTACACTAGTTGGACAATTTTCTTTTGAAAAAATTTGGTTTCCTGAAACCCGACCCTACCAACGTCGCTCAAAAGTCATAATCATAACTATTTATCAATCATGGCCTGGTTATAGTTATCAATCATGGCCTGGTTAATACACATCAGATTTAACATGCAGCTTTGCTTACGTTCCAATATATTTCACGCAGATTAGCAATGCTGCATTTTAACTCATATGTGTATTTACCTGCCCAGGTGTTAGAACATCAAAAAATTCACAGGTATACATGGGAAGTTTTTTATTTAATTGGAGTGTAAAAAATATAGTGCACTCAGTAATGGTATCAAATAAGGTTTTTTATTACCATAAACAAACGAAAACATTCTTACAACATTTCATCTTGCCAGTGCACCCGTCCTACATCAGAAATAAAGTAGGCCGCAAATTGGTCCCTCATTTGGCCAACTTCTCTTTGACCTGAGAGGGCGCTGAGTGAATTCAGGCAATGGGTTAGGAGCATCATCGTCCAGTTCAAAGGTCGGGTGCTCTTTAGCCATCACAAAATTATGTAGAACCACACATGCCTTCACCACCTCATCGACCGTTTGAAGTTTAAGATTTATGGCTGTGCCGAGAATTCGCCATCTTGAGACAAGAATCCCAAAAGCACACTCGACAGTTCTTCTGGCCCTGGTCAGCCTGTAATTAAATATTTTTTTGGTGTGGGCCAAGTCCCGGCTGTAGTAGGGTTTCAGTAAGTTTGCGCACATTTGAAAAGCCTCATCCCCAACCATTACAAAGGGCAGTGGCGGAGCTTCGGTGTGAGGAAGAGGCCGTGGCATAGGGAAATTAAATTGGTTGCCATACAACCTCCGGCCCATGTCTGAGTTTTTAAAAGCCTGTGAGTCATTACCACGGCCAAATGCTCCAATGTCCACTGCTACAAACATACATCCGGCATCCGCAATGGCCATGAGTACTATTGAAAAGTACTTTTTGTAATTATAGTACTCAGATCCTGTTCTTTTGGGTTTGATGATCCATATGTGTTTACCATCAACAGCTCCCAAACAGTTGGGGAAATTGCATACTGTCCAGAATTTGTCAGCAATTTCCATCCACTTTTCAGCGGTGGGCAGGGGCATAAATTCTGGACAAAGAACATTCCAGAGAGCCCGGCAGGTGTCAGCAACAATTCCAGACAAGGTAGAGATTCCAATACGGTACTGGAAGTGTAGTGAAGATAGGGTTTCTCCAGTCGCCAGGAATCTGTGAACAGAGAAAGAAGTAAAATTAATATTTCTGTATATTATTTTAAAAAACTATAAAACAAAATATTAGTACATTCACGAAAACTAATTACCCAAGGTTTTGAACACTAAATTTAAAAAAAAACCATCAGACCGCACCCCTTGGTTTTTAAATATTACGTACCGTAATGTCACCAGTAGCCGTTCCTCAGGAGGAATCGCACGACGGAGCTGTGTGTCCTGTCTCCGGATGGATTGTTGGACACGAGCAAGCAAATCCCTGAAGCTTTCTTGGGACATCCGGATATAATCTGTAAATTTCTCCGGGTTTGCCTGTAGCTCACTGTAGAGGATGTGGTATGCCCCACGGCTCTCCCGGAGTTCAACAATCGGATGTATCCACATACGCCGCCGCTGCCGTCTTCGCTGCCTCTCTCTCTTCCTTTGTTCATGGCAAGCAACTGCATACGCCTGAGCCATCGCAATGTCCAAATCCAAGTCGAAGTGAAAACTCTTCCAGCGCAGATCCATGGTGACACGAGAAGAATCAAGCAAATCGGAAGAATACTGTAGACAGGGTCTGTATATTAACATACCACACCGACATTGACGTCCCATTGGTCTTGTGTGTTGTTGAATGTTTTTTTTTTCTTTTTTGGGGTTGTCCAAAAATCTGTAAAAAAACGCAAACGCACGAAAAACGCATACAAAAGCATAAAAACGCTGCGTTTTTTTCCTGCATGCGCATAAAAATGCTTGAAAAAAATGCAGCGTTTGTATGCATTTGTATGCGTTTTTTCTATGCATTTTTTTGCGCTAAAAACGCGCTGCAAAAAAAAGCAAGTGTGAAATTAGCCTTACATTGTCCCAGGTGGGACATCACTGTCCTGTGACAGATCGCTGATCTGTCACATCACAGATCACTGTGACAGATCAGCAATCTGTCACAGGCACTGTACAAGGCTTCCTCCTTGCCTGAGCTTTGCAGCCATCTTGGATTCGGGGACCTGCAGGGATGGAGGCCCCCGCAGCAACGCTGCATATTGCGCTGCTGTGGGGGGCTCAGGGAAACACGGAGGGAGCCCCCTCCCTGCCGATGCTTCCCTTTAACCCCCGGTACACCGCGATCGTGATTGATCGCAGTGTGCCAGGGGTTAATGTGTCGGGGGCGGTCCGTGACGCCCCTGACACATTGTGCCAGGTGTCAGCTGTGATAATCAGCTGACACCCGGCCGCGATAAGCAGCAATCACCACGTGGGCGCCGCTGATCGCTATGACGTAATATTCCGTCCATGGGATTTCGATCCCAGGTCATATGGACGGAATATTACGTCCATTGTAGGAAAGGGGTTAAAGTGACTATGGTGTCACTTCTATTATCGCACTGAATGCGATTAACTGCTATACTGCAGTCTGTTACTGATGAAGGCCAGTGAGGCCGAAATGTCTATTATTTTCTGGCTGCATTAAAAAATCCAAAAAAATATTCTAGAAGTTGAGTGCTAAGTTTTCTTTATTATTCATGTATGGTGTGGGGCCCTACTTGAGCACCTTCTGAAGTTGTGCATACGCTGTTTTTCCTTTTTTCATCAGGCATAGACTAATACAAAATCTGAAGAATCACATATTTATGCACAACACAGCACAGAAATAACGCAATAGATAAGACAAGTGACGTGAAGCAGAACTATCAATATGGGAGAAGGATAAACAATTGTGGTTTTATCTGTTGAGTTATTTCTGAGGACACTCAATTCTAAATATTTTTATATCTACTGGCTAACACGGTACAAAGATATATATTTTTCATGTATCTAATAAATTGGCCAGTGTATAATACTGGTGGATAAAACAAGACTGAACACAAGACCTTCACAGCCTTCTACACATCATAGGGGAGATCTCATGACATCTTCTCTCCATCTACCTGATGATCCTGAGGAACGTTCTGATGTTCTTGTTTACAGTCTTGTAGAAGACGAGGACGGGGACATCTCTCTGGTGTTGTCCTGTTGCTGGATAGAACTGGAGGAAACACATACAGGGACTGAATTCATTCTTTACATACAGATAATTATAGGCCGTGTGTATTTAGTCCTGTCTATTACCTGGTGATGTGAGGGGCTGGGGAACCTCCATCATGACGTCCTTGTACAGATCTTTGTGTCCTTCTAAATACTCCCACTACTCCATAGAGAAATAGACGGTGACATCCCGACACCTTACAGGAACCTGACACATACGATGATACCGTCATCCCCCGATCCCTCCATAGCGTTACTGTACAATGTCCCAGCATTCCCAGCAGTGTCACCTCTCCAGTCAGCAGCTCAATCATCTTGTAGGTGAGTTATAGGATCTTCTGGTCATTGATGTCCTCATGTATCAGGGGGTGAGGAGGAGGCCCCGTGATTGGGCTCAGGGGTCTTCCCCATCCCTCAGACACAGGGGCCTGACAGCGCTCACTAGAGGTCTTCTTCACTACTGTGTAATCCTGGTTATGGAGAGACACATTAATAAATCTCAATACAGACATTTCCAGAGTCCTCACCTCTCCAGGACCTGAATGGGAGAAGATGACGATGTAACATCATAAAGATCCCATGTAAGAAATCTTCGGAGCTGTTACCACCTTCACATGATCACTACATCCAGTCATGGCCCCGTCCTGCCTCCGTCCTGCCCCCGGTATAACACACAATCTGATTATAGTCACATACAGAGATTTATCATAGAATATCTCCAATCCAGCACCAATAACAAAGAACCCTAATAGAAAAAGTCTAATATATTTGAATCTTTATTAAATATTTCATAACATCAAGACAAAGTTATGAAGTACAAAAAACATCCACAGAGATTGGAGTGGCTGATAATGATAGAACATTATCTCCTTGACGACCAATGACGGACAAAGCACATCATGAACTGATGTGAGTTTTCACATCACAACGTGCTATGTCCGTCATGGATTAAAACTGTCACTGTGTGAAAACACACAGTGATAGCTCCTTGCTGACAGAGGTCACTGACAACTGAGTTGCATGGCCAGAGATGCAGGGATTCATCTCAACTTTGTGATTGTTGCGATCAGTCAGTCAATATGAGTGACTGGTCACAGCATGTGAAGGGACAGAGATTGCTGAAATATCAACACTTTCATGCACGATCAACACCGGGAGCTCAGCTCAGCTGACTGCTGGGCTCCTGCAGTAACAGCCAGGGCTGGTGCTCGCAATGCCCCAGGCTGGTTAAACCCACTGGATGATGCGTTCGATAGCGATCATGTCAGTTGGAAGGTTGTGAGAGAGTGTGGGCTCCCACTCTCACCCCCATCAGCACCCCCGCTACAAAATCACGAGGAGGTTGTCATGGTGCCCGGAGGTCAAACAATGACCTGCTGGTGTGCCAGCTATGGGGGCCTTTCAAACCCAGCCATATGTAGGGTCTAACGCAAGATCTGCCTGTGTAATATCACAGGTCTCATGCATTGTAGTACATCTTTGTTGCAATGCAAGAGACCAGTGATCAGATTAATTAAAGTTAATGTCCCACAAAGGGATTAAGTAAAAAAGTTAAGACAAAGAATGAAAATCTTAGTGAAAAAAATGAACAAAAACATATTAAAAAGAAAAAAAGATTAGGCCAATAAATATACATATTTATGTAAAAACAAAAATAAAATAGTACATATTTTGGTATCACCGGGTCCAGAATGACCTATAAAATACGATCTTTAAAACTGTCACACTAGTTAAACCAGACCGTGAACGTTGTAAAAATAAAAAAGTGGCAAAAAAAATATAGTTTTACCTCACACCGTTGGAAAAAAGTGGAATAAAATGTGATCAAAAAGACAAATGCAATTAAAAATGGTATAGTTGAAAACATCATCTTGTCCTGCAAAAGCAAGTCGTAAACACTGCGGGTTGGACGCTGCGTACATTCGCAGCGTCCAACCCGCAGCGGCCACATGTTACATCATACTGGATGGGACTTCAAGAAATCTCATCTCCACTATGTGTGCAGGGACACCTCCGGATTCCCTGCGTAGACGCACATGTGGCGCGTCTTTATTGACCGCAGTATGTCTATTTATAAAATAAATATCAGCAGTGCAATGTATAGGACGCGGTGATTCCGCATGGTTCAATGAACACATGCGGAATCACCTGTGTTCAAAAACCGGCAGGACGGAGCGGACATGTGCTGCATCCAAAGCGCTGCTGGCTACTGACCGTGGGAACGTACCCTTATAGTGCACAAAAGTACAGTTTTGTTCACCTCTTAAAAGCCAGACAAAAAACACAGAGTCCAGAGTGTCTTTGCTGCTTCATTAGGGAAGGGATCCCTCAGGGGTTTCATTCGAATCACTAATTTTGTAGATTTAGATGGAAACCCTATTGTACGTGCTCAGCGTAGCACAGCGGATAAATGTATTCGAAAATATTCCCTTCCCTGAAATGACACCAATAACAGCTTTTTCTCAAATCTCAAAAAACAAATCCTCACTCAGGTTCGTCATCTGTCAACATAAATAAATGTGGTGTCCGCATTTCTGGAAGCTCTGGAAAAGTGGCAAGGCTCTTGCCAAAAGAAATCCAGCTAAATTTGCACATCCAAATGCCACCTCCTCCTGAGCCCCACAGTGTGCCTAAACCTCAGTTAGTGTCCACATGTTTGGCATTAATGTAGCGAGGAGAACCCACTTAATTTATGATGTGGATGTCTCCATAAGCACGATCTGGTCACTATGTACAGGCACTACAAAGTACTGGCACTGAAATGTACTGAGAACTGCAGTAGCATATGTGCATTTTAACTTAGCGACATCCATTGCTGTGCGTTTCTGGAGAACATCTATGAAGTCTAAATCATCACTACACCTGGAGATGAATTCCCAAAGGGGTGTAATTTTCAAATTGGGGTCAGTTGAAAAGGAATTCTGCTCTTCTGGCACTTAGGGGCTCTGTATGTGGAGTTCACAAACTGTTCTGCGAAAATTTGTTCTCCAAGAGTCAAATAGCGCTCCGTCCCTCCTGAGCTTCCCCATGTATCCAAACAGTACTGCACAGCTTCGTATGATGTATTGCCATATTCACGAGAAATTGCACCAAAAATTAGGTCATATTTTGTTGCCATTTCCCCTTGTGAAAAATGTAAAGTCTGGGGCTAAAACGATATTATAGTGGTAAAAAGTTTTTTTCTGCTCTGTTCAATGGTATATAGTTAAATGGAACTTTTTTATGGATTCAGTGCGCTGCTGTCATGGTATCTGGAACTTTGGTCTGGTTAATGGTGAGAGCCTCTCTTTGGCCACAGGGAGGGTATTTATGGCTACAGGTGAGCAACCTCCCCTGTCGTTTATACTTCATACTTGAGTGCCCGACCCTGTCTGTGCTAAGTGCCTCTCGCCTGTTTCCGTGTCTGTGGTGTGTATGACTTGGTCTGGTTTCTGGTTTTTGTCTCTTGGCTTTCTGATTTGGTACCGTCCTGCTCGACCCATGTTCTGACCATTGGCTTTCCTTGACTACCCTCTGACTCTCTGATTTTGTACCGTGCAGCCCGACCCGTGCCTGACCTCCTGCTTCCCTGACCATTCTTGTTCTGCCTGATTCTGTACCGCATTGCTTCTCCTGTGTATGACATCTGGATTGCCCGACCATTGCTACTGTGTAAGCCCCTGGCTCTCTGAGTCCCCTGCCTGTCATCGCAGCATCTCTGCGATAGGCTCCACCCCATCTGATGTCACTGGGTCACGTGGTGCTAGGTCCTGCAGCTTCTGAGCACATCTGCAAGCGCTCCGCCCCCTCCACAGGTCCTGCGACCTCCCAAACTGTGCTCCTGCACGGACCCCTCTGACAGCCCCGTGGTCAGAGTTCCTGCACCGACGCCGGGACCGCTGACCGGTCACGCTACCCCCCTGCAAATAAGGGTAAGCGTGATAGCTGCTTAACATAACACAAATACTCGTGCATTAGAAGATCGATGTTTTATTCATTTCTTTTTCCCAACGCGTTTCGAAGTACAAATCACTTCTTCCTCAGGGGATGATATACAGGAGAAAATAGCGTTGCTTACAAGTTAAATACACTTGACATTTGAAAAAAAACTGGCGCCAATAGTCACATGTTTTTTGGAAAAAAGTCAAAGTTCACACTGTGGCGTATACACTTATCACATGATTAAAATCGATCATTCCATTTAAAATAACATTATTTCTTTATTTCATTTGCAGATAAAATATGTATATTATGTATGTCAAAAAATATATATCACAAAAACAAAGAAAAAGAAGAAAAAAGAAAAGAAGAAACGAAAAAAGAAAGGACATGAACCAGTCTGAAAAAATCTGACAAAGAACCAACAGGACATTCAGTCCACTGGACCACAGCCCGAACAGCTGAGCCGACTTTCAAAAAATAAATCCCCATCAGCTTAAAAAGCCTCAAAAAAGATAAAAAAATTATAAATATATCCAATGAAAAATAATTTTAATAAAAAATATATATATACATTTTTAATAAAAACTGTGTGCTCATTCATTTAATTAAAATCTCATTATCACATAAAAAAATGAATGAATGAAAAAAGAAAGGAAAAAATTATATAGAAAAAAAGAGAAACTAAAAACCTAATCATAGCACAGGATTTCGGAAAAAATTAGTTTTACTAGGCAGGAAATTAAATATAAACTAGATGTGTATTTCCTGAAGGAAGTACAGATAGTGGTTTGAAATGGTGCCTGGGCTGCCCCCTTAAGAGAGACTTGCCTGCTGCCCCTGCAAGGCTTTCAACTCAGGATCCATTTTAACTGTGGGTGCCTCTCAGGGGCCACTTTAGTCTCAGGGTCCGATTTTGTGGGTGGGGCCCCTCAGGGCCCAATTGTGTGGGTGGGGCTCCTCAGGGTCCGATTTTGTGGCCGGAACCCCTCAGGGTCCGATTTTGTGGATGGGGCCCCTCAGGTTCCGATTTTGTGGCTGGGGCCCCTCAGGGTCCGATTTGGTGGGTGGGGCCCCTCAGGGTCTGATTTTGTGGCTGGGGCCCCTCAGGGTCTGATTTTGTGGGTGGGGCCCCTCAGGGTCCAATTTGGTGGGTGGGGCCCTTCAGGGTCCGATTTTGTGGCTGGGGCCCCTCAGGGTCCAATTTTGTGGCCGGGGCCCCTCAGGGTCCGATTTGGTGGCCGGGCCCTTCAGGGTCTGATTTTGTGGGTGGGGCCCCTGGGTCTGATTTGGTGGGCGGGGCCACTCTGCATCCAATTTGGTGGGGGCCCCTCAGGGTCCGATTTGGTGGATGGGGCCCCTCAGGGTCCGATTTGGTGGGCGAGGCCCCATAGAGTCCGATTTGGTGGGTGGGGCCCCTCAGGGTCCGATTTTGTTTCCGGGGCCCTTCAGAATCCGATTTGTTGGGCGGGGCCCTTCAGGGTCCGATTTGGTGGGCGGGGCCCCTCAGAGTTCAATTTGGTGAGCGGGGCCCTCAGGGTTCGATTTGGTCATTGGGGCCCATCATGGTCCGATTTGGTCAGTGGGGCCCCTCAGGGTCAGATTTTGTGGTTGGGGCCACGCAGGGTCCGATTTTGTGGGTGGAGCCCCTCAGGGTCCGATTTTGTGTCCGAGGTCCCTCAGGGTCCAATTTTGTGGTTGGGGCCTTTCAGAATCCGATTTGGTGGGCGGGTCCCCTCAGGATCCGATTTGGTGAGCGGGGCCTCTCAGAGTTCGATTTGGTGAGTGGGGCCCCTCAGGGTCCGATTTGGTGAGCGGGGCCCCTCAGGGTCCGATTTGGTGGGCAGGGCCCCTCAGGGACTGATTTGGTGGCCGGGCCCCTCAGGGTCCGATTTTGCGGGTGGGGCCCCCTGGGTCTGATTTGGTGGGCGGGGTCACTCTGCGTCCAATTTGGTGGGGGGCCCCTCAGGGTCCGATTTGGTCAGTGGGGCCCCTCAGGGTCCGATTTGGTCAGCGGGGCCCCTCATGGTCAGATTTTGTGGTTGGGGCCCCTCAGGGTCCGATTTTGTGGGTGGAGCCCCTTAGGGTATGATTTTGTGTCCGGGGCACCTCAGGGTCCGATTTTGTGTCCGGGGTCCCTCAGGGTCCGATTTTGTGGTTGGGGCCTTTCAGAATCCGATTTGGTGGGCGGGGCCCCTAAGGACCCGATTTGGTGAGCGGGGCCCCTCAGGGTCCGATTTGGTGGGCGGGGCCCCTCAGGGTCTGATTTGGTGAGCGGGGCCCCTCAGGGTCCGATTTGGTGGGCGGGGCCCCTCAGGGTCTGATTTGGTGGGCGGGGCCCCTCAGGGTCCGATTTGGTGGGCGGGGGCCATTCTGGGTCTGATTTTGTGGGCGGGGCCCCTTAGGGTCTGATTTTGTGGGTGGGGCCCCTGACGGTCTGATTTTGTGGCCGGGGCCCCTCAGGGTCTGATTTTGTGGCCGGGGCCCCTCAGGGTCCGATTTTGTGGCCGGGGCCCCTCAGGGTCCGATTTGGTGGGCTAGGCCACTCTGGGTTTGATTTTGTGGTTGGGGCCCCTCAGGGTCCGATTTTGTGGGTGAGGCCCTTCAGGGTCCAATTTTGTGTCCGGGGCCCCTCAGGGTCCGATTTTGTGGTTAGGGCCTTTCAAAATCCGATTTGGTGGGCGGGGTCGCTCAGGGTCTGATTTGGTGGGCGGGATCTCTGAGTCCGATTTGGCGGGCGGGGCCCCTCAGGGTCCGATTTGGCGGGCGGGGCCCCTCAGGGTCCAATTTGGTGGGCGGGGCCCCTCGGGTCCAATTTGGAGGGCGGGACCCCTCAAGGTCCGATTTGGTCAGTGGGGCCCCTCAGGGTTCGATTTGGTCAGCGGGGCCCCTCAGGGTCCGATTTGGTGGGCGGGGCCCATCAGGGTCCGATTTGGTGGGTGGGGCCTCTCAGGGTCCGATTTGGTGGGCGGGGTCCTTCATGGTCCTATTTGGTGGGTGGGGCCCCTCAGGGTCGGATTTGGTGGGCAGGGCCCGTCAGAGTCCGATTTGTTGGGCGGGACCCCTCAGGGTCCGATTTGGTGGCTGGGGCCTTTCAGAATCCGATTTGGTGAGCGGGGCCCCTCGGTCCGATTTGGTGGGCGGGATCTCTCAGAGTCCGATTTGGTGGGCGGGGCCCCTCAGGGTCCGATTTGGTGGGCGGGGCCCCTCAGGGTCCGATTTGGTGAGCGGGGCCCCTCAGGGTCCGATTTGGTGGGCGTGGGCGCACTTTGGCGCACATTCTCTCTCAGGGGCATGTGTCATGTGATGAAGCTAGATTTGCATTTGTGCTGTGGGTTTCGCTTTAAGAGCTGATATTATGTGGCAGAAGCTCTGTCTTGGAGAGGTCATGTGACGTTCGTAGGCGTTGGCATAGTAACTGGGTCTGCCTGCGCATATCAATGAGCTTAACTGCCATTTCAATCGCCTCAGGGCACGTTTTAAGTTTCCCATTCAAATGCATTGAGACAGTGTATTCCAATGATGGGAAAAAGAGTTTTCAAACGCAAATTGCGCAAAAACTACAAATCCGATCGACACGAAAAATACTTTGCACACCTCTCGTGGACGCTGGCTTCGAAACGACACCTCAACGGAGTCTGTGTGTGTAGCGGTTCGGGCCGCATTAATTGCGGAAATCAACTGAATAATAATAATAACTAGATGTGTATTTCCTGAAGGAAGTACAGATAGTGGTTTGAAATGGTGCCAGGGCTGCCCCTTTAAGAGAGACTTGCCTGCTGCCCCTGCAAGACTTTCAACTCAGGATCGGTTTTAACTGTGGGTGCCTCTCAGGGACCACTTTGGCCTCAGGGTCCGATTTTGTGGCCGGGGCCCCTCAGGGTCCGATTTGGTGGTTGGGGCCCCTCAGGGTCCGATTTTGTGGCCGGGGCCCCTCAGGGTCCGATTTGGTGGCCAGAACCCCTCAGGGTCCGATTTTGTGGCCGGGGCCCCTCAGGATCCGATTTTTGTGGCCGGAACCCCTCAGGGTCCAATTTTGTGGGTGGGGCCCCTCAGGGTCCGATTTTGTGGCTGGGGCCCCTCAGGGTCTGATTTTGTGGGTGGGGCCTCTCAGGGTCCGATTTGGAGGGTGGGGCCCCTCAGGGTCCGATTTGGTGGGTGGGGCCTCTCAGGGTCCAATTTTGTGGTCGGGGCCCCTCAGGGTCCGATTTGGTGGCCGTGGCCCCTCAGGGTCCAATTTTGTGGATGGGGCCCCTCAGGGTCTAATTTGGTGGCCGGGGCCCCTCAGGGTCTAATTTGGTGGGTGGGGCCATCTGGGTCTGATTTGGTGGGCGGGGCCACTCTGGGTCCAATTCGGTGGGGGCCCCTCAGGGTCCAAGTTGGTGGGCGGGGCCCCTCAGGGTCTGATTTGGCGGGCGGGGCCCCTCAGGGTCCGATTTGGTGGGTGGGGCTCCACAGGGTCCGATTTGGTGGGCAGGATCCCTCAGGGTCCGATTTGGAGGGCGGGGCCCCTCAGGGTTTGATTTGGTGGGCGGGGCCCCTCAGGGTCTGATTTGGTGGGCGGGGCCCCTCAGGGTCTGATTTGGTGGGTGGGGCCCCTCAGGGTCCGATTTGGTGGGCAGAGCCCCTCAGGGTTCGATTTGGTGGGAGGGGCCCCTCAGGATCTGATTTGGTGGGCGGGGCCCCTCAGGGTCCGATTTGGTGAGCGGGGCCCCTCAGAGCTCAATTTGGTGAGAAGGGCCCCTCAGCGTCTGATTTGGTGGGCGGGATCTCTCAGTGTCCGATTTGGTGGGCGGGGCCCCTCAGGGTCCGATTTGGTGGGCGGGGGCGCACTTTGGCGCACATTCTCTCTCAGGGGCATGCGTCATGTGATGAAGGTAGATTTGCATTTGTGCTGTGGGTTTCGCTTTAAGAGCTGATATTATGTGGCAGAAGCTCTGTCCTGGGTACGTCATGTGACGTTCGTAGGTGTTGGCATAGTAACTGGGTGTGCCTGCGCATATCAATGAGCTTTACTGCCATTTCAATCACCTCAGGGCACGTTTTGCCATTTCCCATTGAAAAGCATTGGAGACAGTGCATTCCATTGACGGGAAAAAAAAATTTGAAATGCAAATTGCGCAAAAACTACAAATCCGATCGACACGAAAAATACTTAGCACACCTCTCGTGGACGCTGGCTTCAAAACGACACCTCAACGGAGTCTGTGCGTGTAGCAGTTTGGGCCGCATTAATTGCGGAAATCAACTGAATAACTTGTGATTGGCGCATTATAATTGTAATACTAGATGTGTATTTCCTGAAGGAAGTACAGATAGTGGTTTGAAATGGTGCCCGGGCTGCCCCTTTAAGAAAGACTTGCCTGCTTCCCCTGCAAGACTTTCAACTCAGGATCCGTTTTAACTGTGGGTGCCTCTCAGGGGCCACTTTGGCCTCAGGGTCTGATTTGATGGGTGGGGACCCTCAGGAACCGATTCGGTGGCCTGGGCTCCTCAGGGCTTGAATTGCTGGCCGGGATCCCTCAGGGTCTCATTTTGTGGGTGTGGCCCCTCAAGGTCCGATTTTGTGAGTGGGGCCCCTCAGGGTCCGATTTTGTGGCCGGGGCCCATCAGGGTCCAATTTTGTGGATGGGGCCCCTCAGGGTCCCATTTTGTGGGTGGGGCACCTCAGGGTCCAATTTTGTGGCCGGGCCCCACAGGGTTTGATTTTGTGGCCGGGGCCCCTCAGGGTCCGATTTTGTGGCCGGGGCCCCTCAGGGTCCGATTTTGTGGCTGGGGCCCCTCAGGGTCTGATTTTGTGGCTGGGGCCCCTCAGGGTCTGATTTTGTGGGTGGGGCCCCTCAGGGTCTGATTTTGTGGCCGGGTCCCCTCAGGGTTCGATTTTGTGGGTGGGTCTCCTTAGGGTCTGATTTTGTGGGCGGAGCACCCTGGGTCCATTTTTGGTGGGTGGGGCCACTCTGGGTCCAATTTGGTGGGGGGGCACTCTGGGTCCAATTTGGTGGGGGGGCCACTCTGGGTCCGATTTAGTGGGCGGTGCCTCTCAGGGTCCGATTTGGTGGGCGGGGCCACTCGGTCCGATTTAGTGGGCGGTGCCCCTCACGGTCCGATTTGGTGGGCGGGGCCCCTCAGGGTCCGATTTGGTGGTCAGGGCCCCTCTGGATCCAATTTGGTGGGGGGTGCTCCTCAGGGTCCGATTTGGTGGGCGGGGCCACTCTGGGTCTGATTTGGTGGGCGGTGCTCCTCAGGGTCCAATTTGGTGGGTGGGGACACTCTGAGTCTGATTAGGTGGGCGGGGCCACTCAGGGTCCGATTTGGTGGGCTGTGCCACTCTGGGTCCGTTTTGGTGGGCGGGGCCACTCAGGGTCTGATTTTTTTGAGAGGGGCCACGCTGGGTCCGATTTGGAGAGCAGGGTGGCTCAGCCTCCGATTTGGAGCCTGGGGTCACTCAGCTTTCGATTTGGCGCGCCAGCCCTTTAAGATTCATTTCGGTGCGCCGTCCCTTTAAGAATCACTTTGGCGCGTCGGTCCTTTAAGAGCCAGTTTGGCGCACTGGGCTTCTAAATCCACTTCTCTCTCAGGGGCATGCGTCATGTGATGAAGCTAGATTTGCACTTATGCTGTGGGTTTTGCTTTAAGAGCTGAAATTATCTGCCAGAAACTCTGTCCTAGAGAGGTCATGTGACGTTCGTAGGCGTTGGCATAGTAACTGGGTGAGCCTGCGCATATCAGTGAGCTTAACTGCCACCTCACGACTGTCCCATGTTTTCCCTATGGCAACATTTTCCCATTGAAATGCATTGAGGAAAATGTTTTTTCAAACGCAAATTGCGCAAAAACTACAAATCCGATCGACAGGAAAAATACTTAGCACACCACTCATAGACGCTGGCTTCGAAACGAAGCCTCAACGGAGTCTGTGCGTGTAGCGGTTCGGGCCGCATTAATTGCGGAAATCAGCTGAATAGTAATAATAATACTAGATGTGTATTTCCTGAAGGAAGTACAGATAGTGGTTTGAAATGGTGCCCGGGCTGCCCCTTTAAGAGAGACTTGCCTGCTGCCCCTGCAAGACTTTCAACTCAGGATACGATTTAACTGTGGGTGCCTCTCAGGGGCCACTTTGGCCTCATGGTCTGATTTTGTGGGTGGGGCCCCTCAGGGCCTGATTTTGTGGGTGGGGCCCCTCAGGGTCCGATTTGGTGGGCGGGGCCCCTCAGGGTCCGATTTGGTGGGCAGGGGCCCTCAGGGTCTGATTTGGTGGGCGGGGGCCCTCAGGGTCCGATTTGGTGGGCGGGGCCCCTCAGGGTCCGATTTGGTGGGCGGGGGCCCTCAGGGTCTGATTTGGTGGGCGGGGCCCTCAGGGTCCGATTTGGTGGGTGGGGCCCCTCAGGGTCCGATTTGGTGGGCGGGGCCCTTCAGGGTCTGATTTGGTGGGCGGGGCCCCTCAGGGTCCGATTTGGTGGGCGGGGCCACTCTGGGTCCGATTTGGTGGGCGGGGCCACTCTGGGTCTGATTTGGTGGGCGGGGCCACTCTGGGTCCGATCTGGTGGGCGGGGCACTTCAGAGTCCAATTTGGAGGGCGGGGACACTGAGTCTGATTTTGTGGGTTGGGCCCCTCAGGGTCCGATTTTGTGGCCGGGGCCCCTCAGGGTCTGATTTTGTGTCCGGGGCCCCTCAGGGTCCGATTTTGTGGCCGGTGCCTCTCAGGGTCCAATTTTGTGGTTGGGGCCCCTCAGGGTCCGATTTTGTGGGTTGGGCCCCTCAGGGTCCGATTTTGTGGCCGGGGCCCCTCAGGGTCCGATTTTGTGGTTGGGGCCCCTCAGGATCCGATTTTGTGGCCGGAGCCCCTCAGGGTCCGAATTTGTGGCCGGGGCCCCTCAGGTCCAATTTTGTGGGTGGGGCCCCTCAGGGTCCAGTTTTTTGGCCGGGGCCCCTCAGGGTCCAATTTTGTGGGTGGGGCCCCTCAGGGTCCAATTTTGTGGGTGGGGCCTCTCAGGGTCCGATTTTGTGGCCGGGGCCACTCAGGGTCCAATTTGGTGGGCGGGGCCACTCAGGGACCAATTTGGTGGGCGGGGCCACTCAGGGTCCGATTTGGTGAGTGGGGCCCCTTAGAGTTCAATTTGGTCAGCGGGGCCCCTCAGGGTCCGATTTTGTGGGTGGGGCCCCTCAGGGTCCGATTTTGTGGTTGGGTCCTTTCAGAATCCGATTTAGTAGGCGGGGCCCCTCAGGTTCTGAATTGGTGGGCAGAGCCCCTCAGGGTCCGATTTGGTGGGCGGGGCCCTTCAGGGTCTGATTTGGTGGGCGGGGCCCCTCATGGTCCGATTTGGTGGGCGGGGCCCCTCAGGGTCCGATTTGGTGGGCGGGGCCACTCTGGGTCTGATTTGGTGGGCGGGGCCACTCTGGGTCCGATTTTGGGGCGGGGCACTTCAGAGTCCAATTTGGAGGGTGGGGACACTGAGTCTGATTTTGTGGGTTGGGCCCCTCAGGGTCCGATTTTGTGGCCGGGGCCCCTCAGGGTCTGATTTTGTGTCCGGGGCCCCTCAGGGTCCGATTTTGTGGCCGGTGCCTCTCAGGGTCCGATTTTGTGGTTGGGGCCCCTCAGGGTCCGATTTTGTGGGTTGGGCCCCTCAGGGTCCGATTTTGTGGCCGGGGCCCCTCAGGGTCCGATTTTGTGGTTGGGGCCCCTCAGGATCCGATTTTGTGGCCGGAGCCCCTCAGGGTCCGAATTTGTGGCCGGGGCCCCTCAGGTCCAATTTTGTGGGTGGGGCCCCTCAGGGTCCAGTTTTTTGGCCGGGGCCCCTCAGGGTCCAATTTTGTGGGTGGGGCCCCTCAGGGTCCAATTTTGTGGGTGGGGCCCCTTAGGGTTCGATTTTGTGGTTGGGGCCCCTCAGGGTTCGATTTTGTGGTTGGGGCCCCTCAGGATCCAATATTGTGACCGGGGCCCTCAGGGTCTGATTTTGTGGGTGGGGCCCCTCAGGGTCCGATATTGTGGTTGGGGCCCCTCAGGATCCGATTTTGTGGGTGGGGCCCCTCAGGGTTCAATTTTGTAGGCGGGGCCCCTCAGGGTCCGATTTTGTGGCCGGGGCCCCTCAGGGTCCGATTTTGTGGGTGGAGCCCCTCAGGGTCCGATGTTGTGGCCGGGGCCCCTCAGGGTCTGATTTTGTGGCCGGATCCCCTCAGGGTCCGATTTTGTGGCCGGGGCCCCTCAGGGTCCAATTTTGTGGTTGGGGCCCCTCAGGGTCCGATTTTGTGGGTGGGGCCCCTCAGGGTCCGATGTTGTGGCCGGGGCCCCTCAGGGTCTGATTTTGTGGCCGGATCCCCTCAGGGTCCGATTTTGTGGCTGGGGCCCCTCAGGGTCCGATTTTGTGGCCGGGGCCCCTCAGGGTCCGATTTTGTGGGTGGGGCCCCTCAGGGTCCAATTTGGTGGGTGGGGCCACTCTGGGTCTGATTTGGTGGGCGGGGCCACTCTGGGTCTGATTTGGTGGGCGGGGCCATTCTGGGTCCAATTTGGATGCCAGGGTGGCTCAGCCTCCTTTTTGTAGGCCAGGGTCTATCAGCCTCCGATTTGGAGCCTTGGGTCACTCAGCTTTCGATTTGGCGCGTTGGCCGTTTAAGACTCATTTTGGTGCGCCGGCTCTTTAAGAATCACTTTGGCACGTCGGCCCTTTAAGAGCCAGGGTGGCTCACTGGGCTTCTAAATCCACTTTGGCGCACATTCTCTCTCAGGGGCATACGTCATGTGATGAAGCTAGATTTGCATTTGTGCTGTGGGTTTTGCTTTAAGAGCTGATATTATATGGCAGAAGCTCTGTCTTGGAGAGGTCATGTGACGTTCGTAGGCGTTGGCATAGTAACTGGGTCTGCCTGCGCATATCAATGAGCTTAACTGCCATTTCAATCGCCTCAGGGCACGTTTTGTCTATAGCAAAATTTCCCCATTCAAATGCATTGGAGACAGTGCATTCCAATGACGGGAAAAAAAAATTTTGAACGCAAATTGCGCAAAAACTACAAATCCAATCGACACGAAAAATACTTAGCACACCTCTCATGGACGCTGGCTTCGAAACGACACCTCAACGGAGTCTGTGCGTGTAGCGGTTCGGGCCGCATTAATTGCGGAAATCAACTGGAAAATAAGAAGAATAAGTTAGCAGCGTTCGGATTACAATATAGTGGTTTTTTCAAACCACTATAATAAGAAGAATAAGTTAGCAGCGTTCGGATTACAATATAGTGGTTTTTTCAAACCACTATAAATAGTATTTATTTCCATTTTCCCATTAGGGTTAGAGTTGGGCTAAAGTGAGTTGGGCTAAAGTTTGGGTCAGGGTTGGTGATAAAGCTACACTTAGGGTTGAGGCTAAAATTAAGGTTATGGCTAAAGGTAGGGTTAGGGTGGAGGCTTAAGTTAGGGTTACTGTAGGGGCTAAATATAGTGATAGGGTAGGAGCTAAAGCTAGGGTTGGGGTTGGGGCTAAAGTTAGGGTTGGAGCTAAAGTTGGGGTTGGGGCTAGGGTTAGGATAGGGGCTAGGGTTGATGCTCGGGTTGGGATTACAGTTAGAGTTGGGTTTAGGGTTAGGGTTGAAACTAGGTTAGGGGTGTGTTAGGGTTAGGTTTGTGTTTAGGGCTATGGATGGGATTATGGTTAGGGTTGTGTTGGGGTTAGGGTTGGGATTAGGGGTGTGTTGAGGTTAGAGTTGGAGTTAGAATTGGGGGGTTTCCACTGTTTAGGTACATCAGGGGGTCTCCAAATGCGACATGGCGCCAACATTGATTCCAGCCAATTTTGCATTCAAAAAGTCAAACGGTGCTCCCTCTCTTCTGAGCCCTGCCATGCACCCAAACAGTCGCTTTTCCCCACATATGGGGTATCGGCATACTCAGAAGAAATTGCCCAACAAATTTTGTGGTCTATTTTCTTGTGATACCCTTGTGAAAAAAAAAAAAAGTTTCCAAAATAAATTTTTCATTTTTTCCTTCCACATTGCTTTAGTTCTCGTGAAGCACCTGAAGGGTTAATAAACTTCTTGAATGTGGTTTTGCGCACCTTGAGGGGTGCAGTTTTAAGAAAGGTGTCACTTTTGGGTATTTTCTGTTATATTGACCCCTCAAACTCACTTCAAATGTGAGGTGGCCCCTAAAAAAATTGCTTTGTAAATTTTGTTGGAAAAATGAGAAATCGCTGGTCAACTTTTAACCCTTATATATAACGTTCTAACAAAAAAAATTATGCTTCCAAAATTGTGCTGATGTAAAGTAGACATGTAGGAAATGTTATATATTAACTATTTTGAGTGACGCCACTATCTGATTTAAGTGTACAAACAATTAAAAGTTTGAAAATTGCAAAATGTTAACTTTTTTTGCCAAATTTCCATTTTTTTTCATAAATAAATACAAGTTATATTGAACAAATTTTACCACTGACATGAAGCACAATATGTCACAAAAAAACATTCTCAGAATCAATGGGATCTGTTGAAGTGTTCCAAAGATATAACCTTATAAAGTGGCCGTGATCAGAATTGTATAAATTGGCTTGGTCATTAAGTACCAAATTGGATCTGTCACTAAGGGGTTAAAGAAAAACTAACAGGTCTGTGAGAGCCAGAATTCTTGCTGGTTGGTAGGTGATCAAATACTTATGCAATAAAATGCAATTTATTTATTTAAAAATTATGTAATGTTATTTTTTCAATTTTTATTTATAGATTCAAAGTTGAACTGAACCTACAATAAAAATTACTGATCTCTCCATTCTTTGTGGGTGGGAAAACTGCAAAATTGTCAGTGTATCAAACACTTATTTTCTCCACTGTATTTGTGCAGAGCTGATCCTTGAACATTCTATCACAAGATTCCGTGATGACATCACTGATGATGCTCAGTCATTATGACATCAATGATGATGCTCAGCCATTATGACATCACTGGTGATTCTTGGCCATTATGACATCACAGCTCACAGTCACTACTTATAGAATGTACGCAGGGTCATCGGCGCCATTTTTGGTTCTATAGTGACTGAGAGCATTTGCAATTTTTCACTATGGCTGAAGTACGTTTGCACCATTTTGAGCAAGCACTATTGGAGATTCTTATTGTCAATCACCATGACATTGAGTTTCTACCACCCGATGGCGTCCTCTGCTTCACTTACCGGCTGGTGTTGAAGCTAGTAAAGGATTGCCTGAACAAAAACAGACAAGATCAACTAACGTCAGAGTATCTGACGGATTTACGTCACAACATCAGAACATTACTACACCAGGTAAGTGGCGGACGCTCCGCACAAAACTTCTCCGTAATCATAGATAATAATGATGGGAGAGAAGCTTCTCCTTTCCTCCAATATAAAACACGACGAGTCCCCAGATATGGAGCCGTTGTATCTGCAGAGAGGAGCAGATGTCACTGACAATGGCCGCCTCCATTGTGTCTTCTCTCATCTCACGTTTTTCATTTGTTTCTTTTCTTCTTTATAGGCTGAAAAAAGATCTCAATTTGAAGATTTGGATTATATTAAAGATCTGGCCGTTATAGTCCTGTGTGTCCTAGAACGTCCGGTCCTCACGTCGGAACGCCCGGTAAGGAGCCATCATCTTCTCTATCACACGTCCTTGTTGTCTGATCTCCAGATCACCAGTCAGAGATGAGAAGATCTGGTGTTAGATCTTCCAGGCCTCCCTGTCAGTCCCCGGCAGGCACAGGAGGTTTTATGGCCGCCTGTGTGAGGACAGTCTGTATTCTGCTGATGTAGTCACAGCTCAGTGGGGGGGAAGTCTGTATTTTCCCTTCTTTCTCGCTCTATCAGAGTTTTCCTACTTGTAAATGCTGCAGCTGAGATAATAGACGTCATTACAGATATGTTATGCATTCAAGTCCCTTACACAGTATATTAATGTGGGCTTGTGGAGATAAAGGGGGTTTCTGTGTATCACCAGATCATGGGGTGTGAATGACCCATCCAGTATTATCCCCCTTATAACCATGGGATGTCTATGGCATTAGGGTGTTAGATAATAGCATTTATATTAAATGGACTTTGTCACCAAGTTTATGCTATTTTATCTGAGAGGAGCATGATGTAGGGACAGAGACCCTGATTCCAGCGATATATCACTTACTTTACTGGATGCAGCAGATGGGATAAAATCCCAGTTTTCTATGCTGCAGATCTAGCAGAGCTCTGAATCCTGAGCCTTGTATAACCCCGCACACACCACTGATTGGCAGCTTTCCGTGTACACTGTGCATAGGCAGAAAGCAGGTATTTAGTGGTGGTGGAGGATTTACAGAGCAATAAGACTACATGGCACAAGACACATAGTCCTCCAGTGATAATCTCCTACAGATCTCCCGTATTATCCAGCACATTACAATAATACTGTTATACAGAGGATCCCCTTTATATTACATCCGTGTCTTTGGAGCATCCGGCTAGTATCATACCCCACATCAGATCAGTGTAAATCAGCTGGGGCATGATAGAGGAGAAGTTTTTACATCCTGAGATGTTTTTCTGCAGCTTCAACATCTTACTATTATTTCTTTTTCAGGACTTGATCAGATCATTGATCCCGGCAGGAGAGCCGCGTATGAACGACTATGAGACATCTAAACTGATCGGCAGTGGAGCTTTTGGGTGAGATTTCTGTTCCCATAATCCCCATTTCTCAGGGTTCCCTATGACAATGCTTCTGCCTCTGTGCTCTGCTATTCAGTGTTATCATAGGGAAGCGACCAGAGTCCACATCACTGTCCACATCTCATTGTCACTCTTCAGCTCCGTTATATAGCGCTGAGCGACCAGATCTATAACTAATCAGTCTGTAAGGAAAGGGCGGATATAATACATTACACCCACCGGTCCTAGACCTCCACTGTTGTTATGCTGCTCCGCCTCCACCACCGCTTCCCCGTCCTCCGCACCGATCTTCGGATTTTTGAGGCCTCATTATGGAGCTGATAATAGTGATTGGCTGCACACGGTCACGTGAGGGGTGACACGATACTGACGCCAATGACATCTGCACCCCCATTCTCCACCATGACCATGTGAGTCCGATCACTGGTCTCAGCAACAGAAGGGAGGACAACCAAAGACTGGCACAGAGGACAGAGGACTGCCGTGATGGACGGGGAGCGACGAGGACAAGTGGGTTATTATGTTTAATTATATTTTATCATCTTCCCGCCCCTTCCATTTATTATGCCTTGGGCTGTGGAGAAAGATTAAAAAACATCTTCTTATGTCATTTGGAGCATTTTCAATTTTGACCAATTTTTATTTGGACAGAATCGTATGTACTGGTCGGTTATAGCGAATCTGCCCAAGTTGAATTTCAGTAGATTCTCTCATCTATAATGTGACCTGGGTGAGGTCCGGCAGACGTGGCGTTGTGCAGACCTCTCATAGGTGATCTATGTAGTGTTATTTCTTGGATTTCGTGATGGTCGGACTGCTGGTATAAAACATAACTACAAAAGATCATATCATGTCTTCTATATACAAACTGTTAATAAGGGTTCATTGTAAACCATGGATTCTCCTTCTCTCCAGGTCCGTCTACTTAGCGCGCCATAAAGAAACACAACAGATCTTCGCTATGAAGAAAATGGCGAAGCGGAACCTGAATACTCCACAGAAAGTGGAATTGGCCTTTATCGAGAGGGACATCCTAACCTTCGCAAATTGTCCCTTTGTGGTCTCCATGCTCTGCTCCTTCCCAACTAAATCTGACCTGTGTATGGTCATGGAGTATGTAGGAGGTAGGACATATACATTGAATTATATTCTTCCCATGTCTGCTGACATCTTCTCACCTCTCACATCATTAAGACTTGTCCCCTTGGACGTTACATCCCCACACAGCATTTACTATGGGATATCTCTCACCATGGTGTCCAGAATATCATTGATCTGTGTGATCTCCCTGTATGTCCGCACTGAGCACGTCAGTATCTCCAGCTGTAGACAAGATGTGACATCACTTTATGTCATTAGTTACATAGATGACATTTCACCATGACATCAGACTAATTCATTTGTGCAGTATACAGTATATTATATCTTTATATATTGTCTCCTGCCCCAATGTCTCCGCTCACTTCTCATCACACATCATGGTGATCTGCTGTATAAACCCCTCACCGGCCATATTTCCTTTCTTCTATAGGTGGAGACTGTAGGACCCTTCTAAACACCAGGGGTGCTTTCCCTGTCCCGTTGGCCCGCTTGTACTTTGCAGAAGCTGTCCTTGCTGTGGAATATCTGCATAGTTACGGTGTGGTGCACAGAGACCTGAAGCCGGAAAAGTAAGTGCATACCTATAGTATAACAAAGGGGGAAAGTTATCCTTTATTATCTCACGGTCTATGAAGCTAAAATCATCTTCTCTTTCACAGCCTCCTGATAACATCTGATGGACATATTAAAGTTACCGACTTTGGACTTTCAAAATTTGGAGTCATGATGCCAAACACGAACATCTACAAGCAATCAGCAGAAGACATCTCCACAGAGTTCCAGGATGAGGAGGTCAGCATTACCTACAGGAACTTTACTTGTTCTGCACAAATCTCATGACTCTATTTTCTCTTCCCTACGTTCTTCATTTTTAGAGAGCTTTTCCACTGATATTTTATCCTCGGTCATTCTGTTTTTATGTGAAGAACCCGTCATAATAATTGTCTCATCGATTCTAATCTCTATTTTCTGTTGGCTTCCAGGTAATTGGTACCCCGTGGTACATAGCCCCAGAGGTCATCCTGATGAAAGGCTATGGAAGACCTGTGGACTGGTGGTCAATGGGTGTCATATTATATGAATTTCTCATGGGATATAAACCATTTGATGGGAAATCCAGTGGTAAGATTTATGACAAAGTTGTCACTGGTAAGTAGAATAATCTGATCATTGCTTTGATTGGTTATCTTGGTTTAGTTACTTCCTTTGCTTTATCTTACAGTCCGGTAAAGGTTTTATGTTCTGTAATTTTCCATATAACAGGAGATATAACATGGGATCCTTATAACACTCTTCCACCCGATGCTCAAGATCTCATCACTCAGCTGCTCAGAACAAATCCTGTGGATAGACTTGGGACAGGTAACATATAATAATATTAATATGTCCTTATTACACCGAGGACATATCACTCATGTCCATGAGGATCAGCTCTTCTCTATCAGCTTCTCCATTTATAGCTCTCCGTACAAAGATTTTCACTCTATTTTCTACATCTCTACTTGGTTGCGCAATTAGTTCAAATTAAGATAAACTGTTCAGATATAGTTATGTAGACCTCGGTCCACTAAGACCTCGGTCCACTAAGTTCTCCCTTTCTCCACCAATTGTTCATTTTGTCATTAAATTACCTATAACCCACAATGTTATGTGCAGTGAGGACATCTTCCAGCTCTTTTTTAATAGCTGTCATAGTGTCAGCCATTCCTCAGTCTGACTGCGCTAACTGTAAAGAACCCTTTCCTATTTAGCTGCTGGAATTGCCATTCTTCCACTGGTAATGAGTGCCCCCTGGTCCTTAGTATGGTCCTTGGAAGGAATAAGACATGCGCCAGTCCTTTGTACTGACCACACATATATTTATATATATAAATGAGGTCTCCTATGAGGCGTCTTTTTTCCAAGCAAAACAAGCCCAACGTTTCCAACCTCTCCTCTTATGAGAGACCTTCCATCCCTTGTAATAATCTAGTTGCCCACCTTTGAACTGATCTAACTTCTGAATGTCCTATTTTAAATGTGGAGCCCAAAACTGAATCCCATATTCTAGATGTGGCCTCTCAAGTGATTTATAATGTGGTAAAAATACATTGGGATCTCGGGATTTTATCTCTTTTCATACATCCTAAAATCTTTGCTTTTGCGGCTGCTGCTTGACATTGAGCACTGCTGCTCAGATTACTTGTAACCAGAATACCCGAGTCCTTCTCCTGTTCTGTAGTCCCAAGTATTCTCCCAATTAATGTGTATGCAGCAATAGGATTACTCCATCCTAGCTGCATTACTCTACATTTATCTACATTAAATGTCATCTGCCAAGTGTTTACTCATTGAGACTTCTTATTCAGATCATTTTGCAATATTGTAATGTCAAGGTCAGATTTTAGTATCCTACATAGTTTGGTGTCGTCAGTAAAGACTGACACTTTACTCTCAATCACCTCCAAAAGGTCATTAATGAAGAGGTTGAAAAGAATTGGTACTAGCACAGATCCTGGCGGTTCTCCACGGCTCCCAGTACAGATCCCTGCAGCCCCAGTACAGATCCCTGTGGTCCTCAATGCTCCCAGTACAGAACTCTGTGGTCCCCACTTCTGACTATATCCCATTTAGAGAATGTACCATTTATGACGACTCTTTGTTTCCTGTCATTTAGCCAATTCCTTACCAATCTGCATATAATTTCCCCCAGTCCCTGCTTATAGAGCATCAGTATAAGGATGTTATGTGGAAAAATATTAAATACCTTTATAAAGTCCAGATAAATCACGTCAGCTGCATTACCAACATCCAGACTTGCACTTACCTCCTCATAGAAACCCAACATGTTAGTTAGACACGGCCTATCTTTAATGAATCAGTACTGTTTGTCAGTTATTATATTATTCTCTGCAATATATTTCTGCAGGCCATCTCTTATAATGCCCTCAAAAATTTTGCACACTACTGATGTCAGGCTTACCGGATGGTATTTGCCCAGATCCACCTTCTTACCTTTTTTAAATATCGGTACCACGTCAGCCATCCTCCAATCCTGTGGCACCACTCTTGTTACAAGAGAGGCTAAGAATATAAGATACAGTGTTCTGTCAATTACTGAGTTCAATTCCCTCAGTATCTGTGGATGAATGCCATCTGGACCAGGGGATTTGTCAATGTTTAATTTGCACAGACGCAGACATACTTCTTCTTGTGCTATTTCCAGTGATGACCTTTGATTTTGCCTTGTTGAATGATCCGTGGAACAGTTAGTTCATTGGTGAACACGGATGAAAAGTGCCTGTTTAATATCTCAGCCTTTTCTTTGTCCTCTATTATTATCTTGTTACTAGATGGTGGCCCAATTCTAACGCATCGGGTATTCTAGAATATGGCCAATTCGCATGCGCTTTCCAAAGGAAAACATGCGTTTTTCACGCGATTTTTGCGTGTGGAATTCAAGTGCATTCTAAGCGATTTGAAGCATCGCTTGGAATGTGATTGACAGGTTGGTCACACTTGTCAAGCATAGTGCTTGACATTTGTGATCAACTTTTTACTATTGATTCAAACCACAATTTTTCCAAGTATTTAAATAGGTACTTCAACACATGAATCAACACTTGCGGACAAAAAAGAATATTACTCCTTCTTATGCAAACCTTCAGGATTTTGAATGCCCTTTGTTTTAGTCTGATTAAACTTTGCAGTGTCTTATTTATCCTTAATGGTTTCTTTTTATTCCTGGACATTTTATTACCAGAGGGTATAAATTTTCTACAGGATTCTGTAGGATATCCATAAACATGCCCCATTTATGGTCAGAATCCCCAGTTACCATGAGATGGTCCCTGCCTACTCGATTAAGCACTTCCCTTAATTTGTTGGTGTGGAGCTGTCACTGTTTTGTTTTTCTTTATCAAGGAGGAGCATTTGAGATCAAAGGTCATGCATTCTTTAGAGATTTAGACTTTGGTAACCTTCTAAGTCAAAAGCCGTTGTACGTTCCTCAGCATACATTAGATGTGGACAACAGTTTATTTATCAGTAAGTAGAAAAAGCCATCATCTAGATTAAGTGTCTGTTTGTCTCATCTTCCATGTTATGCGATAATCAGTTCCTATTAATATTAATGATAAATAGTGACTGTGCTATACCTCTAATAACACTTCATTATCTATGTCTTGTAGATCACTCTGGTATAAACAAACATCTGGACTCAGACTATGAGGAGAGTGAGTTTGACTTCCAAAATTTTACATCATCATCTGAAAGGCTTTCTTATGTAAGTATGCTATTAATAAATCCAAAATATGTATAAAAAAGACCCATAAAATGAAACATAAAATGACTTCATATCTTGTTGCTTCTGCATGTAGCTCTATACCACCACTAATGAGATGATAAACGATGAGGATTCCATGTCACCTTCAGAGTGTACCCCAACATCCAACACTGACAACTCAGAAACGTGAGTAGATAATGGGGTCATTCCTGGGAACTTCAGGCTGATATATGTGCACAACACCAAATATAAGACAGAAATACCATTATATCAAATGCAACACCCATCGCCCCATGGTTAGCGGTCATTGTGCTTTTGCCCTTAGAAGGTGCCCATCATTATTGCAGCCGGTCATGCATTTTTAGTGCTGCCCACACTATAGGAGAGATGTAGTATTACATGCCAGACATTCTTGGTAGTTGTTTTCCTCTCCACTCTATAAAAGTTATCTTTGAGCAGAAGACCTTCCCTACTATAGCAGTCATATGTCCTATTAGGCCTTATAATTGGTGTTCTTATAGTGAGACAACCCCTTTTATACTGCGTTTACTTGTGATTTATGTTTTTCTTCTTCCAAACAGGCAGAAAGAATCTGTCCCAGAACCTGATAGAGACAACGTTATTACCATCTTGCCATCCTCGACCCCACTATCAGGTATGTCCATGTCTGCAGCACCAACAATGTCAATGTTGACTTCAAGGCTCAAATATTTCTACATGTTTTTTCTGTAATAGGTCTCCTATGTTATCCATGTTTCATGGATACCAATTATGTTGCCCATGGGCCCATACTGAATCCCTATTTCAGTAATTTTGTACATTTTTTTCATGGATTCTGTGAGATACGTTGTAGCATCCAATGACCTACATCATCATATGGAGACATCGTCTCCTATAATAGAATATCGCTCATCAGTGATACACCACATGGCGGCACACAGGGCGCTTACGGCTCTATATCAGTGACACATCTAATGCCCCTCAGATGGGATTATGTACATTACATAGGACTTATTCTGCCCTATTATGATATAAAACCAGATTATCAGGACTATAACAGACAGGACTAGAACAATCCTACTATATACAGGAGGCAAAGCAGATCCCATTAGGATTTGTCGTTAATGAGGGTTTTTTTACTTTCTTTTCAGAATTTCTAGCTCAGACGGAAAGAAAAAATTCTTCAATGAATCTAAGTAAAGAAGAAGAAAAATCAGAAAATGTAGAAAAGGAGGAAAAGATGCAAGGTAAATGTGAGAATCAGCCCCATGTTGTGTGATGTCATTGAGAATCATTCGTGTGGAGCAGATGTCATCTGTCAGTGATGGGATTATCACATGAATGATAGCTGACAATGATCCCTGACCTCAGTGTGGAAATATTCCTCTGCCGTCCGACCACAGTGACCGCACAGTAGTATCATGTCATATGGAGTCCCATCACTTACTTTATATTTACTTCTCTTCTCATAGGTTCCATCTTCAGCTGGATGTTATCATCCTGCCAGCGCGGATTATCCAAGGCTGCTCGAGTATTTGATTGTTTTTACTGTTGCCTTGGCCAAGAACAATCTGAAAGCTGGGAAACCTAAGCATCGAGCACCCTGAAGTCCAGCAGATCCACCATCACTGCTGGGCCTATTTAGAAGCGGGACTAACTCCTAGCCGCGGTCTACGGACCAAACATTGGGCATGGGCAGGGCCTTGGGGGCAGTTCCCAAGTGCGCTCAACCATGTGAAATAGCTTACGCTCAGGAACATTGAGGGATAGCGCTATGGGATAGCTCTACCCGTTCATTTCCTTTAGGAACAGAGCTATGGGATAGCTCTACCCGTGCACTTTCTTCATGGATGGCGCTATCGAATAGCTCTACCCGAACAGTATTAACGAAAGAGATTTTTCAGACACATATTGATTCTGTTCCTAATTTTACCCCTCCCTTATCCTTCTATCCTATTATTAATTTAAATAAAAAAATAAAACAATATTTTAGGTTTATTGAATTTTTTTCACATTTATCCAACTTAACTATGCATTTTGTAAAAAAAGGAATATAGCCAGTACACCGATAGTTGCAAAGGAACACGGAACTCCGTCCTGACGAGGAGGGAACAATATTGAAAAAGAAGGTTTGATGCTCCAGTTCCTTGATAAAAAAATTTCAAAACTGCATTTAATCCATTTTAAAGCATACAAAATGCTCCAGGACAGCATTATAGTGACAAGAAAAACAAAGCTACGTGTTTCGATAGAGGAAGCAATCTTTATCAAAGCCCATACAAGTAGCCCTAGATCAATCAGTTAGTCAGGTAACATCACATGATAAATGTCAGATCCTTAAAAAACAAACATATTAAACATCGCAAGATAAAAAAAGGAAGAGAAACATTTTAAAATATATATAAATATTAAAAAAAACAAATTGATAATATTGCTGAGATAATATTAATGAAACATTATTTTGTTGTGTCTATTGGGCCGGCTTCTTTTTAACATATTAATGACCTTGTAGGGAGCATAGAGAGTAGAATTTCAATATTTGCAGATGGCACTAAACTCTGCAGGGTAATCAATACAGAGGAGGGCAATTTTATAATACAGGAGGATTTATGATGGTCATGGGGTGAGGAAGTGGCACCAAAGGAACTGCGTGCTATTGGGTGAAAGCCGAGGACCATCAAGAATTTGTGTTTGCAATCATTTTCAGGAAGAAACTGAGTATTATCTGACAGAATTGCAGGGGTGTCAATACTTTTGGCCATGACTGTATATCTATTCTATTTATCTATCTATACATATATATACAGTATTTGTGTGTTTGTGTTTTGAAGAATATTCTTTGAAGATGATGCGTAAATGACAGATAATTTCTCCATGTAAAAGCTCATGATAAAATCGCATTGCAGTCGGATAGCAATCACAGTGCTAGGTGTGAAAAATCGGATTGTACTTGCAAGAAAAATGCATGACACTCGCATAACACTTGCATTATACTCGTCCGACTTTGCAGGAACAAAATCAGACCATTTATAAGCTATCTTTACACAATGTAAAAAGTCTCCCATAAATCTACTGTGCATGCTAGGATAACAAAATGAGGCACCACTTCTGAATGTGGGATCTGATCTCTGATTTTCATGCTTGCTCTGTTTTCTCCTTCACAATGCACAGTGACAGTGCACTCTTTTGCTGGCTCATCACTCATAAGATCCAATGAAGGAGCGCACTGTCACTAGCCATCGAAAGTAATATCTAATATATAAAGCTCAATGTGGGTGTGTATGTTTGTATGTATGTGTGTGTGTATGTCCGGGATTGGCATCCGCACCGTCGCATCTACAGCCACAAAATTTGGCACAGTCACACGTCTGGACCCCGAGAGTGTCCTAGGCTATGTTGTGAGGCGAAATTTTAACCCCGCGCGTTCCAATTCACCAAACAATTTTGCCCCTATCTACATAATGGGGAAAAAGTGTGTGTGTGTCAAGCCCCGCCCCTCATTATGATGTCATAATGGTTGCCATGGCGACGCTGATGTCATCATAGGTTGCAAGCCCCGCCGCTCATTATGATGTCATAATGGTTTATTATGGGATGGAGTATGTGTGATGGGTATATGGGCACTGGACTATGGGATGGAGGATATGTATGACGGGTATATGGGCACGGGACTATGGGATGGAGGATGTGTGATGGTTATATGGGCACTGGACTATGGGATGGAGGATATGTATGACGGGTATATGGGCACAGGACTATGGGATGGAGGATATGTATGATGGGTATATGGGCATGGGACTATGAGATGAAGGATGTGTGATGGATATATGGGCACTTAACTATGGGATGGTGAATATGTGTGATGGGTATATGGGCATGGGACTATGGGATGGAGGATGTGTGATGGGTATATGGGCACTCGGCTATGGGATGGAGGATATGTATGATGGGTATATGGGCACGGGCCTATGGGATGGAGGATATGTATGATGGGTATATGGGCACGGGCCTATGGGAAGGTGGATATGTATGATAGGTATATGGGCACGGGACTATGGGATGGAGGATATGTTTGATGGGTATATGGGCACGGGCCTGTGGGATGGAGGATATGTGTGATGGGTATATGGGCACGGGCCTATGGGAAGGTGGATATGCATGATAGGTATATGGGCACGGGACTAGGGGATGGAGGAAAATTATAATTTGCTATAACTAACCACAGTTAGTTACTATGCCCGGGCAGCGCCGGGTTCTTCAGCTTGTTATAAATAAATAGAATTAACAAGCAGCCCAGTCTATGAACAACAAAGAGGAAGTAGGTAAAAAAAAAGCAACCCCGTTAGTGTAGAGACAGAAAGGTAGGGACTTTTTAGAAAAGTATATTACAAAAGTCATTAAATTATTACTTTAAATAGACAAACATGTTAATTTTGGACCAACCCTCTAAGTCCATAACAATTGTGAAGCTAATGAGGTAAAGCTGTTCATTGCTGAGTTCCCTCTCAACAGGGGACAATTGCATGATCTGTCACTATATAAGATATACTGGCCCTATGGTCAAACGTTCCAGCTTATTTGCTCTGTTTACTGGCGTTTGTAACCCATTCTGGGCCGCTGATCTGTCTCTCAGCTATATGTTACACTGTATCTCAGCTTATTCAGACAGGTCCCACAGAGCTTTGTTTGGAGAACTGATTTTCCATTTCTACTGATGAGTAGAGAAGAAAGGAATTAAATCAAAAGTGCTGACTGGCTGCAAGTGGCACTAGGGGGAGCAAGCTGAAGTGCAAATCTGTATGCTGTGAGCTCCCCCTAGTGATGGCAGCAGAATACTGGAACTTTATCATTTAATTCCATGACTCCTTGGAAGAAAATGAATGTTAGGGGACCTTTTCCTCTCTTCATAGCTAGGGTTGCTGCAGAACCTCTTCAGAAGTCAATCCACTGCTCAGTCTGCCTCCTGTCAATGAGGCGGGGCCCATCAGGGTCCGATTTGGTGAGCGGGGCCCCTCAGAGTTCAATTTGGTGAGCGGGGCCCCTCAGGGTCCGATTTGGTGAGCGGGGCCCCTCAGGGTCCGATTTGGTGGGCGGGGGCGCACTTTGGCGCACATTCTCTCTCAGGGGCATGCGTCATGTGATGGAGCTAGATTTGCATTTGTGCTGTGGGTTTCGCTTTAAGAGCTGATATTATGTGGCAGAAGCTCTGTCCTGGGGGCGTCATGTGATGTTCGTAGGTGTTGGCATAGTAACTGGGTGTGCCTGCGCATATCAATGAGCTTAACTGCCATTTCAATCGCCTCAGGGCACGTTTTAAGTTTCCCATTCAAATGCATTGAGACAGTGTATTCCAATGACGGGAAAAAAAATTTTCAAACGCAAATTGCGCAAAAACTACAAATCCGATCGACACTAAAAATACTTAGCACACCTCTTGTGGACGCTGGCTTCGAAACGACACCTCAACGGCGTCTGTGCGTGTAGCGGTTCGGGCTGTATTAATTGCGGAAATCAACTGAATAATAATAACTAGATGTGTATTTCCTGAAGGAAGTACAGATAGTGGTTTGAAATGGTGCCCAGGCTGCCCCTTTAAGAGAGACTTGCCTGCTGCCCCTGCAAGACTTTCAACTCTGGATCCACTTTAACTGTGGGGGCCACTCGGGGGCCGATTTGGTGGGCGGGGCCAGAGAGAGAAAGAACAGAGACAGAAAGTTTCTATAAAGATACTATAGCAGCCCAGCTCCCATTGTAGTGCCCACCTGAGCCTCCTGGTGCAGGACATATCATGATCCGCTCACATGGCCGACATCCCCGATTCCAAGGCGATCCTGCTATCTGCGCTGTCGGAGGAGGACACGGTGATGGATCTGAAGCATTCCCTGAAGTGCCTCCATGGTTCCGTCACAATCTCCTACTGAAATTACCTAATTTCTGGTCAGCTTCCAGCACATCACTTCCGGTAGAACGTTACGTGCAAGTTTTAAATTGCTCCTTGGGGCTCCGCGGTGTACTCCTGTGTCCCGCGGGGAAAGTATGCTCCCGGCTGGGGCAGTCTCTCTCTCAAAATCGGGACTGTCTCGCTGGATCCGTGACGGTTGGGACTCGGGAGGTATAAATGCTCCCCACCATACACCTCGTACACACACGGCTCCGCTTCGTACACCTTGTACACACGCGGCTTCACTCTGTACACCCCTGGCTCTGCTCCGCTCCATAAACACACAGCTCTGCTGCATAAACACACGGCTCTGCTCTGTACACCTCGTACACACACGGCTCTGCTCTGTACACCTTGTAAACCCCTCCTGACCCCACCCAAGAACACACACGGCTTGCTACATCCACCTTGTTAAACCCCTCCTGACCCAACACAAGTACACACACGGCTCTGCTTCATCCACCTTGTAAACAGCTCCTGACCCCACACAAGTACACACGGCTCTGCTACATCCACCTTCTAAACCCCTCCTGACCCCACACAAGTACACACACGGCTTGCTACATCCACCTTGTAAACCCCTCCTGACCCCACACAAGTACACACACGGCTCTGCTACATCCACCTTCTAAACCCCTCCTGACCCCACACAAGTACACACACGGCTCTGCTACATCCACCTTCTAAACCCCTCCTGACCCCACACAAGTACACACACGGCTCTGCTACATCCACCTTGTAAAACCCCTCCCTGACCCCACTGTCCCACACTTAAACGCTACCTCATCCATCCAGACTAGCACCATAATGACAAGCGACCAGCACAGCAGAGTCCTGCAGCCGCCCTAATCATGTGACCCCTGACTCCTCCCCTCCTGTGACCTCATCACAGGTCCTGTGCCAGCACAGCACACAAGATTACAGCCGAAGGAAGCGATGATCATTGCTAGCCCTAAGGCTGTGTGCACTGCACACAATGCAGATTTGCCGCGGTTCCACAGCGGATTTTACCACGCAGAAACGTTGCATATCCGCATTGTGAAGTACAGTAGCCTTAAAATCAATGGAAAAAAAAAACGCTGTGCAGACGCTGTGGATTTTTCCGCACGGTTTTCCTGCGGTACAAAATCCGCAGCATGTTACATCTTTTGTGCGGTTTTCCATCTCCCCTGTCTCCAAATCCGCATGGGGAAACCGCACAAAAACCGCAATAAAACCGCAGGAAAAATGGAAGAAATCAGCAGGGCTAAAAAGTCGTCTGCACTCAGCCTAAGGGGCTGAATCACTGCGTGGGTCCCTCGCGGAGGGCGCAGGATGGGGTCAGTACATGGGGGGCGTGGCGGCGGCCGGCGGGTATCCCAGACAGCGTGAGTGGGCCCTCCCATCTTGCCAGGGCATATCCAACGAGCATAACTGCCACCTCACGACTGCCCCATGTTTTCCCTATGGCAACATTTTCCCATTAAAATGCATTGAGACAGTGTATTCCAATGACAGGAAAATGTTTTTTCAAACGCAAATTGCGCAAAAACTACAAATCCGATTGACACGAAAAATATTTAGCACACCACTCGTGGACGGTGGCTTCAAAACGACGCCTCAGCGGAGTCTGTGCGTGTAGCGGTTCGGGCCACATTAATTGCGGAAATCAACTGAATAGTAATAATAATACTAGATGTGTATTTCCTGAAGGAAGTACAGATAGTGGTTTGAAATGGTGCCTGGGCTGCCCCTTTAAGAGAGACTTGCCTGCTTCCCCTGCAAGACTTTCAACTCAGGATCCGTTTTAACTGTGAGTGCTTCTCAGGGGCCACTTTGGCCTCAAGGTCTGATTTGGTGGGTGGGGCTCCTCAGGATCTGATTCCTTGGCCTGGGCTCCTCAGGGCTTGAATTGTTGGCTGGGATCCCTCAGGCTCCTATTTTGTGGGTGTGGCCCCTCAGGGTCCGATTTTGTGGGTGTGGCCCCTCAGGGTCAGATTTTGTGGGTGTGGCCCCTCAGGGTCAGATTTTGTGGGTGGGGACCCTCAGGATCCGATATTGTGGGTGGGGCCCCTCAGGGTCCGATATTGTGGTGGGGGACCCTCAGGGTCCGTTTTTGTGTGTTGGGCCCCTTAGGGTCCGATTTTGTGGGTTGGGCCCCTCAGGGTCCGATTTTGTGGCCGGGGCCCCACAGGGTCCGATTTTGTGTCCGGGGTCCCTCAGGGTCCGATTTTGTGGTTGGGACCTCTCAGGGTCTGATTTTGTGGTTGGGGCCCCTCAGGGTCCGATTTTGTGGCCGGGGCGCCTCAGGGTCCGATTTTGTGGTTGGGGCCCCTCAGGGTCCGATTTTGTGGGTGGGGCCAATCAGGGTCCGATTTGGTGGGTGGGGCCACTCAGGGTCCTTTTTTTGGGCGGGGCCACTCAGGGTCCGATTTGTTGGGCGGGGCCCCTCAGGGTCCGATTTGGTGGGCGGGGCCCCTCAGGGTCCGATTTTGTGGCTGGGGTCCCTCAGGGTCTGATTTTGTGGGTGGGGCCTCTCAGGGTCCAATTTTGTGACCGAGGCCCCTTAGGGTCTGATTTTGTGACTGGGGCCCCTCTGGGTTCGATTTTGTGGCCGGGGTCTCTCAGGGTCCGATTTTGTGGGTGGGGCGCCTCAGGGACCGATTTTGAGGGTGGGGCCCCTCAGGGTCTAAATTGGTGGGCGGGGCCCCTCAGGGTCCGATTTTGTGGGTGGGGCCCCTCAGGGTCCGATTTTGTGGGTGGGGCCCCTCAGGGTCCGATTTTATGGCTGGGGCCCCTCAGGGTCTGATTTTGTGGCTGGGGTCCCTCAGGGTCTGATTTTGTGGGTGGTGCCCCTCAGGGTCCAATTTTGTGACCGGGGCCCCTCAGGGTCCGATTTTGTGACTGGGGCCCCTCTGGGTTCGATTTTGTGGCCGGGGTCTCTCAGGGTCCGATTTTGTGGGCGGGGCGCCTCAGGGACCGATTTTGAGGGTGGGGCCCCTCAGGGTCTAAATTGGTGGGCGGGGCCCTTCAGAGTGTGATTTTATGGGTGGGGCCCCTCAGGGTCCGATTTTGTGGCTGGGGCCCCTCAGGGTCTGATTTTGTGGCTGGGGTCCCTCAGGGTCTGATTTTGTGGGTGGGGCCCCTCAGGGTCCGATTTTGTGACCAGGGCCCCTCAGGGTCTGATTTTGTGGTTGGGGCCCCTCAGGGTCCGATTTTGTGGCCGGGGTCTCTCAGGGTCCGATTTTGTGGCCAGGGCCCCTGAGGGTCTGGATTTGTGGGTGGGGCCCATCAGGGTCCGATTTTGTGGGTGGGACCCCTCAGGGTCCGATTTTGTGGCTGGGGCCCCTCTGGGTTCGATTTTGTGGCCGGGGTCTCTCAGGGACCGATTTTGTGGGTGGGGCGCCTCAGGGACCGATTTTGAGGGTGGGGCCTCTCAGGGTCCGATTTTGTGGGTGGGGCCCCTCAGAGTGTGATTTTTTGGGTGGGGCCCCTCAGGGTCCGATTTTGTGGCTGGGGCCCCTCAGGGTCTGATTTTGTGGCTGGGGTCCCTCAGGGTCTGATTTTGTGGGTGGGGCCCCTCAGGGTCTGATTTTGTGGCCGGGGTCCCTCAGGGTCTGATTTTGTGGGTGGGGCCCCTCAGGATCCGATTTTGTGACCAGGGTCCCTCAGGGTCTGATTTTGTGGTTGGGGCCCCTCAGGGTCCGATTTTGTGGCCGGCGCCTCTCAGGGTGCGATTTTGTGGCCAGGGCCCATCAGGGTCTGGATTTGTGGGTGGGGCCCATAAGTGTCCGATTTTGTGGGTGGGGCCCCTCAGGGTCCGATTTTGTGGCTGGGGCCCCTCATGGTCTGATTTTGTGGCTGGGGCCCCTCAGGTTCCGATTTTGAGGGTGGGGCCCCTCAGGGTCTAATTTGGTGGGCGGGACCCCTCAGGGTCCGATTTTCTGGGTGGGGCCCCTCAGGGTCCGATTTTGTGGGTAGGGCCCCTCAGGGTCCGATTTTGTGGCTGGGGCCCCTCAGGGTCTGATTTTGTGGCTGGGGCCCCTCAGGGTATGATTCTGTGGGTGGGGCCCCTCAGGGTCCGATTTTGTGACCGGGGACCCTCAGGGTCTGATTTTGTGGGTGGGGCCCATCAGGGTCCAATTTTGTGGCCGGGGTCTCTCAGGGTCCGATTTTGTGGCTGGGGCCCCTCAGGGTCTGGATTTGTGGGTGGGGCCCCTCAGGGTCTGATTTTGTGGGTGGGGCCCCTCAGGGTCCGATTTTGAGGGTGGGGCCCCTCAGGGTCCGATTTTGAGGGTGGGGCCCCTCAGGGTCTGATTTTGTGGCTGGGGCCCCTCAGGGTCTGATTTTGTGGTTGGGGCCCCTCAGGGTCCGACTTTATGGCCGGGATCTCTCTCGGTCCGATTTTGTGGCCGGGGCCCCTCAGGGTCTGGATTTGTGGGTGGGTCCCCTCAGGGTCCGATTTTGTGGGTGGGGCCCCTCAGGGTCCGATTTTGTGACCGGGGCCCCTAAGGGTCCGATTTTGTGGCCGGGGTCTCTCAGGGTCCGATTTTGTGAGTGGGGCCCCTCAGGGTCTGATTTTGTGGCTGGGGCCCCTCAGGGTCTGGTTTTGTTGGTGGGGCCCCTCAGGGTCTGATTTTGTGGGTGGGGCCCCCTCAGGGTCCGATTTTGTGACCGGGGCACCTCAGGGTCTGATTTTGTGGTTGGGCCCCTCAGGGTCCTATTTTGTGACTGGGGCCCCTCTAGGTTCGATTTTGTGACCGGGGCCCCTCAGGGTCCGATTTTGTGGCCGGGGTCTCTCAGGGTCCGATTTTGTGGCTGGGGCCCCTCAGGGTCTGGATTTGTGGTTGGGGCCCTTCAAGGTCCGATTTTGTGGGTGGGGCCCCTCAGGGTCCGATTTTGTAGCTGGGGCCCCTCAGGGTCTGGTTTTGTGGGTGGGGGCCCTCAGGGTCTGATTTTGTGGGTGGGGCCCCTCAGGGTCCGATTTTGTGACCGGGGCACCTCAGGGTCTGATTTTGTGGTTGGGGCCCCTCAGGGTCCTATTTTGTGACTGGGGCCCCTCTAGGTTCGATTTTGTGGCCGGGGTCTCTCAGGGTCCGATTTTGTGGTTGGGGCCCCTCAGGATCTGATTTTGTGGCCGGGCCCACTCATGGTCCGATTTTGTGGGTGGGGCCCCTTAGGGTCTGATTTTGTGGGGGAGCCCCCTGGGTACATTTTGGTGGGCGGGGCCACTCTGGGTCCGATTTAGTGGGCGGTGCCCCTCATGGTCCGATTTGGTGGGCAGGGCCCCTATGGGTCCGATTTGGTGGGCGGGGCCCCTCTGGGTCCGTTTTGGTGGGCGGGGCCCTTCAGGGTCCGATTTGGTTCGCAGGGCCACTCTGGGTCCGATTTGGTGGGCGGGGTCACTCTGGGTCCTATTTGGTGGGCGGGGTCACTCTGGGTCCGATTTGGTGGGCGGGGCTCCTCAGGGTCCGATTTGGTGGGCGGGGCTCCTCAGGGTCCGATTTGGTGGACGGGGCCCTTCAGGGTCCGATTTGGTGGGCGGGGCCACTTGGAGTCTAATTTGGTGGGCGGGGCCTCTCAGGATCCGATTTGGTGGGCTGTGCCTCTCTGGGTCTGATTTTTTGAGCGGGGCCACACTGGGTCCGATTTGGAGGCCAGGGTGGCTCAGCCTCCGATTTGGAGGCCGGGGTGGCTCAGCCTCCGATTTGGAGGTCGGGGTCACTCAGCTTTCGATTTGGCGCGCCGGCCCTTTAAGACTCATTTCGGTGAGCCGGCCCTTTAAGAATCACTTTGGCACGTCGGCCCTTTAAGAGCCAGGGTGGCTCACTGGGCTTCTAAATCCACTTTGGTGCACATTCTCTCTCAGGGGCATGTGTCATGTGATGAAGCTAGATTTGCATTTGTGCTGTGGGTTTCGCTTTAAGAGCTGATATTATGTGGCTCTGTCCTTGGGGCGTCATGTGACGTTCGTAGGTGTTGGCATAGTAACTGGGTGTGCCTGCGCATATCAATGAGCTTAACTGCCATTTCAATCGCCTCAGGGCACGTTTTGCCATTTCCCATTGAAAAGCATTGGAGACAGTGAATTCCAATGACGGGAAAAAAAATTTTCAAACGCAAATTGCGCAAAAACTACAAATTCGATCGACACGAAAAATACTTAGCACACCTCTCGTGGACGCTGGCTTCGAAACGACACCTCAACGGCGTCTGTGCGTGTAGCGTTTCTGGCCGCATTAATTGCGGAAATCAACTTAATAATAATAATTAGAGTTGAGCGAAACGGGTCGAAAAAATTCAAAAGTCGCCGACTTTTGGCAAAGTCGGGTTTCATGAAACGAAACCCGACCCTAGGATGTGGTCGGCCACGAAGTCGGCGACTTACGCGCCAAAGTCGCGTTTCAAAAGTTTGTTTTGCGCTCTTTTTCAGCCAATCAGGATCCACGGACACTGTGGGCAACGTGATGACATAGGCACGGGTCACCACCATCTTTCAGAAGGGCATGCAAGTGATTGGCTTGCTTTGGTGGGCGTCACAGGGGGTATAAAAGGGAGTGCACGCCGACCGCCATCTTACTTCTGCCGATCTTAGTATAGGGAGAGGTTGCTGCTGATTCTGTAGGGAGAGCGTTAGGCAGGGAAGAAGACAAAAAAACTGCTTCTGCTGCTAGCGATTTGGCCTGCACAACACACAAGTCACTGTGTGTGCAGTGCAAGGGGAGGCTATATTGTGGTGTATCAGTGGTGTTGGTTGTTGGGCTGCCTTTTAAGGCTTCCTGACACGCTGGCATTGCTGTTTACCCACTGCTCCGCAAACTGCTTTTTTAAAAGCAATCCAATCTCCCTTATCCTCTCGTCACTTTGGTCACAGGCAGCTGTGCCATCGAGCGTGTCACATAGCGCTCAGATATCAGTGGGCCGCACACAATCCACAAGTGTCCACTGTCCACAAGTGTACGCAGAGATTCAAAATCTCCATTATCCTCTCGTTACTTTGGTCACAGGCAGCTGTGCCATCAAGCGTTTCACATAGCGCTCAGATATCAGTGGGCCGCACACAATCCACAAGTGTCCAGTGTCCAAAAGTGTACGCAGAGATTCAAAATCTCCATTATCCTCTCGTCACTTTGGTCACAGGCAGCTGTGCCATCGAGCGTGTCACATAGCGCTCAGATATCAGTGGGCCGCACACAATCCACAAGTGTCCAGTGTCCACAAGTGTACGCAGAGATTCAAAATCTCCATTATCCTCTCGTCACTTTGGTCACAGGCAGCTGTGCCATCGAGCGTGTCACATAGCGCTCAGATATCAGTGGGCCGCACACAATCCACAAGTGTCCAGTGTCCAAAAGTGTACGCAGAGATTCAAAATCTCCATTATCCTCTCGTCACTTTGGTCACAGGCAGCTGTGCCATCGAGCGTGTCACATAGCGCTCAGATATCAGTGGGCCGCACACAATCCACAAGTGTCCAGTGTCCACAAGTGTACGCAGAGATTCAAAATCTCCATTATCCTCTCGTCACTTTGGTCACAGGCAGCTGTGCCATCGAGCGTGTCACATAGCGCTCAGATATCAGTGGGCCGCACACAATCCACAAGTGTCCACTGTCCACAAGTGTACGCAGAGATTCAAAATCTCCATTATCCTCTCGTCACTTTGGTCACAGGCAGCTGTGCCATCGAGCGTGTCACATAGCGCTCAGATATCAGTGGGCCGCACACAATCCACAAGTGTCCAGTGTCCAAAAGTGTACGCAGAGATTCAAAATCTCCATTATCCTCTCGTCACTTTGGTCACAGGCAGCTGTGCCATCGAGCGTGTCACATAGCGCTCAGATATCAGTGGGCCGCACACAATCCACAAGTGTCCACTGTCCACAAGTGTACGCAGAGATTCAAAATCTCCATTATCCTCTCGTCACTTTGGTCACAGGCAGCTGTGCCATCGAGCGTGTCACATAGCGCTCAGATATCAGTGGGCCGCACAAAATCCACAAGTGTCCAGTGTCCACAAGTGTACGCAGAGATTCAAAATCTCCATTATCCTCTCGTCACTTTGGTCACAGGCAGCTGTGCCATTGAGCGTGTCACATAGCGCTCAGATATCAGTGGGCCGCACACAATCCACAAGTGTCCAGTGTCCAAAAGTGTACGCAGAGATTCAAAATCTCCATTATCCTCTCGTCACTTTGGTCACAGGCAGCTGTGCCATCGAGCGTGTCACATAGCGCTCAGATATCAGTGGGCCGCACACAATCCACAAGTGTCCACTGTCCACAAGTGTACGCAGAGATTCAAAATCTCCATTATCCTCTCGTCACTTTGGTCACAGGCAGCTGTGCCATCGAGCGTGTCACATAGCGCTCAGATATCAGTGGGCCGCACACAATCCACAAGTGTCCAGTGTCCAAAAGTGTACGCAGAGATTCAAAATCTCCATTATCCTCTCGTCACTTTGGTCACAGGCAGCTGTGCCATCGAGCGTGTCACATAGCGCTCAGATATCAGTGGGCCGCACACAATCCACAAGTGTCCACTGTCCACAAGTGTACGCAGAGATTCAAAATCTCCATTATCCTCTCGTCACTTTGGTCACAGGCAGCTGTGCCATCGAGCGTGTCACATAGCGCTCAGATATCAGTGGGCCGCACACAATCCACAAGTGTCCACTGTCCACAAGTGTACGCAGAGATTCAAAATCTCCATTATCCTCTCGTAACTTTGGTCACAGGCAGCTGTGCCATCGAGCGTGTCACATAGCGCTCAGATATCAGTGGGCCGCACACAATCCACAAGTGTCCAGTGTCCAAAAGTGTACGCAGAGATTCAAAATCTCCATTATCCTCTCGTCACTTTGGTCACAGGCAGCTGTGCCATCGAGCGTGTCACATAGCGCTCAGATATCAGTGGGCCGCACACAATCCACAAGTGTCCACTGTCCACAAGTGTACGCAGAGATTCAAAATCTCCATTATCCTCTCGTCACTTTGGTCACAGGCAGCTGTGCCATCGAGCGTGTCACATAGCGCTCAGATATCAGTGGGCCGCACACAATCCACAAGTGTCCAGTGTCCAAAAGTGTACGCAGAGATTCAAAATCTCCATTATCCTCTCGTCACTTTGGTCACAGGCAGCTGTGCCATCGAGCGTGTCACATAGCGCTCAGATATCAGTGGGCCGCACACAATCCACAAGTGTCCACTGTCCACAAGTGTACGCAGAGATTCAAAATCTCCATTATCCTCTCGTCACTTTGGTCACAGGCAGCTGTGCCATCGAGCGTGTCACATAGCGCTCAGATATCAGTGGGTCGCACACAATCCACAAGTGTCCACTGTCCACAAGTGTACGCAGAGATTCAAAATCTCCATTATCCTCTCGTCACTTTGGTCACAGGCAGCTGTGCCATCGAGCGTGTCACATAGCGCTCAGATATCAGTGGGCCGCACACAATCCACAAGTGTCCAGTGTCCAAAAGTGTACGCAGAGATTCAAAATCTCCATTATCCTCTCGTCACTTTGGTCACAGGCAGCTGTGCCATCGAGCGTGTCACATAGCGCTCAGATATCAGTGGGCCGCACACAATCCACAAGTGTCCAGTGTCCACAAGTGTACGCAGAGATTCAAAATCTCCATTATCCTCTCGTCACTTTGGTCACAGGCAGCTGTGCCATCGAGCATGTCACATAGCGCTCAGATATCAGTGGGCCGCACACAATCCACAAGTGTCCAGTGTCCAAAAGTGTACGCAGAGATTCAAAATCTCCATTATCCTCTCGTCACTTTGGTCACAGGCAGCTGTGCCATCGAGCGTGTCACATAGCGCTCAGATATCAGTGGGCCGCACACAATCCACAAGTGTCCAGTGTCCACAAGTGTACGCAGAGATTCAAAATCTCCATTATCCTCTCGTCACTTTGGTCACAGGCAGCTGTGCCATCGAGCGTGTCACATAGCGCTCAGATATCAGTGGGCCGCACAAAATCCACAAGTGTCCACTGTCCACAAGTGTACGCAGAGATTCAAAATCTCCATTATCCTCTCGTCACTTTGGTCACAGGCAGCTGTGCCATTGAGCGTGTCACATAGCGCTCAGATATCAGTGGGCCGCACACAATCCACAAGTGTCCAGTGTCCAAAAGTGTACGCAGAGATTCAAAATCTCCATTATCCTCTCGTCACTTTGGTCACAGGCAGCTGTGCCATCGAGCGTGTCACATAGCGCTCAGATATCAGTGGGCCGCACACAATCCACAAGTGTCCACTGTCCACAAGTGTACGCAGAGATTCAAAATCTCCATTATCCTCTCGTCACTTTGGTCACAGGCAGCTGTGCCATCGAGCGTGTCACATAGCGCTCAGATATCAGTGGGCCGCACACAATCCACAAGTGTCCAGTGTCCAAAAGTGTACGCAGAGATTCAAAATCTCCATTATCCTCTCGTCACTTTGGTCACAGGCAGCTGTGCCATCGAGCGTGTCACATAGCGCTCAGATATCAGTGGGCCGCACACAATCCACAAGTGTCCACTGTCCACAAGTGTACGCAGAGATTCAAAATCTCCATTATCCTCTCGTCACTTTGGTCACAGGCAGCTGTGCCATCGAGCGTGTCACATAGCGCTCAGATATCAGTGGGCCGCACACAATCCACAAGTGTCCAGTGTCCAAAAGTGTACGCAGAGATTCAAAATCTCCATTATCCTCTCGTGACTTTGGTCACAGGCAGCTGTGCCATCGAGCGTGTCACATAGCGCTCAGATATCAGTGGGCCGCACACAATCCACAAGTGTCCACTGTCCACAAGTGTACGCAGAGATTCAAAATCTCCATTATCCTCTCGTCACTTTGGTCACAGGCAGCTGTGCCATCGAGCGTGTCACATAGCGCTCAGATATCAGTGGGCCGCACACAATCCACAAGTGTCCAGTGTCCAAAAGTGTACGCAGAGATTCAAAATCTCCATTATCCTCTCGTCACTTTGGTCACAGGCAGCTGTGCCATCGAGCGTGTCACATAGCGCTCAGATATCAGTGGGCCGCACACAATCCACAAGTGTCCACTGTCCACAAGTGTACGCAGAGATTCAAAATCTCCATTATCCTCTCGTCACTTTGGTCACAGGCTGCTGTGCCATCGAGCGTGTCACATAGCGCTCAGATATCAGTGGGCCGCACACAATCCACAAGTGTCCAGTGTCCAAAAGTGTACGCAGAGATTCAAAATCTCCATTATCCTCTCGTCACTTTGGTCACAGGCAGCTGTGCCATCGAGCGTGTCACATAGCGCTCAGATATCAGTGGGCCGCACACAATCCACAAGTGTCCAGTGTCCAAAAGTGTACGCAGAGATTCAGAATCTCCATTATCCTCTCGTCACTTTGGTCACAGGCAGCTGTGCCATCGAGCGTGTCACATAGCGCTCAGATATCAGTGGGCCGCACACAATCCACAAGTGTCCACTGTCCACAAGTGTACGCAGAGATTCAAAATCTCCATTATCCTCTCGTCACTTTGGTCACAGGCAGCTGTGCCATCGAGCGTGTCACATAGCGCTCAGATATCAGTGGGCCGCACACAATCCACAAGTGTCCACTGTCCACAAGTGTACGCAGAGATTCAAAATCTCCATTATCCTCTCGTCACTTTGGTCACAGGCAGCTGTGCCATCGAGCGTGTCACATAGCGCTCAGATATCAGTGGGCCGCACACAATCCACAAGTGTCCAGTGTCCAAAAGTGTACGCAGAGATTCAAAATCTCCATTATCCTCTCGTCACTTTGGTCACAGGCAGCTGTGCCATCGAGCGTGTCACATAGCGCTCAGATATCAGTGGGCCGCACACAATCCACAAGTGTCCACTGTCCACAAGTGTACGCAGAGATTCAAAATCTCCATTATCCTCTCGTCACTTTGGTCACAGGCAGCTGTGCCATCGAGCGTGTCACATAGCGCTCAGATATCAGTGGGCCGCACACAATCCACAAGTGTCCACTGTCCACAAGTGTACGCAGAGATTCAAATTCTCCATTATCCTCTCGTCACTTTGGTCACAGGCAGCTGTGCCATCGAGCGTGTCACATAGTGCTCAGATATCAGTGGGCCGCACACAATCCACAAGTGTCCAGTGTCCAAAAGTGTACGCAGAGATTCAAAATCTCCATTATCCTCTCGTCACTATGGTCACAGGCAGCTGTGCCATCGAGCGTGTCACATAGCGCTCAGATATCAGTGGGCCGCACACAATCCACAAGTGTCCAGTGTCCAAAAGTGTACGCAGAGATTCAAAATCTCCATTATCCTCTCGTCACTTTGGTCACAGGCAGCTGTGCCATCGAGCGTGTCACATAGCGCTCAGATATCAGTGGGCCGCACACAATCCACAAGTGTCCAGTGTCCACAAGTGTACGCAGAGACTCAAAATCTCCATTATCCTCTCGTCACTTTGGTCACAGGCAGCTGTGCCATCGAGCGTGTCACATAGCGCTCAGATATCAGTGGGCCGCACACAATCCACAAGTGTCCACTGTCCACAAGTGTACGCAGAGATTCAAAATCTCCATTATCCTCTCGTCACTTTGGTCACAGGCAGCTGTGCCATCGAGCGTGTCACATAGCGCTCAGATATCAGTGGGCCGCACACAATCCACAAGTGTCCACTGTCCACAAGTGTACGCAGAGATTCAAAATCTCCATTATCCTCTCGTCACTTTGGTCACAGGCAGCTGTGCCATCGAGCGTGTCACATAGCGCTCAGATATCAGTGGGCCGCACACAATCCACAAGTGTCCAGTGTCCAAAAGTGTACGCAGAGATTCAAAATCTCCATTATCCTCTCGTCACTTTGGTCACAGGCAGCTGTGCCATCGAGCGTGTCACATAGCGCTCAGATATCAGTGGGCCGCACACAATCCACAAGTGTCCACTGTCCACAAGTGTGTGCAGAAATTCTAAAACTCCCCTGTCCTATAGACACCTTGTACCTTGTTTTACATTACTATATAGTTTTTTGGTTTTGTCTACATTTCTACCAAAAATGAGGAAGGCTGGTGGAAGAGGCCGTGGAATTGGGCGGGGGTTGGCAGCTGGTAATGATGGTGTTGGTGGTGGATCTGATGGTAGTGGCAAGAGCAAAATAGGACCGAATGCAGGAGGTGCTGACCCTGCGTCATCGTCTGGCTACATAAGGACTTGAACGCTTAGTTTTCTAGGAGTTGGCAAACCGCTTTTAAAGGCAGAGCATCAGGAAAAAGTTTTGTCTTACATTGCTGACTCAGCCTCCAGCTCTATCGCCTCCTCTTCTTCAGTTGTAAAAAGTAAAAGCACTGAGTCGTCATTGGAGGCTCATGTTCATGAACCACACCTTTCCTTGTGTCCTTCACCCCAACCAAGATTGAAGGATGACGCAGGCCATACTACTGATTACTCCATGGAGCTGTTTTCACATACCATGCCTGGATTATCAAGTCAAATGGTGAATTACCCAGGCCAAGATGAATCTGACATGGAGTGCACTGATGCACAGCCGCTGATGGATGATTCTGCTGGTACATTCACTCAGAGCACTACATTGTCCTCGCAGTGTACAGAGCCAGATTTTGACCCTGATGAGACTCAGGTGCCCCTTCCCGCACACTATACCACCATACACGGTGACACAGAGAAAGGTGCACATGACATAGAAGAGGAGGTGATGGATGACCCAGTTGTTGACCCAGATTGGCATCCATTGGGGGAAGAGGGTGCTGCTTCCAATAGCTCAGATGAGGAGCATCCACAGCAGACATCGACATCGCAACAGCTGTTATCTGGCAGGCCCGGAGCACTCCAAAGACAGGTTCCAAACATCAAAAGAGTTGCTGGACAGCTTGTCCAGAGGGTCAAAAGATCACAGCGTGCTAGGCCGCAAAATGTCTGCCAAAGTAGGAAGAGTGCAGTGTGGCACTTTTTTGAACAAAATCCTCATGATCAGGCCAAGGTTATCTGTAAGAAGTGCGCAAAGACCTTTAGCCGAGGGAAAAATCTGAAAAATTTGAATACCAGTTGCATGCTTAGACATTTAACCAGCATGCACTTGCAAGCGTGGACACAACACCAAACCTCAAGTGCCACATGTGCAACTGATCACAACGAAGGTAGTCAGCAACGCTACATTGTTTCCCCCACTGTAAGCCCACCGGTTAGCACAGCAGCAAATGTTGAGGTGTCGTTGCAAGGCCACAGCAGTCAGGGAATCCCACTGTTATATCAACGAAAGACTGATTCTAGGCCATCAGAAAGAACACCAACTCCATCACCATCATCAACCCTCTCTCAGTCCGCCCTGTCCACCGCTACTTCCACCATATGCAGCTCTCAAGTCCAGCTCACCCTCCCAGACACTATGAGTAGGTCAAGAAAGTACTCAGTCTCTCATCCGCGTACACTGGGTTTGAACGCCCACATTGCCAAACTAATCTCGTTTGAGATGATGCCCTTTCGGTTGGTGGAAAGCACAGCTTTCCGCGAACTCATGGCCTATGCAGTACCACGCTATGACCTACCCAGTCACCACTTCTTCTCTCGCAAAGCCATCCCAGCCCTCCACCATCATGTGAAAGACCGCATTGTCCATGCACTCAAGCAGTCAGTGAGCGGAAAGGTGCACCTCACAACTGATGCATGGTCCAGTCGGCATGGCCAGGGCCGTTACGTGTCCATCACTGCGCACTGGGTTAATGTGGTGGATGCAGGGTCCACAGGGGACAGCGGTGGTGGGACAGTGCTGCCTAGCCCACGGTATAGGAAACAGTTGGCTGTAGGCGTTCGACCCTCCTCCTCCTCCTCCTCCAGAAGCGACAGCTCGTCCACAGAGCGCAGTCGTACGAGCACTCCATCTGCAGCTACCACTGTTGCACACGATGTGTCCCCCTATCGAGCAGCTAGTGGAAAGCGTCAGCAGGCTGTGTTGCAGATGATGTGTTTGGGCGACAGACACACCGCCGAGGTGCTGGCCGAGTACTTGAAGCGACAAACTGAGTCATGGCTGGGCAGTGTACATCTTGAGGCAGGCAAGGTAGTTAGTGATAACGGCCGTAATTTTGTGGCAGCCATAGCCCTTTCAAAACTCAGCCACATACCTTGCTTGGCTCACACCTTGAACCTGGTGGTGCAGTGCTTCCTCAAAAATTATCCGGAGTTAACAGCCCTGCTCCAGAAGGTGCGAAGACTGTGCGCGCACATCCGCCGGTCCCCTGTACACTCCGTTCGTATGCAGAAGCTGCAGTGATTGCTCCACCTTCCGAACCACCGCCTCATTATCGACATTGCAACAAGGTGGAACTCCACCCTGCACATGGTGGAGCGGCTGTGCGAGCAGAGGCAGGCCATAATGCATTTGTGGGAGGATACACGGCCAGGCACTTTGAGAGCAGACATGGAGTTGACAGGCGTGTAGTGGTCGAAGCTGAAAGACCTTTGTAAAGTCCTTCAGTGTTTTGAGGAATGCACACGGCTGGTAAGCGCAGACGACGCCATCCTAAGCATGAGCATCCCACTTATGCGTCTGCTCATGCAAACTTTGACGCACCTTAAGGAGCAGGCGTCTGCAGCCAATGTTGATGAGGAGGAAGAGGAGGAGGGAATCCTTGATGACATTCAGCCATTGTCTGCTCAGGGACCTCTCCTGGACGAGGTGGAGGAAGAAGAGGAGGAGGAGGAGGAGGATGATGGGGATGATTACTTAGGGGAGGAGGATGCATCTCGTGGGGCAAGTGAAAATGTTGGCGTGGCAAGGTCTGGTACAGGGTTTGTGCGTGACTGGAGGGATGTGGATTTGCCAGAAAGTGCTCCTCCACCCAGCACTCGCAGTGCATCATTGACACCGGGAACATTGGCCCACATGTCAGATTATGCCTTGCGGATCCTAAAAAGGGACCCCCGCATTGCCAAAATGATGAACGATGACGACTACTGGTTGGCCAGCATCCTGGATCCACGCTATAAAGGCAAATTACAAAACATCATGCCACAGGAGAACCTTGACCTAATATTGGCTAATAAACAAGCAACTCTGGTAAATCGGTTGCTTGAGGCATTCCCAGCACACAGCAGCGGTGATGGTTCTCACACGAGCCGTACGGGCCGGGGGCAGCTTGGCAGAGGTGTTCGTGGTGCACACAGCAGAAGTGGCGTTGGAGACAGGGGTTTCATGACAATGTTGTGGACTGATTTTTCAAATACCGCTCACACAACTGGTAATACTGCATCGATGGAAAGTGACAGGAGAGCTTTAAACTAGAACAACATGGGAAGGGAAGCAAAAGACCAGAAAAAGCCATACACCTGACAAATGCTATTGAGAACTCTGCTATTAGAAGTGGAAAGGAAGAACAAAGACGAAAGAATCTAATTAATAAAAATAATGGAGAAAGAGAAACCAATCACAAACTAAAATGTTTCTATACTAATGCACAAAGCATGGGCAACAAACAAGGAGAATTGGAACTACTAACACAGGAACAGAAATATGATGTAATTGGAATCACTGAAACTTGGTGGGACAATACACATGATTGGAATACAAGACTAGAAGGATACAACTTATTTGCAAGAAATAGACTTGATAAACGAGGAGGGGGTGTCGCATTGTATGTTCGAAACGCGTATATCTGCACAGAGATTGAAGCTTCAGAGACTGGGAGTTCTGTGGAAACTGTTTGGGTAAGAATACAAGGACAGAACAATGGAAAGGACACCATTGTAGGCATTTACTACAGGCCGCCTGTGCAAGCCGAAGATATAGATGAACTCTTTATGCATCAGATGGCCAAGTTCTCCAAAAAATATGACATAGTTGTCATGGGAGATTTCAACTATCCAGACATTTGTTGGGAATCTCTCTCAGGCAAAACTAACAGGTCAAGGAAATTCTTATCCTCTCTTGCTGACAACTTTATCTTCCAAAAGGTAAGGGAGAAAACAAGGGGAACTGCTACCTTGGATCTAATCCTTATAAACAGGGAGGAAATGGTTGAGGAGGTAAAAGTGGCTGGGACCCTAGGAGGTAGCGACCATGCTATTTTAGAATTTTGGATTACTAGAGGTGGAAGACCTGTGAAGACTCAGACGTCAAGGTTAGATTTCAGAAAGGCAGATTTTAAGGGATTCAGAAAGAGAATTGGAGGGATCCAATGGCTGGATATCCTTAAAGACAAAAATGTCCAGGAAGGATGGGAAATCTTGAAAAATGAAATTCTCAAAGCACAGTTGTTAACAATTCCGAAAAGAGGGAAGAATAGGAAGCATTTAAGGAAACCAGGATGGATGAACACAGAACTTAAGCACATGCTAAAAAGGAAGAAAAAAATGTTTATAAAATGGAAAGAGGGAGGCATATCTAAAGAAGAATATAATGCTGTCTGCAGAACCTGCAGGGCACAAATCAGATTATCTAAAGCTGAAAATGAACTGAGGCTTGCAAGAGATGTCAAAAGCAATAATAAAGGATTTTGGGGATATGTCAAAAGTAAAAGAAAAGTCAAAGATGCTATAGGATTTTTACAGGATGGAAATGATGAAATGGTAAGACAGGATGTTGAGAAGGCTGAACTTTTAAATTCCTATTTTGCATCTGTTTTCTCTCAGAAAGGAAATGCAACATCAACTGTTATTCACTGTCCTATTAAGGGAATAGAAGAATCCAGGATATCTATAAACAGAAAGATAGTGAGGAAACACTTAGCTAACCTAAATGAATTCAAGTCTCCAGGTCCAGATGAATTACACCCCAGAGTACTGAAGGAGATAGCAGAAGAAATTTTTGAACCCCTCTCCATAATCTTTGAAAATTCTTGGAGAACAGGAGAAGTGCCAGAAGACTGGAGAAGAGCAAATGTTGTTCCTATCTTCAAAAAGGGGAAGAAGGTGGACCCAGGCAACTATAGGCCGGTGAGTCTGACTTCCATACCAGGAAAGATCTTTGAACAAATTATTAAACAACATGTATGTCAATACCTGGATAAGAATGAAGTGATTAAACAGAGTCAGCATGGGTTTGTAACTAATAAGTCATGTCAGACTAACTTAATTTCCTTCTATGACGGTATCACTGATTGGGTGGATCAAGCAAATGCTGTAGATATAGTATATCTTGACTTCAGCAAAGCATTTGACAAAGTCTCTCATACAATCCTTATTGAAAAAATGACTAAGTATGGAATGGACAAGGCAACTGTTAGGTGGATTCATAACTGGCTTAGTGATCGGACCCAAAGAGTGGTCGTAAATGGCTGCACATCCAGTTGGAAGAATGTCTCAAGTGGGGTACCACAGGGCTCTGTCCTGGGCCCTGTATTGTTCAACATCTTTATCAACGATTTAGATGAAGGAATTGAGGGTAAACTGATTAAATTTGCTGATGACACAAAGCTAGGAGGGATAGCTAATACTAGAGAAGAGAGAGAGAGGATTCAAAAAGATTTAAATAAACTGGAGAAGTGGGCAGCAACTAACAGAATGGTTTTTAACAGGGAGAAATGCAAAGTACTACATCTGGGCAATAAAAATGAAAAAAGCATATATAGAATGGGAGGAATAGGGCTAAGTGACAGCACATGTGAAAAAGACTTGGGTATACTAATAGATCACAGACTGAATATGAGTCAACAGTGTGATGCAGCAGCAAAAAAGGCAAATGCAATTCTAGGATGTATTAACAGAAGCATACAGTCTAGATCACGTGAAGTCATTATTTCCCTCTACTCCTCTTTGGTCAGACCTCATCTGGAATATTGTGTCCAGTTTTGGGCACCACATTTTAAAAAAGACATCAACAAACTGGAGCAAGTTCAGAAAAGAGCGACCAGAATGGTGACCGGTCTGCAAACCCTGTCTTATGAGGAAAGGTTGCAGGATTTGGGAATGTTTAGTTTGCAAAAGAGAAGACTGAGAGGAGACTTAATAGCTGTCTACAAATATCTAAAGGGATGTCACATTGTAGAAGGATCAACTTTATTCTCATTTGCACAAGGAAAGACTAGAAGCAATGGGATGAAACTGAATGGGAAGAGACACAGATTAGATATTAGAAAAAACTTTTTGACAGTTAGAGTGATCAATGAGTGGAACAGGCTGCCACGAGAAGTGGTGAGTTCTCCTTCAATGGAAGTCTTCAAACAGAGGCTGGACAGACATCTGACTGGGATGATTTAGCGAATCCTGCTTTGAGCAGGGGGTTGGACCAGATGGCCCAGGAGGTCCCTTCCAACTCTACGATTCTATGATTCTATGATTCTATGAGACAGCAGTTGTCAACTATGGTTACAAACTACTTTTCCTCCCATATCGATGTTCTCCCACACAGGTCATTCCCCTTTGACTATTGGGCCGCTAAACTGGACACCTGGCCTGAATTGGCCCAATATGCCTTACAGGAGCTCGCTTGCCCAGCTGCAAGTGTGCTATCGGAAAGAGTCTTCAGTGCAGCTGGATCAATCCTGACAGAAAAAAGGACCCGTCTGTCAACCCAAAATGTGGATGATCTAACCTTCATTAAAATGAACCACGCATGGGTTTCCAAGGATTTTGTCCCACCTTCCCCTGATGACACATAGGGTGACAGAAAAATGGCTTGCTTTGGTCCACCTCTTCCTGGTACTTCACCTATTTCGCCTTTTGCATCAGTTGAATGTCCAACATCAACATATGCCACTTTCTAAAACTCCCTAACTGTGCTGCCTCCCCCCCCATGGCCGGGGTCACCACCTAGCGAACGACACCGTGCGAGTGCCGTTGCCCTGGACAGGTGGGTAGGCCGACTCTTGGGTGCGGGCATTGGCACAGGGTCCCTCATAGTGCAATCAAGTGTCTCTGACGGTGGTGGTGCACACCCGCCGTCAGACACACCGCTGTACTATGAGGGGCCCAGTGCCAGTATCGACGCCCACGAGTGGGCCCCCCTTGCTTGGCCAGGGCCCCAGCATTTGCAATCTTTACCTCTCCCTGCTCCTCCGCTGTGTAATCTGGGCCGTCAAATCCATACTGTGCCTGACACCGTCTGAGCCTGCCTCCTGAGACATATATTTTGAATGTGTACGCTATCCATACATGTTATCCGGGGATACGGTACCCTTTCTAACCTTTGTGCAATGACGTGCAATCCATACTGGGCCTAACACCGTCTGAGCCTGCCTCATGCTGTATAGACATATATTTTGAATGTGTACGCTATCCATACATGTTATCTGGGGATACGGTACCCCTTCTAACCTTTGTGCAATGACGTGCAATCCATACTGGGCCTAACACCGTCTGAGCCTGCCTCATGCTGTATAGACATATATTTTGAATGTGTACGCTATCCATACATGTTATCCGGGGATACGGTACCCCTTCTAACCTTTGTGCAATGACGTGCAATCCATACTGGGCCTAACACCGTCTGAGCCTGCCTCATGCTGTATAGACATATATTTTGAATGTGTACGCTATCCATACATGTTATCCGGGGATACGGTACCCCTTCTAACCTTTGTGCAATGACGTGCAATCCATACTGGGCCTAACACCGTCTGAGCCTGCCTCATGCTGTATAGACATATATTTTGAATGTGTACGCTATCCATACATGTTATCCGGGGATACGGTACCCCTTCTAACTTTTGTGCAATGACGTGTAATCCATACTGGGCCTAACACCGTCTGAGCCTGCCTCATGCTGTATAGACATATATTTTGAATGTGTACGCTATCCATACATGTTATCCGGGGATACGGTACCCCTTCTAACCTTTGTGCAATGACGTGCAATCCATACTGGGCCTAACACCGTCTGAGCCTGCCTCATGCTGTATAGACATATATTTTGAATGTGTACGCTATCCATACAAGTTATCCGGGGATACGGTACCCCTTCTAACCTTTGTGCAATGACGTGCAATCCATACTGGGCCTAACACCGTCTGAGCCTGCCTCATGCTGTATAGACATATATTTTGAATGTGTACGCTATCCATACATGTTATCCGGGGATACGGTACCCCTTCTAACCTTTGTGCAATGACGTGCAATCCATACTGGGCCTAACACCGTCTGAGCCTGCCTCATGCTGTATAGACATATATTTTGAATGTGTACGCTATCCATACATGTTATCCGGGGATACGGTACCCCTTCTAACTTTTGTGCAATGACGTGTAATCCATACTGGGCCTAACACCGTCTGAGCCTGCCTCATGCTGTATAGACATATATTTTGAATGTGTACGCTATCCATACATGTTATCCGGGGATACGGTACCCCTTCTAACCTTTGTGCAATGACGTGCAATCCATACTGGGCCTAACACCGTCTGAGCCTGCCTCATGCTGTATAGACATATATTTTGAATGTGTACGCTATCCATACATGTTATCCGGGGATACGGTACCCCTTCTAACCTTTGTGCAATGACGTGCAATCCATACTGGGCCTAACACCGTCTGAGCCTGCCTCATGCTGTATAGACATATATTTTGAATGTGTACGCTATCCATACATGTTATCCGGGGATACGGTACCCCTTCTAACCTTTGTGCAATGACGTGCAATCCATACTGGGCCTAACACCGTCTGAGCCTGCCTCATGCTGTATAGACATATATTTTGAATGTGTACGCTATCCATACATGTTATCCGGGGATACGGTACCCCTTCTAACCTTTGTGCAATGACGTGCAATCCATACTGGGCCTAACACCGTCTGAGCCTGCCTCATGCTGTATAGACATATATTTTGAATGTGTACGCTATCCATACATGTTATCCGGGGATACGGTACCCCTTCTAACCTTTGTGCAATGACGTGCAATCCATACTGGGCCTAACACCGTCTGAGCCTGCCTCATGCTGTATAGACATATATTTTGAATGTGTACGCTATCCATACATGTTATCCGGGGATACGGTACCCCTTCTAACCTTTGTGCAATGACGTGCAATCCATACTGGGCCTAACACCGTCTGAGCCTGCCTCATGCTGTATAGACATATATTTTGAATGTGTACGCTATCCATACATGTTATCCGGGGATACGGTACCCCTTCTAACCTTTGTGCAATGACGTGCAATCCATACTGGGCCTAACACCGTCTGAGCCTGCCTCATGCTGTATAGACATATATTTTGAATGTGTACGCTATCCATACATGTTATCCGGGGATACGGTACCCCTTCTAACCTTTGTGCAATGACGTGCAATCCATACTGGGCCTAACACCGTCTGAGCCTGCCTCATGCTGTATAGACATATATTTTGAATGTGTACGCTATCCATACATGTTATCCAGGGATACGGTACCCTTTCTAACCTTTGTGCAATCACGTGCAATCCATACTGGGCGTGAGAACGGCTGGCGAGCTGTTAAGCAAGCTACAGCACCTGTCCAGACAAGTACAGGGATTCCCTAGCGAGGAGACTTATTTGATTGTTTTCTATGTTGGGACAGCAATTTTTGGGGAGCACTATACTCTGGAAAATGATAGATGGGGCCCACCATACACTGGAACATTCCAAAGGTGGACATCAGACACTGGAGCAGCATTTACAGGGCCCATTATACACTAGAGCAGTAGAAATGGGGCCCATTATGTTTGGAGCATTATTTGGGCCCATAAGACAGTGGAGCTTCATCCACGGGGACCAACATATACTGTAGCATTATGTGGAGCTCATCATATACTGTTTCAAACATTATGTGGGACCAATGATTTTGTATGGAGAAATAGATGGGCCTCGTCATGAGATGTAAAAAGTGAGGTATTTTTCATTGTACTATACCGCTATTTCTCTGCCGTATCGGAGCATGATGAGTTGTGGTATGTGTTAAAGGGGCGCTCTTTCGCCCAGGGCACATGAAAACCTGCAGCCAGCCCTCCCCCCCCACAAATTTAGCCAAATAACCCCCATTTTTCAGTGCGTAACTTGTATTATGAAGTTAATTAAGGTTGACAAGCTTAAGTAAGAAGAATTGATGCTTTTGGCATTCAAATGGGCACTGTAGGTGTGTTTCCTGTCCTCCTCTCACTGCCGACTTTTATTCCCCATTGACTTACATTGGGTTTCGTGTTTCGGGACGACCCCGACTTTTCCCTATAATCGGACGATCTTGCTCGACCCGACTTTTGGAAAAGTCGGGTTTCACGAAACGAAACGCGACCCTAAAAAAGCAAAAGTCGCTCAACTCTAATAATAATAATAATAAGAAGAACTAGATGTGTATTTCCTGAAGGAAGTACAGATAGTGGTTTGAAATGGTGCCTGGGCTGCCCCTTTAAGAGAGTCTTGCCTGCTGCCCCTGCAAGACTTTCAACTCAGGATCCATTTTAAATGTGGGTGCCTCTCAGAGGCCACTTTAGCCTCAGGGTCTGATTTGGTGGGTGGGGCCCCTCAGGATCCGATTCGGTGGCCTGGGCTCCTCAGGATTTTGTGGGTGAGGCCCCTCAGGGTCCGATTTTGTGGGTGGGTCCCCTCAGGGTCCGATTTTATGGGTGGGGCCCCTCAGGGTCCTATTTTGTAGGTGGGTCCCCTCAGGGTCTGATTTTTTGAGCGGGGCCACACTGGGTCCGATTTGGAGGCCAGGGTGGCTCAGCCTCCTTTTTGGAGGCCGGGGTGGCTCAGCCTCCGATTTGCAGCCTGGGGTCACTCAGCTTTCGATTTGGCGCGCCGACCCTTTAGGACTCATTTCGGTGCGCCGGCCCTTTAAGAATCACTTTTTTGCGTCGGCCCTTTAAGAGCCAGTTTGGCTCACTGGGCTTCTAAATCCACTTTGGCGTACATTCTCTCTCAGGGGCATGCATCATGTGATGAAGCTAGATTTGCATTTGTGCTCTGGGTTTCGCTTTAAGAGATGAAATTATCTGCCAGAAACTCTGTCCTGGAGAGGTCATTTGAAGTTCCTAGGCATTGGCATACTAACTGGGTGAGCCTGCGCATATCAATGAGCTTAACTGCCACCTCACGACTGTCCCATGTTTTCCCTATCGCAACATTTTCCAATTGAAATGCATTGAGGAAAATGTTTATTCAAACGCAAATTGCACAAAAACTGCAAATCCGATCGACACGAAAAATACTTAGCACACCACTCGTGGACGCTGGCTTCGAAACGAGGCCTCAACGGAGTCTGTGCGTGTAGTGGTTCGGGCCGCATTAATTGCGGAAATCAACTGAATAGTAATAATAATACTAGATGTGTATTTCCTGAAGGAACTACAGATAGTGGTTTGAAATGGTGCCCGGGCTGCCCCTTTAAGAGAGACTTGCCTGCTGCCCCTGCAAGACTTTCAACTCAGGATCTGTTTTAATTGTGGGTGCCTCTCAGGGGCCACTTTGGCCTCGGGGTCTGATTTGGAGGGTGGGACCCCTCAGGATGTGATTCCTTGGCCTGGGCTCCTCAGCGCTTGAATTGTTGGCGGGGATCCCTCAGGCTCCGATTTTGTAGGTGGGGCCCCTCAGGGTCCGATTTTGTGGCCGGGGCCCCTCAGGGTCCAATTTTGTGGGTGGGGCCTTTCAGGGCCCGATTTTGTGGTTGGGGACCCTCAGGGTCTGATTTTGTGGTTGGGGCCCCTCAGGGTCTGATTTTGTGGCCGGGGTCTCTCAGGGTCTGATTTTGTGGTCGGGGCCCCTCAGGGTCTGGATTTGTGGGTGGGTCCCCTCAGGGTCCAATTTTGTGGGTGGGGCCCCTCAGGGTCCGATTTTGTGGCTGGGGTCCCTCAGGGTCTGATTTTGTGGGTGGGGACCCTCAGGGTCCGATTTTGTGACCGGGGCCCCTTAGGGTCTGATTTTGTGACTGGGGACCCTCTGGGTTCGATTTTGTGGCCGGGGTCTCTCAGGGTCCGATTTTGTGGGTGGGGCGCCTCAGGGACCGATTTTGAGGGTGGGGCCCCTCAGGGTCTAAATTGGTGGGCGGGGCCCCTCAGGGTCCGAATTTGTGGGTGGGGCCCCTCAGGGTCCGATTTTGTGGCTGGGGCCCCTCAGGGTCTGATTTTGTGGCTGGGGTCCCTCAGGGTCTGATTTTGTGGGTGGGGCCCCTCAGGGTCCGATTTTGTGACCGGGGCCCCTCAGGGTCCGATTTTGTGGGTGGGGCCCCTCAGGGTCCGATTTTGTGTCTGGGGTCCCTCAGGGTCTGATTTTGTGGGTGGGGCACCTCAGGGTCCGATTTTGTGACTGGGGCCCCTTAGGGTCTGATTTTGTGACTGGGGCCCCTCTGGGTTCGATTTTGTGGCCGGGGTCTCTCAGGGTCCGATTTTGTGGGTGGGGCGCCTCAGGGACCGATTTTGTGGCCGGGGCCCCTCAGGGTCCAATTTTGTGGGTGGGGCCTTTCAGGGCCCGATTTTGTGGTTGGGGACCCTCAGGGTCTGATTTTGTGGTTGGGGCCCCTCAGGGTCTGATTTTGTGGCCGGGGTCTCTCAGGGTCTGATTTTGTGGTCGGGGCCCCTCAGGGTCTGGATTTGTGGGTGGGTCCCCTCAGGGTCCAATTTTGTGGGTGGGGCCCCTCAGGGTCCGATTTTGTGGCTGGGGTCCCTCAGGGTCTGATTTTGTGGGTGGGGACCCTCAGGGTCCGATTTTGTGACCGGGGCCCCTTAGGGTCTGATTTTGTGACTGGGGACCCTCTGGGTTCGATTTTGTGGCCGGGGTCTCTCAGGGTCCGATTTTGTGGGTGGGGCGCCTCAGGGACCGATTTTGAGGGTGGGGCCCCTCAGGGTCTAAATTGGTGGGCGGGGCCCCTCAGGGTCCGAATTTGTGGGTGGGGCCCCTCAGGGTCCGATTTTGTGGCTGGGGCCCCTCAGGGTCTGATTTTGTGGCTGGGGTCCCTCAGGGTCTGATTTTGTGGGTGGGGCCCCTCAGGGTCCGATTTTGTGACCGGGGCCCCTCAGGGTCCGATTTTGTGGGTGGGGCCCCTCAGGGTCCGATTTTGTGTCTGGGGTCCCTCAGGGTCTGATTTTGTGGGTGGGGCACCTCAGGGTCCGATTTTGTGACTGGGGCCCCTTAGGGTCTGATTTTGTGACTGGGGCCCCTCTGGGTTCGATTTTGTGGCCGGGGTCTCTCAGGGTCCGATTTTGTGGGTGGGGCGCCTCAGGGACCGATTTTGAGGGTGGGGCCCCTCAGGGTCTATATTGGTGGGCGGGGCCCCTCAGGGTCTGATTTTGTGGGTGGGGCCCCTCAGGGTCCGATTTTGTGGCTGGGGCCCCTCAGGGTCCGATTTTGTGGCTGGGGCCCCTCAGGGTCTGATTTTGTGGCTGGGGTCCCTCAGGGTCCGATTTTGTGGGTGGGGCCCCTCAGGGTCCGATTTTGTGACCGGGGCCCCTCAGGGTCTGATTTTGTGGTTGGGGCCCATCAGGGTCCAATTTTGTGGCCGGGGTCTCTCAGGGTCCGATTTTGTGGCTGGGGCCCCTCAGGGTCTGGATTTGTGGGTCGGGCCCCTCAGGGTCTGATTTTGTGGGTGGGGCCCCTCAGGGTCCGATTTTGAGGGTGGGGCCCCTCAGGGTCTGATTTTGTGGCTGGGGCCCCTCAGGGTCTGATTCTGTGGGGGGGCCCCTCAGGGTCCGATTTTGTGACCGGGGACCCTCAGGGTCCGATTTTGTGGTTGGGGACCCTCAGGGTCCGATTTTATGGCCGGGATCTCTCAGGGTCCGATTTTGTGGCCGGGGCCCCTCAGGGTCTGGATTTGTGGGTGGGTCCCCTCAGGGTCCGATTTTGTGGGTGGGGCCCCTCAGGGTCCGATTTTGTGGCTGGGGTCCCTTAGGGTCTGATTTTGTGGGTGGGGCTCCTCAGGGTCCGATTTTGTGACTGGGGCCCCTAAGGGTCTGATTTTGTGACTGGGGCCCCTCTGGGTTCGATTTTGTGGCCGGGGTCTCTCAGGGTCCGATTTTGTGGGTGGGGCCCCTCAGGGTCTGATTTTGTGGCTGGGGCCCCTCAGGGTCTGGTTTTGTTGGTGGGGCCCCTCAGGGTCTGATTTTGTGGGTGGGGCCCCTCAGGGTCCGATTTTGTGACCGGGGCCCCTTAGGGTCTGATTTTGTGACTGGGGACCCTCTGGGTTCGATTTTGTGGCCGGGGTCTCTCAGGGTCCGATTTTGTGGGTGGGGCGCCTCAGGGACCGATTTTGAGGGTGGGGCCCCTCAGGGTCTAAATTGGTGGGCGGGGCCCCTCAGGGTCCGATTTTGTGGGTGGGGCCCCTCAGGGTCCGATTTTGTGGCTGGGGCCACTCAGGGTCTGATTTTGTGGCTGGGGTCCCTCAGGGTCTGATTTTGTGGGTGGGGCCCCTCAGGGTCCGATTTTGTGACTGGGGCCCCTCAGGGTCCGATTTTGTGGGTGGGGCCCCTCAGGGTCCGATTTTGTGTCTGGGGTCCCTCAGGGTCTGATTTTGTGGGTGGGGCCCCTCAGGGTCCGATTTTGTGACCGGGGCCCCTTAGGGTCTGATTTTGTGACTGGGGCCCCTCTGGGTTCGATTTTGTGGCCGGAGTCTCTCAGGGTCCGATTTTGTGGGTGGGGCGCCTCAGGGACCGATTTTGAGGGTGGGGCCCCTCAGGGTCTAAATTGGTGGGCGGGGCCCCTCAGGGTCCGATTTTGTGGATGGGGCCCCTCAGGGTCCGATTTTGTGGGTGGGGCCCCTCAGGGTCCGATTTTGTGGCTGGGGCCCCTCAGGGTCCGATTTTGTGACCGGGGCCCCTCAGCGTCTGATTTTGTGGTTGGGGCCCATCAGGGTCCAATTTTGTGGCCGGGGTCTCTCAGGGTCCGATTTTGTGGCTGGGGCCCCTCAGGGTCTGGATTTGTGGGTGGGGCCCCTCAGGGTTTGATTTTGTGGGTGGGGCCCCTCAGGGTCCGATTTTGAGGGTGGGGCCCCTCAGGGTCTGATTTTGTGGCTGGGGCCCCTCAGGGTCTGATTCTGTGGGTTGGGCCCCTCAGGGTCCGATTTTGTGACCGGGGACCCTTAGGGTCCGATTTTGTGGTTGGGGACCCTCAGGGTCCGATTTTATGGCCGGGATCTCTCAGGGTCCGATTTTGTGGCCGGGGCCCCTCAGGGTCTGGATTTGTGGGTGGGTCCCCTCAGGGTCCGATTTTGTGGGTGGGGCCCCTCAGGGTCCGATTTTGTGGCTGGGGTCCCTTAGGGTCTGATTTTGTGGGTGGGGCTCCTCAGGGTCCGATTTTGTGACCGGGGCCCCTAAGGGTCTGATTTTGTGACTGGGGCCCCTCTGGGTTCGATTTTGTGGCCGGGGTCTCTCAGGGTCCGATTTTGTGGGTGGGGCCCCTCAGGGTCTGATTTTGTGGCTGGGGCCCCTCAGGGTCTGGTTTTGTTGGTGGGGCCCCTCAGGGTCTGATTTTGTGGGTGGGGCCCCTCAGGGTCCGATTTTGTGACCGGGGCCCATTAGGGTATGATTTTGTGACTGGGGACCCTCTGGGTTCGATTTTGTGGCCGGGGTCTCTCAGGATCCGATTTTGTGGGTGGGGCGCCTCAGGGACCGATTTTGAGGGTGGGGCCCCTCAGGGTCTAAATTGGTGGGCGGGGCCCCTCAGGGTCCGATTTTGTGGCTGGGGCCCCTCAGGGTCCGATTTTGTGGCTGGGGCCCCTCAGGGTCCGATTTTGTGACTGGGGTCCCTCAGGGTCTGATTTTGTGGGTGGGGCCCCTCAGGGTCCGATTTTGTGACCGGGGCCCCTCAGGGTCCGATTTTGTGGGTGGGGCCCCTCAGGGTCCGATTTTGTGTCTGGGGTCCCTCAGGGTCTGATTTTGTGACCGGGGCCCCTTAGGGTCTGATTTTGTGACTGGGGCCCCTCTGGGTTCGATTTTGTGGCCGGGGTCTCTCAGGGTCCGATTTTGTGGGTGGGGCGCCTCAGGGACCGATTTTGAGGGTGGGGCCCCTCAGGGTCTAAATTGGTGGGCGGGGCCCCTCAGGGTCCGATTTTGTGGGTGGGGCCCCTCAGGGTCCGATTTTGTGGGTGGGGCCCCTCAGGGTCCGATTTTGTGGCTGGGGCCCCTCAGGGTCTGATTTTGTGGCTGGGGTCCCTCAGGGTCTAATTTTGTGGGTGGGGCCCCTCAGGGTCCGATTTTGTGATCGGGGCCCCTCAGGGTCTGATTTTGTGGTTGGGGTCCATCAGGGTCCAATTTTGTGGCCGGGGTCTCTCAGGGTCCGATTTTGTGGCTGGGGCCCCTCAGAGGTCTGGATTTGTGGGTTGGGCCCCTCAGGGTCCGATTTTGAGGGTGGGGCCCCTCAGGGTCTGATTTTGTGGCTGGGGCCCCTCAGGGTCTGATTCTGTGGGTGGGGCCCCTCAGGGTCCGATTTTGTGACCGGGGACCCTCAGGGTCCGATTTTGTGGTTGGGGCCCCTCAGGGTCCGATTTTATGGCCGGGGCCCCTCAGGGTCTGGATTTGTGGGTGGGTCCCCTCAGGGTCCGATTTTGTGGGTGGGGCCCCTCAGGGTCCGATTTTGTGGCTGGGGTCCATTAGGGTCTGATTTTGTGACCGGGGCCCCTAAGGGTCTGATTTTGTGACTGGGGCCCCTCTGGGTTTGATTTTGTGGCCGGGGTCTCTCAGGGTCCGATTTTGTGGGTGGGGCCCCTCAGGGTCTGATTTTGTGGCTGGGGCCCCTCAGGGTCTGGTTTTGTTGGTGGGGCCCCTCAGGGTCTGATTTTGTAGGTGGGGCCCCTCAGGGTCCGATTTTGTGACCGGGGCAACTCAGGGTCTGATTTTGTGGTTGGGGCCCCTCAGGGTCCTATTTTGTGACTGGGGCCCCTCTAGGGTCGATTTTGTGACCGGGGCCCCTCAGGGTCCGATTTTGTGGCCGGGGTCTCTCAGGGTCCGATTTTGTGACTGGGGCCCCTCAGGGTCTGGATTTGTGGTTGGGGCCCTTCAAGGCCCGATTTTGTGGCTGGGGCCCCTCAGGGTCCGATTTTGTGGGTGGGGACCCTCAGGGTCTGATTTTGTGGCTGGGGCCCCTCAGGGTCTGATTCTGTGGGTGGGGCCCCTCAGTGTCCGATTTTGTGACCGGGGACCCTTAGGGTCCGATTTTGTGGTTGGGGCCCCTCAGGGTCCGATTTTGTGGCCGGGGTCTCTCAGGGTCCGATTTTGTGGCCGGGGCCCCTCAGGGTCTGGATTTGTGGATGGGTCCCCTCAGGGTCCGATTTTGTGGGTGGGGCCCCTCAGGGTCCGATTTTGTGACCGGGGCCCCTTAGGGTCTGATTTTGTGACTGGGGCCCCTCTGGGTTCGATTTTGTGGCCGGGGTCTCTCAGGGTCCGATTTTGTGGCTGGGGCCCCTCAGGGTCTGGTTTTGTGGGTGGGGCCCCTCAGGGCCTGATTTTGTGGGTGGGGCCCCTCAGGGTCCGATTTTGTGACCGGGGCACCTCAGGGTCTGATTTTGTGGTTGGGGCCCCTCAGGGTCCTATTTTGTGACTGGGGCCCCTCTAGGTTCGATTTTGTGGCCGGGGTCTCTCAGGGTCCGATTTTGTGGTTGGGGGCCCTCAGGGTCTGATTTTGTGGCCGGGCCCACTCAGGGTCCGATTTTGTGGGTGGGGCCCCTTAGGGTCTGATTTTGTGGGTGGGGCCCCCTGGGTCCATTTTGGTGGGCGGGGCCACTCTGGGTCCGATTTAGTGGGCGGTGCCCCTCATGGTCCGATTTGGTGGGCGGGGCCCCTATGGGTCCGATTTGGTGGGCGGGGCCCTTCAGGGTCCGATTTGGTGGGCGGGGCCCCTCTGGGTCCGATTTGGTGGTCGGGGTCAATCTGGGTCCGATTTGGTGGGCGGGGCTCCTCAGGGTCCGATTTGATGGACGGGGCCCCTCTGGGTCCGATTTGGTGGGCGGGGCCACTCTGGGTCCGATTTGGTGGGCGGGGTCACTCTGGGTCCGATTTGGTGGGCGGGGTCACTCTGGGTCCGATTTGGTGGGCGGGGCTCCTCAGGGTCCTATTTGGTGGGCGGGGCTCCTCAGGGTCCGATTTGGTGGACGGGGCCCTTCAGGGTCCGATTTGGTGGGCGGGGCCACTCAGAGTCTAATTTGGTGGGCGTGGCCTCTCAAGATCCGATTTGGTGGGCTGTGCCACTCTGGGTCTGATTTTTTGAGCGGGGCCACACTGGGTCCGATTTGGAGGCCAGGGTGGCTCAGCCTCCGATTTGGAGGCCGGGGTGGCTCAGCCTCCGATTTGGAGGTCGGGGCCACTCAGCTTTCGATTTGGCGCGCCGGCCCTTTAAGACTCATTTCGGTGCGCCGGCCCTTTAAGAATCAGTTTGGCACGTCGGCCCTTTAAGAGCCAGGGTGGCTCACTGGGCTTCTAAATCCACTTTGGTGCACATTCTCTCTCAGGGGCATGTGTCATGTGATGAAGCTAGATTTGCATTTGTGCTGTGGGTTTCGCTTTAAGAGCTGATATTATGTGGCAGAAGCTCTGTCCTTGGGGCGTCATGTGACGTTCGTAGGTGTTGGCATAGTAACTGGGTGTGCCTGCGCATATCAATGAGCTTAACTGCCATTTCAATCGCCTCAGGGCACGTTTTGCCATTTCCCATTGAAAAGCATTGGAGACAGTGAATTCCAATGACGGGAAAAAAAATTTTCAAACGCAAATTGCGCAAAAACTACAAATCCGATCGACACGAAAAATACTTAGCACACCTCTCGTGGACGCTGGCTTCGAAACGACACCTCAACGGCGTCTGTGCGTGTAGCGGTTCTGGCCGCATTAATTGCGGAAATCAACATAATAATAATAATAAGAAGAAGAACTAGATGTGTACTTCCTGAAGGAAGTACAGATAGTGGTTTGAAATGGTGCCTGGGCTGCCCCTTTAAGAGAGTCTTGCCTGCTGCCCCTGCAAGACTTTCAACTCAGGATCCGTTTTAAATGTGGGTGCCTCTCAGAGGCCACTTTGGCCTCAGGGTCTGATTTGGTGGGTGGGGCCCCTCAGGATCCGATTCGGTGGCCTGGGCTCCTCAGGATTTGAATTAGTGGCCGGGATTCCTTAGGGTCCAATTTTGTGGGTGGGGCCCCTCAGGGTCCGATTTTGTGGGTGAGGCCCCTCAGGGTCCGATTTTGTGGGTGGGTCCCCTCAGGGTCCGATTTTATGGGTGGGGCCCCTCAGGGTCCTATTTTGTAGGTGGGTCCCCTCAGGGTCTGATTTTTTGAGCGGGGCCACACTGGGTCCAATTTGGAGGCCAGGGTGGCTCAGCCTCCGATTTGGAGGCCGGGGTGGCTCAGCCTCCGATTTGCAGCCTGGGGTCACTCAGCTTTCGATTTGGCGCGCCGACCCTTTAAGACTCATTTCGGTGTGCCGGCCCTTTAAGAATCACTTTGTTGCGTCGGCCCTTTGAGAGCCATTTTGGCTCACTGGGCTTCTAAATCCACTTTGGCGTACATTCTCTCTCAGGGGCATGCATCATGTGATGAAGCTAGATTTGCATTTGTGCTCTGGGTTTCGCTTTAAGAGCTGAAATTATCTGCCAGAAACTCTGTCCTGGAGAGGTCATTTGAAGTTCCTAGGCATTGGCATACTAACTGGGTGAGCCTGCGCATATCAATGAGCTTAACTGCCACCTCACGACTGTCCCATGTTTTCCCTATGGCAACATTTTCCAATTGAAATGCATTGAGGAAAATGTTTTTTCAAACGCAAATTGCGCAAAAACTGCAAATCCGATCGACACGAAAAATACTTAGCACACCACTCGTGGACGCTGGCTTCGAAACGACACCTCAACGGAGTCTGTGTGTGTAGCGGTTCGGGTCGCATTAATTGCAGAAATCAACTGAATAGTAATAATAATACTAGAAGTGAATTTCCTGAAGGAAGTACAGATAGTGGTTTGAAATGGTGCCCGGGCCGGGGTGGCTCAGCCTCCGATTTGGAGGCCGGAGTGGCTCAGCCTCCGATTTGGAGGCCGGGGTCGATCAGCCTCCGATTTGGAGGCCGGGGTCGATCAGCCTCCGATTTGGAGGCCGGGATGGCTCAGCCTCCGATTTGGAGGCCGGGGTGGCTCAGCCTCTGATTCGGGGGCCGGGGTGGCTCAGCCTCTGATTCGGAGGCCGGGGTGGCTCAGCCTCTGATTCGGAGGCCGGGGTGGCTCAGCCTTCAATTTGGAGGCCGGGGTCGATCAGCCTCCGATTTGGAGGCCAGGGTCGATCAGCCTCCGATTTGGAGGCCGGGGTCGATCAGCCTCCGATTTGGAGGCCGGGTGGCTCAGCCTCCAATTTGGAGGCCGGGGTGGCTCAGCCTCCAATTTGGAGGCCGGGGTGGCTCAGCCTCCAATTTGGAGGCCGGGGTGGCTCAGCCTCCAATTTGGAGGCCGGGGTCTCTCAGGCTCAGATCTGGAGGCCGGGGTGGCTCAACCTCCGATTTGGAGGCCGGGGTCGATCAGCCTCCGATTTGGAGGCCGGGGTGGCTCAGCCTCTGATTTGGAGGCCGGGGTGGCTCAGCCTCCGATTTGGAGGCCGGGGTGGCTCAGCCTCCGATTTGGAGGCCGGGGTGGCTCAGCCTCCGATTTGGAGGCCGGGGTGACTCAGCCTCCGATTTGGAGGCCGGGGTGACTCAGCCTCCGATTTGGAGGCCGGGGTGACTCAGCCTCCGATTTGGAGGCCGGGGTCGCTCAGCCTCCGATTTGAAGGCCGGGGTGGCTCAGCCTCCGATTTGGAAGCCGGGGTCAATCAGCCTCCGATTTGAAGGCCGGGGTTGCTCAGCCTCCGATTTGGAGGCCGGGGTGGCTCAGCCTCCGATTTGGAGGCCGGGGTCGATCAGCCTTCGATTTGGAGGCCGGGGTCGATCAGCCTCCGATTTGGAGGCCGGAGTGGCTCAGCCTCTGATTTGGAGGCCGGGGTCGATCAGCCTCCGATTTGGAGGCCGGGGTCGATCAGCCTCCGATTTGGAGGCCGGGGTCGATCAGCCTCCGATTTGGAGGCCGGGGTCGATCAGCCTCCGATTTGGAGGCCGAGGTCGATCAGCCTCCCATTTGGAGGCCGGGGTCGATCAGCCTCCGATTTGGAGGTCGGGGTGGCTCAGCCTCCGATTTGGAGGCCGGGGTGGCTCAGCCTCCGATTTGGAGGCCGGGGTGGCTCAGCCTCCGATTTGGAGGCCGGGGTGGCTCAGCCTCCGATTTGGAGGCCGGGGTGGCTCAGCCTCCAATTTGGAGGCCGGGGTCTCTCAGGCTCAGATCTGGAGGCCGGGGTGGCTCAGCCTCCGATTTGAAGGCCGGGGTGGCTCAGCCTCCGATTTGGAGGTCGGGGTGGCTCAGCCTCTGATTTGGAGGCCGGGGTGGCTCAACCTCCAATTTGGAGGCCGGGGTCTTTCAGGCTCAGATCTGGAGGCCGGGGTGGCTCAGCCTCCGATTTGGAGGCCGGGGTGGCTCAGCCTCCGATTTGGAGGCCGGGGTGGCTCAGCCTCCGATTTGGAGGCCGGGGTGGCTCAGCCTCCGATCTGGAGGCCGGGGTGGCTCAACCTCCAATTTGGAGGCCGGGGTGGCTCAGCCTCCGGGACACTGAGTCTGATTTTGTGGGTTGGGCCCCTCAGGGTCCTATTTTGTGGCCGGGGCCCCTCAGGGTCTGATTTTGTGTCCGGGGCCCCTCAGGGTCCGATTTTGTGGCCGGTGCCTCTCAGGGTCCGATTTTGTGGTTGGGGCCCCTCAGGGTCCGATTTTGTGGGTTGGGCCCCTCCCCGATTCCAAGGTGATCCCGCTGTCCGCTCTGTCAGAGGAGGACACGGTGATGGATCTGAAGCATTCCCTGAAGTGCCTCCATGGTTCCGTCAAAATCTCCTACTGAAATTACCTCATTTCTGGTCAGCTTCCAGCACGTCACTTCCGGCAGAACGTTATGTGCAAGTTTTAAATTGCAGTGTGTACTCCTGTGTCCCGCGGGGAAAGTATGCTCACGGCTGGGGCAGTCTCTCTCTCAAAATCGGGACTGTCTCGCTGGATCCGGGACGGTTGGGACTCGGGAGGTATAAATGCTCCCCACCATACACCTCGTACACACACGGCTCCGCTCCGTACACCTTGTACACACGCAGCTTCACTCCGTACACCCCCGGCTCTGCTCCGCTCCATAAACACACAGCTCTGCTGCATAAACACACGGCTCAGCTCCGTACACACAGGGCTCCGTTCCGTACATCTCGTACACACACGGCTCTGCTCCATACACCTCGTACACACACGGCTTCGCTCCGTACACATCGTACACACACGGCTCTGCTCCGTACACCTCGTACACACACGGCTCTGCTCCGTATACATCATACACACGGCTCTGCTCCGTACACCTCGTACACACACGGGTCTGCTCCGTACACCTCGTACACACACGGCTCTGCTCCGTACACCTTGTAAACCCCTCCTGACCCCACCAAAGAACACACACGGCTCTGCTACATCCACCTTGTAAACCCCTCCTGACCCCACACAAGTACACACACGTTCTGCTACATCCACCATGTAAAACCCCTCCCTGACACCACACAAGTACACACACGGCTCTGCTACATCCACCTTGTAAAACCCCTCCCTGACCCCACACAAGTACACACACGGCTCTGCTCCATACACCTCGTACACACACGGCTTCGATCCGTACACATCGTACACACACGGCTCTGCTCCGTACACCTCGTACACACACGGCTCTGCTCCGTACACAACGTACACACACTGCTCTGCTCCGTACACCTCGTACACACACGGCTCCGCTCCGTACACCTCGTACACACACGGCTCTGCTCCGTACACCTTGTAAACCCCTCCTGACCCCACCAAAGAACACACACGGCCCTGCTACATCCACCTTGTAAACCCCTCCCTGACCCCACACAAGTACACACACGGCTCTGCTACATCCACCTTGTAAACCCCTCCCTGACCCCACACAAGTACACGCACGGCTCTGCTACATCCACCTTGTAAACCCCTCCTGACCCCACACAAGTACACACACGGCTCTGCTACATCCACCTTGTAAACCCCTCCCTGACCCCACACAAGTACACACACGGCTCTGCTACATCCACCTTGTAAACCCCTCCCTGACCCCACACAAGTACACACACGGCTCTGCTACATCCACCTTGTAAAACACCTCCTGACCCCACACAAGTACACGCACGGCTCTGCTACATCCACCTTGTAAACCCCTCCTGACCGCACACAAGTACACACACAGCTCTGCTACATCCACCTTGTAAACCCCTCCTGACCCCACACAAGTACACACACGGCTCTGCTACATCCACCTTGTAAACCCCTCCTGACCCCACACAAGTACACGCACGGCCCTGCTACATCCACCTTGTAAACCCCTCCCTGACCCCATACAAGTACACGCACGGCTCTGCTACATCCACCTTGTAAACCCCTCCTGACCGCACACAAGTACACACACAGCTCTGCTACATCCACCTTGTAAACCCCTCCTGACCCCACACAAGTACACACACGGCTCTGCTACATCCACCTTGTAAACCCCTCCTGACCCCACACAAGTACACGCACGGCCCTGCTACATCCACCTTGTAAACCCCTCCCTGACCCCATACAAGTACACGCACGGCTCTGCTACATCCACCTTGTAAACCCCTCCCTGACCCCACTGTCCCACACATAAACATTACCTCATTCATCCAGACCAGTACCATAATGAAAAGCGACCAGCACTGCAGAGTCCTGCAGCCACCCTGATCATGTGACTCCTGACACCTCCCCTCCTGTGACCTCATCACAGGTCCTGTGACAACACCGCACACAAGATTACAGCCGAAGGAAGCGATGATCATTGCTGGCTGTAAGGGGCTGCGTCACTGCGTGGGTCCCTCGCGGAGGGCGCAGGATGGGGTCAGTACATGGGGGGCGTGGCGGCGGCCGGCGGGTATCCCAGACAGTGTGAGCGGGCCCTCCCATCTCGCCAGGGCCCCAGCACTTGCCCGAGTGCGCCGGGTGCTGACGCCGGCTCTGCCCTGTGCATATCAATGAGCTTAACTGCCATCTCACGACTGCCCCATGTTTTCCCTATGGCAACATTTTCCCATTAAAATGCATTGAGTCAGTGCATTCCAATGACAGGAAAATGTTTTTTCAAACGCAAATTGTGCAAAAACTACAAATCCGATCGACACAAAAAATAGCACATCTCTCATGGACGCTGGCTTCGATTTTGTGGCCGGGGCCCGTGAGGGTCCGATTTTGTGGCCGGGGCCCCTCAGGGTCCAATTTTGTGGTTGGGTTCCCTCAGGGTCCGATTTTGTGGGTGGGGCCCCTCAGGGTCCGATGTTGTGGCCGGGGCCCCTCAGGGTCTGATTTTGTGGCCGGATCCCCTCAGGGTCCGATTTTGTGGCTGGGGCCCCTCAGGGTCCGATTTTGTGGCCGGGGCCCCTCAGGGTCCGATTTTGTGGGTGGGGCCCCTCAGGGTCCGATTTGGTGGGTGGGGCCACTCTGGGTCTGATTTGGTGGGCGGGGCCACTCTGGGTCCGATTTGGTGGGCGGGGCCATTCTGGGTCCAATTTGGATGCCAGGGTGGCTCAGCCTCCTTTTTGTAGGCCAGGGTCTATTAGCCTCCGATTTGGAGCCTTGCGTCACTCAGCTTTCGATTTGGCGCGCCGGCCCTTTAAGACTCATTTTGGTGCGCCGGCTCTTTAAGAATCACTTTTGCACTTCGGCCCTTTAAGAGCCAGTTTGGCTCACTGGGCTTCTAAATACACTTTGGCGCACATTCTCTCTCAGGGGCATGTGTCATGTGATGAAGCTAGATTTGCATTTGTGCTGTGGGTTTCGCTTTAAGAGCTGATATTATGTGGCAGAAGCCCTGTTCTGGAGATGTCATGTGACGTTCGTAGGCGTTGGCATAGTAACTGGTTCTGCCTGCGCATATCAATGAGCTCAACTGCCATTTCAATCGCCTCAGGGCATGTTTTGCCATTTCCCCATTCAAATGCATTGGAGACAGTGCATTCCAATGACGGGAAAAAAAATTTTCTAACGCAAATTGCGCAAAAACTACAAATCTGATCGACACGAAAAATACTTAGCACAGCTCTCATGGGCGCTGGCTTCGAAACGACACCTGAACGGAGTCTGTGCGTGTAGCGGTTCGGGCTGTATTAATTGCGGAAATCAACTTAATAATAATAATAATAAGAAGAAGAATAAGTTAGCAGCGTTCGGATTACAATATAGTGGTTTTTTCAAACCACTATAACTAGATGTGTAATTCCTGAAGGAAGTACAGATAGTGGTTTGAAATGGGGCCTGGGCTGCACCTTTAAGAGAGACTTGGCTGCTGCCCCTGCAAGACTTTCAACTCAGGATCCGTTTTAAATGTGGGTGCCTCTCAGGGGCCACTTTGGCCTCAGGGTCTGATTTGGTGGGTGGGGCCCCTCAGGATCCGATTCGGTGGCCTGGGCTCCTCAGGATTTGAATTAGTGGCCGGGATTCCTCAGGGTCCAGTTTTGTGGGTGGGGCCCCTCAGCGTCTGATTTTGTGGGTGTGGCCTCTCAGGGTCTGATTTTGTGGGTGTGGCCCCTCAGGGTCCTATTTTGTGGGTGGGTCCCCTCAGGGTCCGATTTTATGGGTGGGGCCCCTCAGGGTCCGATTTTGTGGGTGGGGCCCCTCATGGTCTGATTTTGTGGGTGGGGCCCCTCAGGGTACGATTTTGTGGCCGGGGCCCCTCAGGGTACGATTTTGTGGCCGGGGCCCCTCAAGGTCTGATTTTATGGCCGGGGCCCCTCAGGGTCTGATTTTGTGGGTGGGGCCCCTCAGGGTCCGATTTTGTGGCCGGGGCCCCTCAGGGTCCGATTTTGTGGCCAGGGCCCCTCAGGGCACGATTTTGTGGCCAGGGCCCCTCAGGGTCCGATTTTGTTGGTTGGGCCCCTCAGGGTTCGATTTTGAGGGTGGGGCCCCTCAGGATCCGATTTTGTGGGTGGGGCCCCTCAGAGTCCGATTTGGCTAGCGGGGCCCCTCAGGGTCCGATTTGGTGGGCGGCGCCCCTCAGGGTCCGACTTTGAGGGTGGGGCCCCTCAGGGTCCGATTTCCGATTTGGTGGGCGGGGCCCCCAGGGTCCAATTTTGTGGGTGGGGCCCCTCTGGGTTCGATTTTGTGGCCGGGGTCTCTCAGGGTCCAATTTTGTGGCCAGGGCCCTCAGGGTCCGATTTTGTGGTTGGGGCCCTTAGGGTCCGATTTTGCGGGGTGGGGCCCCTCAGGGTCCGATTTTGCGGGTGGGGCCCCTTTGGGTCCGATTTTGCGGGTGGGGCCCCTCAGGGTCTAATTTGGTGGGCGGGGCCCCTCAGGGTTCGATTTTGTGGGTGGGGCCCCTCAGGGTCCGATTTTGTGGGTGGGGCCCATCAGAGTCCAATTTGGTGAGCGGGGCCCCTCCGGGTCCGATTTGGTGAGCTTGGCCCTTCAGGGGCCACTTTTGCCTGTGGGGCCCCTCAGGATCCAATTCGGTGGCCTGGGCTCCTTGGGGCTTGAATTGGTGGCCCGGGCCCTTCAGGGTCCGATTTGGTGGGTGGGGCCCCTCTGGGTCCGATTTGGTGGGCGGGGCCCCTCAGGGTTCAATTTTATGGGCGGGGCCCCTCAGTGTCCGATTTGATGAGTGGGGTCCCTCCGGGTCCGATTTGGTGGGCGGGGCCCCTCAGGGTCCGATTTGGTGGGCGGGGCCCCTCAGGGTCCGATTTGGTGGGTGGGGCCCATCAGGGTCCGATTTGGTGGGTGGGGCCCATCAGGGTCCGATTTGGTGGGTGGGGCCACTCTAGGTCCGATTTGGAGCCTGAGGTCACTCAGCTTTCGATTTGGCGCGCTGGCCCTTTAAGACTCATTTTGGTGCGCCGGCCCTTTAAGAATCACTTTGGCGCGTCGGTCCTTTAAGAGCCAGTTTGGCGCACTGGGCTTCTAAATCCACTTTGGCGCACATTCTCTCTCAGGGGCATGCATCATGTGATGAAACTAGATTTGCATTTTTGCTTAGGCTTTCGCTTTAAGAGCTGATATTATCTCGCAGAAACTCTGTCCTGCTGGGGTCATGTAAAGTTCATAGGTGTTAGTATAGTAACTGCGTCTGCCTGCGCATATCAATGAGCTTAACTGCCATTTCAATCGCCTCACGACTGCCCAATGCAATGCATTCCAATGACATGAACATTTTTTTCAAACGCAAAAACTACAAATCCGATCGACACGAAAAATACTTAGCACACCACTCGTGGACGCTGGCTTCGAAACGACGCCTCAACGGAGTCAGTGCGTGTAACGGTTCGGGCCACATTAATTGCGGAAATCAACTGAATAGTAATAATAATACTAGATGTGTATTTCCTGAAGGAAGTACAGATAGTGGTTTGAAATGGTGCCCGGGCTGCCCCTTTAAAAGAGACTTGCCTGCTGCCCCTGCAAGACTTTCAACTCAGGATCCGTTTTACCTGTGGGTGACTCTCAGGGGCCACTTTGGCCTTTGGGGCCCCTCAGGGTCTGATTTGGTGGGCGGGGCCACTCAGGGTCCGATTTGGTGGGCAGGGCCCCTCAGGGTCCTATTTGGTGGGCAGGGCCCCTCAGGGTCCGATTTGGTGGGCGGGGCCCCTCAGGGTTCTGATTTGGAAGGTGGGGCCCCTCAGGGTCCGATTTGGTGAGCTGGGCCCCTCAGGGTCTGATTTGGCCCCTCAGGGTCTGATTTGGTGGGCGGGGCCCCTCGGTCCACTTTGGTGGGCGGGGCTTTTCAGGGTCCAATTTGGTGGGTGGGGCCACTTTAGGTCTGATTTGGTGGGCGGGGCACCTCAGGGTCCGATTTGGTGGGCTGGGCCACTCTGGGTCCGATTTGCTGGGCGGGGTCCCTCAGAATCTGATTTGGTGGGCGGGGCCACTCTAGGTCTGATTTGGTGGGCGGGGCCCATCAGGGTCTGATTTTGTGGGTGGGGCCCCTCAGGGTCTGATTTGGTGGGTGAGGCCCCTTAGGGTCCGATTTGGTGGGCGGGGCCACTCTGGGTCCGATTTGGTGGGCGGGACCCCTCAGGGTCTGATTTGGTGAGCGGGGCCCATCAGGGTCCGATTTTGTGGTTGGGGCCCCTTAGGGTCCGATTTGGTGGGCGGGGCCACACTGGGTACGATTTGGTGGACGGGGCCTCTTAGGATCCGATTTGGTGGGCGGGGCCACACTGGGTCTGATTTGGCGGGTGGGGACACACTGGGTCCGATTTGGTGGTCGGGGCCCTTCTGGGTCCGATTTGTTGGGTGGGGCCCCTCAGGGTCTGACTTGGTGGGCGGGGCCCCTTAGGGTCTGGTTTGGTGGGCGGGGGCACTCTGGGTCCGTTTTGAAAGCCTGGGTGGCTCAGCCTCCGATTTGTAGGCCAGGGTCTATCAGATTTGCATTTGTGCTTGGGTTTCACTTTAAGAGCTGAAATTATCTGGCAAAAACTCTGTCCTACTGGGGTCATGTAAAGTTCATAGGCGTTGGCATAGTAACTGGGTGTGCCTGCGCATATCAATGAGCTTATCTGCCACCTCTCGACAGCCCCATGTTTTCCCTATGGCAAAATTTTCCCATTGAAAAGTATTGACACATTGCATTTCAATGACAGGAAAATGTTTTTTCAAGCGCAAATTGCACAAAAACTACAAAGCTGATCGACACGAAAAATACTTAGCACACCACTCGTGGACGCTGGCTTAGAAACGACACCTCAACGGAGTCTGTGATGGTAGCGGTTCGGGCCGCATTAATTGCGGAAATCAACTGAATAGTAATAATAATACTAGATGTGTATTTCCTGAAGGAAGTACAGATAGTGGTTTGAAATGGTGCCCGGGCTGCCCCTTTAAGAGAGACTTGCCTGCTGCCCCTGCAAGACTTTCAACTCAGGATCCGTTTTAACAGTGAGTGCCTCTCAGAGGCCACTTTGGCCTCAGGGTCTGATTTGGTGGGTGGGGCCCCTCAGGATCCGATTCCTTGGCCTGGGCTCCTCAGGGCTTGAATTGTTGGTGGGCATCTCTCAGGCTCCGATTTTGTGGGTGTGGCCCCTCAGGGTCCGATTTTGTGGGTGGGGCCCCTCAGGTTCCGATTTTGTGAGTGGGGCCCCTCAGGGTCCGATTTTGTGGCCGGGGCCCCTCAGGGTCTGATTTTGTGGCCGGATCCCCTCAGGGTCCTATTTTCTGGCCGTGGCCCCTCAGGGTCCGATTATGTGGGTTGGGCCCCTCAGGGTCCGATTTTGTGGCCAGGGCCCCTCAGGGTCCGATTTTGTGGCCGGGGCCCCTCAGGGTCCGATTTTGTGGCTGGGGCCCCTCAGGGTCTGATTTTGTGGTTGGGACCAATCAGGGTCCGATTTTGTGGTTGGGGCCCCTCAGGGTCAGATTTGGTGGGTTGGGCCCCTTAGGGTCTGATTTTGTGGGCGGAGACCCTCTGGGTCCGATTTGGTGGGCAGGGCCTCTCTGGGTCCGATTTGGTGGGCGGGGCCACTCGGTAAGATTTGGTGGGCGGGGCCACTCTGGGTAAGATTTGGAGGCCGGGGTCGATGAGCTTCCGATTTGGAGGCCGAGGTCAAAGAGCCTCCGATTTGGAGTCCGGGGTGGCTCAGCCTCCGATTTGGAGTCCGGGGTGGCTCAGCCTCCGATTTGGAGGCCGGGGTGGCTCAGCCTCCGATTTGGAGGCCGGGGTGGCTCAGCCTCCGATTTGGAGGCCGGGGTGGCTCAGCCTCCGATTTGGAGGCCGGGGTGGCTCAGCCTCCGATTTGGAGGCCGGGGTGGCTCAGCCTCCGATTTGGAGGCCGGGGTCAATCACCCTCCGATTTGGAGGCCGGGGTCAATCACCCTCCGATTTGGAGGCCGGGGTGGCTCAGCCTCCAATTTGGAGGCCGGGGTGGCTCAGCCTTCGATCTGGAGGCCGGGGTGGCTCAGCCTCCGATTTGGAGTCCGGGGTGGCTCAACCTCTAATTTGGAGGCCGGGGTGGCTCAGCCTTCGATCTGGAGGCCGGGGTGGCTCAGCCTCCGATTTGGAGTCCGGGGTGGCTCAGCCTCCGATTTGGAGTCCGGGGTGGCTCAACCTCTAATTTGGAGGCCGGGGTGGCTCAGCCTCCGATTTGGAGGCCGGGGGGTCGATCAGCCTCCCATTTGGAGCCTGTGGTCACTCAGCTTTCGATTTGGCGTGTTGGCCCTTTAAGACTCATTTCGGTGCGCCGGCCCTTTAACAGTCAGTTTTGCACTTCGGCCCTTTAAGAGCCAGTTTGGCTCACTGGGCTTCTAAATACACTTTGGTGCACATTCTCTCTCAGGGGCATGTGTCATGTGATGAAGCTAGATTTGCATTTGTGCTGTGGGTTTCGCTTTAAGAGCTGATATTATGTGGCAGAAGCCCTGTTCTGGAGATGTCATGTGACGTTCGTAGGCGTTGGCATAGTAACTGGTTCTGCCTGCGCATATCAATGAGCTCAACTGCCATTTCAATCGCCTCAGGGCACGTTTTGCCATTTCCCCATTCAAATGCATTGGAGACAGTGCATTCCAATGACGGGAAAAAAATTTTTCGAACACAAATTGCGCAAAAACTACAAATCTGATCGACACGAAAAATACTTAGCACACCTCTCATGGGCGCTGGCTTCGAAACGACACCTCAACGGAGTCTGTGCGTGTAGCGGTTCGGGCTGTATTAATTGCGGAAATCAACTTAATAATAATAAGAAGAAGAATAAGTTAGCAGCGTTCGGATTACAATATAGTGGTTTTTTCAAACCACTATAACTAGATGTGTATTTCTTGAAGGAAGTACAGATAGTGGTTTGAAATGCTGCCCAGGCTGCCCCTTTAAGAGAGACTTGCCTGCTGCACCTGCAAGACTTTCAACTCAGGATCCGTTTTAACTGTGGGTGCCTCTCAGGGGCCACTTTGGCCTCAGGGTCCGATTTTGTGGGTGGGGCCCTCGGGGCCCGATTTTGTGGGTGGGGCCCCTCAGGGTCCGATTTGGTGGGTGGGGCCCCTCAGGGTCCAATCTTGTGGCAGGGGCCCCTCAGGGTCCAATTTTGTGGGTGGGGCCCCTCAGGGTCCAATTTTGTGGGTGGGGCCCCTCAGGGTCCGATTTGGTGGGTGGGGCCCCTCAAGGTCCGATTTGGTGAGCGGGGCCCCTCAGGGTCCGATTTAGTGAGCGGGGCCCCTCAGGGTCTGATTTGGTGGGTGGGGCCCCTCAGAGTCCGATTTGGTAGGTGGGGCCCCTCCGGGTCCTATTTGGTGAGCGGGGCCACTCTAGGTCTGATTTGGTAGGCGGGCCACTCTGGGTCCGATTTGGTGGGCGGGGCCCCTCAGAGTTCAATTTGGTCAGCGGGGCCCCTCAGGGTCCGATTTTGTGGTTGGGGCATTTCAGAATCCGATTTAGTGGGCGGGGCCACTCAGGGTCTGATTTGGTGGGCAGGGCCCCTCAGGGTCCGATTTTGTGGCCGGGTCCCCTCAGGGTCTGGATTTGTGGGTGGGGCCCCTCAGGGTCCGATTTTGTGGGTGGGGCCCCTTAGAGTCCGATTTTGTGGGTGGGGCCCCTCAGGATCTGATTTTGTGGCCGGGGTCCCTCAGGGTCCGATTTTGTGGGTGGGGCCCCTCAGGGTCCAATTTTGTGGGTGGGGCCCCTCAGGGTCCGATTTTGTGGGTGGGGCCCCTCAGGATCCGATTTTGTGGTTGGGGCCCCTCAGGGTTCAATTTTGTAGGTGGGGTCCCTCAGGGTCCGATTTTGTGGCTGGGGCCCCTCAGGGTCCGATTTTGTGGCCGGGGCCCATCAGGGTCCGATTTTGTGGTTGGGGCCCCTCAGGGTCCGATTTTGTGGGTAGGGCCCCTCAGGGTCCGATTTTGTGAGTGGAGCCCCCTGGGTCCATTTTGGTGGGCGGGGCCACTCTGGGTCCGATTTAGTGGGCGGTGCCCCTCATGGTCCGATTTGGTGGGCGGGGCCCCTCATGGTCCGACTTGGTGGGCGGGGCCCCCTGGGTCCGATTTGGTGGGCGGGGTCAATCTGGGTCCGATTTGGTGGGCGGGGCTCCTCAGGTTCCGATTTGGTGGGCGGGGCCCCTCAGGGTCCGATTTGATGGGCGGGGCCACTTTGGGTCCGATTTGATGGGCGGGGCCCTTCAGGGTCCGATTTGGTGGGCGGGGTCACTCTGGGTCCGATTTGGTAGGCGGGGCTTCTCAGGGTCTGATTTGGTGGGTGGGGCTCCTCAGGGTCCGATTTGGTGGACGGGGCCCCTCAGGGTCTGGTTTGGTGGTTGGGGCCCCTCAGGGTCTGATTTTGTGGCTGGGGCCCCTCAGGGTCTGATTTTGTGGCTGGGGCCCCTCAGAGTCCGATTTTGTGGCTGGGGCCCCTCAGGGTCTGATTTTGTGGGTGGGGCCCCTCAGGGTCTAATTTGGTGGGCGGGGCCCCTCTGGGTCTGATTTTGTGGGTTGGGCCCCTCAGGGTCCGATTTTGTGGCCGGGGCCCCTCAGGGTCCGATTTTGTGTCCGGGGCCCCTCAGGGTCCGATTTTGTGGCCGGGTCCCCTCAGGGTCTGGATTTGTGGGTGGGGCCCCTCAGGGTCCGATTTTGTGGGTGGGGCCCCTTAGAGTCCGATTTTGTGGGTGGGGCCCCTCAGGATCTGATTTTGTGGCCGGGGTCCCTCAGGGTCCGATTTTGTGGGTGGGGCCCCTCAGGGTCCAATTTTGTGGGTGGGGCCCCTCAGGGTCCGATTTTGTGGGTGGGGCCCCTCAGGATCCGATTTTGTGGTTGGGGCCCCTCAGGGTTCAATTTTGTAGGTGGGGTCCCTCAGGGTCCGATTTTGTGGCTGGGGCCCCTCAGGGTCCGATTTTGTGGCCGGGGCCCATCAGGGTCCGATTTTGTGGTTGGGGCCCCTCAGGGTCCGATTTTGTGGGTAGGGCCCCTCAGGGTCCGATTTTGTGAGTGGAGCCCCCTGGGTCCATTTTGGTGGGCGGGGCCACTCTGGGTCCGATTTAGTGGGCGGTGCCCCTCATGGTCCGATTTGGTGGGCGGGGCCCCTCATGGTCCGACTTGGTGGGCGGGGCCCCCTGGGTCCGATTTGGTGGGCGGGGTCAATCTGGGTCCGATTTGGTGGGCGGGGCTCCTCAGGTTCCGATTTGGTGGGCGGGGCCCCTCAGGGTCCGATTTGATGGGCGGGGCCACTTTGGGTCCGATTTGATGGGCGGGGCCCTTCAGGGTCCGATTTGGTGGGCGGGGTCACTCTGGGTCCGATTTGGTAGGCGGGGCTTCTCAGGGTCTGATTTGGTGGGTGGGGCTCCTCAGGGTCCGATTTGGTGGACGGGGCCCCTCAGGGTCTGGTTTGGTGGTTGGGGCCCCTCAGGGTCTGATTTTGTGGCTGGGGCCCCTCAGGGTCTGATTTTGTGGCTGGGGCCCCTCAGAGTCCGATTTTGTGGCTGGGGCCCCTCAGGGTCTGATTTTGTGGGTGGGGCCCCTCAGGGTCTAATTTGGTGGGCGGGGCCCCTCTGGGTCTGATTTTGTGGGTTGGGCCCCTCAGGGTCCGATTTTGTGGCCGGGGCCCCTCAGGGTCCGATTTTGTGTCCGGGGCCCCTCAGGGTCCGATTTTGTGGCCGGTGCCTCTCAGGGTCCGATTTTGTGGATGGGGCCCCTCAGGGTCCGATATTGCACCCGGAGCCTCTCAGGGTCCGATTTTGTGGTTGGGGCCCCTCAGGATCTGATTTTGTGGCCGGGGTCCCTCAGGGTCCGATTTGATGGGCGGGGCCACTTTGGGTCCGATTTGATGGGCGGGGCCCTTCAGGGTCCGATTTGGTGGGCGGGGTCACTCTGGGTCCAATTTTGTGGGTGGGTCCCCTCAGGGTCCGATTTTGTGGGTGGGGCCCCTCAGGATCCGATTTTGTGGTTGGGGCCCCTCAGGGTTCAATTTTGTAGGTGGGGTCCCTCAGGGTCCGATTTTGAGGCTGGGGCCCGTCATGGTCCGATTTTGCGGCCGGGGCCCGTCAGGGTCCGATTTTGTGGTTGGGGCCCCTCAGGGTCCGATTTTGTGGGTAGGGCCCCTCAGGGTCCGATTTTGTGGGTAGGGACCCTCAGGGTCCGATTTTGTGAGTGGGGCCACTCAGGGTCCGATGTTGTGGCCGGATCCCCTCAGGGTCCGATTTTGTGGGTGGGGCCCCTCAGGGTCCAATTTTGTGGTCGGGGCCCCTCAGGGTCCAATTTTGTGGGTGGGGCCCCTTAGGGTCCGATTTTGTGGGTTGGGCCCCTCAGGGTACAATTTGGTGGGCGGGGCCACTCTGGGTCTGATTTGGTGGGCGGGGCCACTCTGGGTCCAATTTGGTGGGCGGGGCCACTCTGGGTCCGATTTGGTGAGCTGGGCCCCTCAGGGTCCGATTTGGTTGGCGGGGACCCTCGGGGTTCGATTTGGTGGGCGGGATCCCTCAGAGTTCAATTTGTTCAGCGGGGACCCTCAGGGTCCGATTTTGTGGTTGGAGCCTTTCAGGGTCCAATTTTGTGGTCGGGGCCCCTCAGGGTCCAATTTTGAGGGTAGGGCCCCTTAGGGTCCGATTTTGTGGGTTGGGCCCCTCAGGGTCCGATTTTGTGGCCGGGGCCCCTCAGGGTCCGATTTTGTGTCCGGGGCCCCTCAGGGTCCGATTTTGTAGCCGGTGCCTCTCAGGGTCCGATTTTGCGGTTGGGGCCCCTCAGGGTCCGATTTTTGGGGCCGGGGCCCCTCAGGGTCCGATTTTGCGGGTGGATCCCCTCAGGGTCCGATTTTGCGGGTGGGGCCCCTCAGGGTCCGATTTTGCGGGTGGGGGCCCTCAGGGTCCGATTTTGCGAGTGGGGCCCCTCAGGGTCCGATTTTGCGGATGGGGCCCCTCAGGGTCCGATTTTGTGGCCGGGGCCCCTTAGGGTCCGATTTTGCGGGTGGGGCCCCTTAGGGTCCGATTTTTGGCCGGGGCCCCTCAGGGACCGATTTTGAGGGTGGGGCCCCTCTGGGTCTAATTTGGTGAGCGGGGCCCCTCAGGGTCCGATTTTGTGACCGGGGCCCCTCTGGGTCTGATTTTGTGGTTGGGGCCCCTCAGGGTCCGATTTTGTGGCCGGGGTCTCTCAGGGTCCGATTTTGTGGCTGGGGCCCCTCAGGGTCTCGATTTGTGGGTGGGGCCCATCCGGGTCAGATTTTGTGGGTGGGGCCCCTCAGGGTCCGATTTTGTGGCTGGGGCCCCTCATGGTCTGATTTTGTGGCTGTGGCCCCTCAGGGTCTGATTTTGAGGGTGGGGCCCCTCAGGGTCTAATTTGGTGGGCGGGGCCCCTCAGGGTCCGATTTTGTGGGTGGGGCCCCTCGGGGTCTGATTTTGTGGGTGGGGCCCCTCAGGGTCCGATTTTGTGGCTGGGGCCCCTCAGGGTCTGATTTTGTGGCTGGGGCCCATCAGGGTCCGATTTTGTGACTGGGGCCCCACAGGGTCTGATTTTGTGGGTGGGGCCCCTCAGGGTCCGATTTTGTGGCTGGGGTCCCTCAGGGTCTGATTTTGTGGGTGAGGCCCCTCAGGGTCCAATTTTGTGGCCGGGGCCCCTTAGGGTCTGATTTTGTGACTGAGGCCCCTCTGGGTTCGATTTTGTGGCCGGGGTCTCTCAGGGTCCGATTTTGTGGGTGGGGCCCCTCAGCGACCGATTTTGAGGGTGGGGCCCCTCAGGGTCTAATTTGGTGGGCGGGGCCCCTCAGGGTCCGATTTTGTGGGTGGGGTCCCTCATGGTCTGATTTTGTGGTTGGGGCCCCTCAGGTTCTGATTTTGTGGCTGGGGTCCCTCAGGGTCTGATTTTGTGGGTGGGGCCCCTCAGGGTCCGATTTTGTGACTGGGGCCCCTCAGGGTCTGATTTTGTGGTTGGGGCCCCTCAGGGTCCGATTTTGTGGCCGGGGTCTCTCAGGGTCCGATTTTGTGGCCGGGTCCCCTCAGGGTCTGGATTTGTGGGTGGGGCCCCTCAGGGTCCGATTTTGTGGGTGGGGCCCCTCAGAGTCCGATTTTGTGGCTGGGGCCCCTCAGGGTCTGATTTTGTGGCTGGGGCCCCTCAGGGTCTGATTTTAAGGGTGGGGCCCCTCAGGGTCTAATTTGGTGGGCGGGGCCCCTCAGGGTCTGATTTTGTGGGTGGGGCCTCTCAGGGTACGATTTCGTGACCTGGGCCCCTTAGGGTCTGATTTTGTGACTGGGGCCCCTCTAGGTTCGATTTTGTGGCCGGGGTCTCTCAGGGTCCGATTTTGTGGTTGGGGCCCCTCAGGGTCTGATTTTGTGGCCGGGCCCACTCAGGGTCCGATTTTGTGGGTGGGGCCCCTTAGGGTTTGATTTTGTGGGTTGAGCCCCCTGGGTCCATTTTGGTGGGCGGTGCCCCTCATGGTCCGATTTAGTGGGCGGTGCCCCTCATGGTCTGATTTGGTGGGCGGGGCCCCTCATGGACCGATTTGGTGGGCGGGGCCCCCTGGGACCGATTTGGTGGGCGGGGCCCCTCTGGGTCCGATTTGGTGGGCGGGGCCCTTCAGGGTCCGATTTGGTGGGCGGGGCACCTCTGGGTCCGATTTGGTGGGCGAGGCCCTTTAGGGTCTGATTTGGTGGGCAGGGTCAATCTGGGTCCGATTTGGTGGGCGGGGCTCCTCGGGGTCCGATTTTGTGGGCGGGGTCATTCTGGGTCCGATATGGTGGGCGGGGCTCCTCAGGTTCCGATTTGGTGGGTGGGGCCCCTCAGGTTCCGATTTGGTGGGCGGGGCCCCTCAGGTTCCGATTTGATGGGCGGGGCCCCTCTGGGTCCGATTTGGTAGGCGGGGCCACTCTGGGTCCGATTTGATCGGCGGGGCCCTTCAGGGTTCGATTTGGTGGGCGGGGTCACTCTGGGTCCGATTTGGTGGGCGGGGCTTCTCAGGGTCTGATTTGGTGGGCGGGGCTCCTCAGGGTCCGATTTGGTGGACGGGGCCCTTCAGGGTCCGATTTGGTGGGCGGGGCCACTCGGAGTCTGATTTGGTGGGCGGGGCCCCTCAGGATCCGATTTGGTGGGCTGTGCTACTCTGGGTCTGATTTTTTGAGCGGGGCCACACTGGGTCCGATTTGGAGGCCAGGGTGGCTCAACCTCCGATTTGGAGGCTGGGGTGGTTCAGCCTTCGATTTGGAGGCCGGGGTGGCTCAGCCTCCGATTTGGAGCCTGGGGTCACTCAGCTTTCGATTTGGCGCGCCGGCCCTTTAAGACTCATTTCGGTGCGCTGGCCCTTTAAGAATCACTGTGGCACGTCGGCCCTTTAAGAGCCAGGGTGGCTCACTGGGTTTCTAAATCCACTTTGTCGCACATTCTATCTCAGGGGCATGTGTCATGTGATGAAGCTAGATTTGCATTTGTGCTGTGGGTTTCACTTTAAGAGCTGATATTATGTGGCAGAATCTCTGTCCTTGGGATGTCATGTGACATTCGTAGGCGTTGGCATAGTAACTGGGTCTGCCTGCGCATATCAATGAGCTCAACTGCCATTTCAATCGCCTCAGGGCACGTTTTGCCATTACCCATTGAAAAGCATTGGAGCCAGTGCATTCCAATGACGGCAAAAAAAATTTTCAAACGCAAATTGCGCAAAAACTACAAATCCGATCGACACGAAAAATACTTAGCACACCTCTCGTGGACGCTGGCTTCGAAACAACACCTCAACGGCGTCTGTGCGTGTAGAGGTTCGGGCTGTATTAATTGCGGAAATCAACTTAATAATAACAAGAAGAATAAGTTAGCAGCGTTCGGATTACAATATAGTGGTTTTTTCAAACCACTATAACTAGATGTGTATTTCCTGAAGGAAGTACAGATAGTGGTTTGAAATGGTGCCCGGGCTGCCCCTTTAAGAGAGACTTGCCTGCTGCCCCTGCAAGACTTTCAACTCAGGATCCGTTTAACTGTGAGGGCCTCTCAGGGGCCACTTTGGCCTCCGGGTCTGATTTGGTGGGTGGGGCCCCTCAGGATCTGATTCCTTGGCCTGGGCTCCTCAGGGCTTGAATTGTTGGCGGGGATCGCTCAGGCTCTGATTTTGTGGGTGTGGCCCTTCAGGGTCCAATATTGTGGGTGTTGCCCCTCAGGGTCCGATTTTGTGGGTGGGGCCCCTCAGGGTCCGATTTTGTGAGTGGAGCCCCTCAGGGTTTGATTTTGTGGCCGGATCCCCTCAGGGTCCGATTTTGTGGGTGGGGACCCTCAGGGTCCGATTTTGTGGCCGGGGCCCCTCAGGGTCCGATTTTGTGGGTGGGGCCCCTCAGGGTCCAATTTGGTGGGTGGGGCCACTTTGGGTCTGTTTTGTTGGGCGGGGCCACTCTGGGTCCGATTTGGTGGCCGGGGCCCCTCAGGGTCCGATTTGGTGGGCGGTGCCCCTCAGAGTCCGATTTGGTGGCCGGGGCACCTCAGGGTCCGATTTTGTGTCAAGGGCCCCTCAGGGTCCGATTTTGTGGCTGGGGCCCATCAAGGTCTGATTTTGTGGCCGCGGTCCCTCAGGGTCCGATTTTGTGGGTGGGGCCCCTTAGGGTCTGATTTTGTGGACGGAGCCCCTCTGGGTCCGATTTGGTGGGCGGGACCACTCTGGGTCCAATTTGGTGGGCGGGACCACTCAGGGCCCGATTTAGTGGGCGGGGCCTCGCAGGGTCCGGTTTGGTGGGCAGGGCCTCTCTGGGTCAGATTTGGTGGGTAGGGTCGTTGAGCTTCCGATTTGGAGGCCGGGGTCGATGAGCTTCCGATTTGGAGGCCGGGGTCGATCAGCCTCCGATTTGGAGGCCGGGGTGGCTCAGCCTCCGATTTGGAGGCCGGGGTGGCTCAGCCTCCGATATGGAGGCCGGGGTGGCTCAGCCTCCGATATGGAGGCCGGGGTGGCTCAGCCTCCGATATGGAGGCCGGGGTGGCTCAGCCTCCGATATGGAGGCCGGGGTGGCTCAGCCTCCGATATGGAGGCCGGGGTGGCTCAGCCTCGATTTGGAGCGCCGGCCCTTCAAGACTCATTTCGGAGCGCCGGCCCTTTAAGACTCATTTCGGAGCGCCGGCCCTTTAAGACTCATTTCGGCGCGCCGGCCCTTTAAGACTCATTTCGGAGCACCGGCCCTTTAAGACTCATTTCGGCGCGCCGGCCCTCTAAGACTCATTTCGGCGCGCCGGCCCTTTAAGACTCATTTCGGTGCGCCGGCCCTTTAAGACTCACTTCGGCGCGCCGGCCCTTTAGGACTCATTTCGGCGCGCCGGCCATTTAAGACTCATTTCGGCGCGCCGGCCCTTTAAGACTCATTTCGGTGCGCCGGCCCTTTAAGACTTACTTCGGCGCGCCGGCCCTTTAAGACTCACTTCGGCGCGCCGGCCCTTTAAGAGCTAGTTTGGCTCACTGGGCTTCTTCTAAATCCACTTTGGTGGACATTCTCTCTCAGGGGCATGTGTCATGTGATGAAGCTAGATTTGCATTTGTGCTGTGGGTTTCGCTTTAAGAGCTGATATTATGTGGCAGAAGCTCTCTCCTGGGGTTCAAGTGAAGTTCGTAGGCGTTGGCATAGTAACTGGGTGTGCCGGCGCATATCAATGAGCTTAACTGCCATTTCAATCGCCTCAGGGCACGTTTTGCCATTTCCCATTGAAAAGCATTGGAGACAGTGCATTCCAATGACGGGAAAAAAAATTTTCAAACGCAAATTGCGCAAAAACTACAAATCTGATCGACACGAAAAATACTTAGCACACCTCTCATGGACGCTGGCTTCGAAACGACGCCTCAACGGAGTCTGTGTGTGTAGAGGTTCGGGCCGCATTAATTGCGGAAATCAACTTAATAATAATAATAATAAGAAGAACTAGATGTGTATTTCCTGAAGGAAGTACAGATAGTGGTTTGAAATGCTGCCCAGGCTGCCCCTTTAAGAGAGACTTGCCTGCTGCACCTGCAAGACTTTCAACTCAGGATCCGTTTTAACTGTGGGTGCCTCTCAGGGGCCACTTTGGCCTCAGGGTCCGATTTTGTGGGTGGGGCCCTCAGGGTCCGATTTTGTGGGTGGGGCACCTCAGGGTCCGATTTGGTGGGTGGGGCCCCTCAGGGTCCGATTTGGTGGCCGGGTCCCCTCAGGGGCTGATTTTGTGGGTGGGGCCCCTCAGGGTCCAATCTTGTGGCCGGGGCCCCTCAGGGTTCGATTTTGTGGGTGGGGCCCCTCAGGGTCCGATTTTGTGGCCGGGGCCCCTCAGGGTCCGATTTGGTGAGCGGGGCCCCTCAGGGTCCGATTTGGTGAGCGGGGCCCCTCAGGGTCTGATTTGGTGGGCGGGATCTATTAGAGTCCGATTTGGTGGGCGGGTCCCCTCAGGGTCCAATTTGGTGGGCGGCGACCCTCGGGGTCCGATTTGGTGGGCGGGATCTCTCGGGGTCCGATTTGGTGGGCGGGGCCCCTCGGGGTCCGATTTGGTGGGCGGGGCCCCTCGGAATCCGATTTGGTGGGCGGGGACCCTCGGGGTCCGATTTGGTGGGTGGGGCCCCTCGGGGTCCGATTTGGTGAGCGGGGCCACTCTAGGTCTGATTTGGTAGGCGGGCCACTCTGGGTCCGATTTGGTGGGCGGGGCCCCTCAGAGTTCAGTTTGGTAAGCGGGGCCCCTCAGGGTCCGATTTTGTGGTTGGGGCCTTTCAGAATCCGATTTAGTGGGCGGGGCCCCTCAGGGTCCGATTTGGTGGCCGGGTCCCCTCAGGGTCTGGATTTGTGGGTGGGGTCCCTCAGGGTCTGATTTTGTGGGTGGGGCCCCTCAGGGTCCGATTTTGTGACCGGGGCCCCTCAGGGTCTGATTTTGTGGTTGGGGCCCCTCAGGGTCCGATTTTGTGGCTGGGGTCTCTCAGGGTCTGATTTTGTGACCGGGGCCCCTCAGGGATTGATTTTGTGGGTGGGGCCCCTCAGAGTCCAATTTTGTGGCCGGGGCCCCTCAGGGTCCAATTTTGTGGGTGGGGCCCCTCAGGGTCCGATTTTGTGGGTGGGGCCCCTCAGGGTCCGATTTGGTGGGTGGGGCCACTCTGGGTCCGATTTGGTGGGCGGGGCCACTCTGGGTCCGATTTGGTGAGCTGGGCCCCTCAGGGTCTGATTTAGTGGGCGGGATCTGTCAGAGTCCGATTTGGTGGGCGGGGCCCCTCAGGGTCCAATTTGGTTGGCGGGGACCCTTGGGGTCCGATTTGGTGGGCGGGATCCCTCGGGGTCCGATTTGGTGGGCGGGGCCCCTCGGGGTCCGATTTGGTGGGTGAGGCCTTTCGCGGTCCGATTTGGTGAGCGGGGCCACTCTAGGTCCGATTTGGTGGGTGGGCCACTCTGGGTCCGATTTGGTGGGCGGGGCCCCTCAGGGTCCGATTTTGTGGGTGGGGCCCCTCAGGGTCCGATTTTGTGGCTGGGGCCCCTCAGGGTCTGATTTTGTGGCTGGGGTCCCTCAGGGTCTGATTTTGTGGGTGGGGCCTCTCAGGGTCCGATTTTGTGACCGGGGCCCCTCAGGGTCTGATTTTGTGGTTGGGGTCCCTCAGGGTCCGATTTTGTGGCTGGGGTCTCTCAGGGTCTGATTTTGTGGGTGGGGCCCCTCAGGGTCTGGATTTGTGGGTGGGGCGCATCAGGGTCTGATTTTGTGGGTGGGGCCCCTCAGGGTCTAATTTGGTGGGCGGGGCCCCTCAGGGTCCGATTTTGTGGGTGGGGCCCCTCAGGGTCCGATTTTGTGGCTGGGGCCCCTCAGGGTCCGATTTTGTGGCTGGGGCCCCTCAGGGTCCGATTTTGTGGCTGGGGCCCCTCAGGGTCCGATTTTGTAACCGGGGACCCTCAGGGTCTGATTTTGTGGGTGGGGCCCCTCAGGGTCCGATTTTGTGGCTGGGGTCCCTCAGGGTCTGATTTTGTGGGTGGGGCCCCTCAGGGTCCGATTTTGTGGCCGGGGCCCCTTAGGGTCTGATTTTGTGACTGAGGCCCCTCTGGGTTCGATTTTGTGGCCGGGGTCTCTCAGGGTCCGATTTTGTGGGTGGGGCCCCTCAGCGACCGATTTTGAGGGTGGGGCCCCTCAGGGTCTAATTTGGTGGGCGGGGCCCCTCAGGGTCCGATTTTGTGGGTGGGGTCCCTCATGGTCTGATTTTGTGGGTGGGGCCCCTCAGGTTCTGATTTTATGGTTGGGGTCCCTCAGGTTCTGATTTTGTGGCTGGGGTCCCTCAGGGTCTGATTTTGTGGGTGGGGCCCCTCAGGGTCCGATTTTGTGACTGGGGCCCCTCAGGGTCTGATTTTGTGGTTGGGGCCCCTCAGGTTCCGATTTTGTGGCCGTGGTCTCTCAGGGTCCGATTTTGTGGCCGGGTCCCCTCAGGTTCTGGATTTGTGGGTGGGGCCCCTCAGGGTCCGATTTTGTGGGTGGGGCCCCTGAGAGTCCGATTTGGTGGCTGGGGCCCCTCAGGGTCTGATTTTGTGGCTGGGGCCCCTCAGGGTCTGATTTTGAGGGTGGGGCCCCTCAGGGTCTAATTTGGTGGGCGGGGCCCCTCAGGGTCCGATTTTGTGGGTGGGGCCCCTGAGAGTCCGATTTGGTGGCTGGGGCCCCTCAGGGTCTGATTTTGTGGCTGGGGCCCCTCAGGGTCTGATTTTGAGGGTGGGGCCCCTCAGGGTCTAATTTGGTGGGCGGGGCCCCTCAGGGTCTGATTTTGTGGGTGGGGCCCCTCAGGGTCCGATTTCGTGACCTGGGCCCCTTAGGGTCTGATTTTGTGACTGGTGCCCCTCTGGGTTCGATTTTGTGGCCGGGGTCTCTCAGGATCCGATTTTGTGGGTGGGGCCCCTTAGGGTCTTATTTTGCGGCTGGGGCCCCTCAGGGTCTGGTTTTGTGGGTGGGGCCCCTCAGGGTCTGATTTTGTGGGTGGGGCCCCTCAGGGTCCGATTTTGTGACCGGGGCACCTCAGGGTCTGATTTTGTGGTTGGGGCCCCTGAGGGTCCTATTTTGTGACTGGGGCCCCTCTACGTTCGATTTTGTGGCCGGGGTCTCTCAGGGTCCGATTTTGTGGTTGGGGCCCCTCAGGGTCTGATTTTGTGGCCGGGCCCACTCAGGGTCCGATTTTGTGGGTGGGGCCCCTTAGGGTCTGATTTTGTGGGTGGAGCCCCCTGGGTCCATTTTGGTGGGCGGGGCCACTCTGGGTCCGATTTAGTGTGCGGTGCCCCTCATGGTCCGATTTGGTGGGCGGGGCCCCTCATGGTCCGATTTGGTGGGCGGGGCCCCCTGGGTCCGATTAGGTGGGCGGGGCCCCTCTGGGTCCGATTTGGTGGGAGGGGCACCTCTGGGTCCGATTTGGTGGGCGGGGCCCTTCAGGGTCCGATTTGGTGGGCGGGGTCAATCTGGGTCCGATTTGGTGGGCGGGGCTCCTCGGGGTCCGATTTGGTGTGCGGGGTCAATCTGGGTCCGATTTGGTGGGCGGGGCCCCTCAGGGTCCGATTTGATGGGCGGGGCCCCCTGGGTCCGATTTGGTGGGCGGGGCCACTCTGGGTCCGATTTGATGGGCGGGGCCCTTCAGGGTCCGATTTGGTGGACGGGGTCACTCTGGGTCCGATTTGGTGGGCGGGGCTTCTCAGGGTCTGATTTGGTGGGCGGGGCTCCTCAGGGTCCGATTTGGTGGACGGGGCCCTTCAGGGTCCGATTTGGTGGGCGGGGCCACTCGGAGTCTGATTTGGTGGGCGGGGCCCCTCAGGATCTGATTTGGTGGGCTGTGCTACTCTGGGTCTGATTTTTTGAGCGGGGCCACACTGGGTCCGATTTGGAGGCCAGGGTGGCTCAGCCTCTGACTTGGAGGCCGGGGTGGTTCAGCCTCCGATTTGGAGGCCGGGGTGGCTCAGCCTCCGATTTGGAGGCCGGGGTCACTCAGCTTTCGATTTGGCGCGCCGGCCCTTTAAGACTCATTTTGGTGCGCTGGCCCTTTAAGAATCACTGTGGCACGTCGGCCCTTTAAGAGCCAGTTTGGCTCACTGGGCTTCTAAATCCACTTTGTCGCACATTCTATCTCAGGGGCATGTGTCATGTGGTGAAGCTAGATTTGCATTTGTGCTGTGGCTTTCACTTTAAGAGCTGATATTATGTGGCAGAAGCTCTGTCCTTGGGATGTCATGTGACGTTCGTAGGCGTTGGCATAGTAACTGGGTCTGCCTGCGCATATCAATGAGCTCAACTGCCATTTCAATCGCCTCAGGGCACGTTTTGCCATTACCCATTGAAAAGCATTGGAGACAGTGCATTCCAATGACGGGAAAAAAAAATTTCAAACGTAAATTGCGCAAAAACTACAAATCCGATCGACACGAAAAATACTTAGCACACCTCTCGTGGACGCTGGCGTCGAAACAACACCTCAACGGCGTCTGTGCGTGTAGCGGTTCGGGCTGTATTAATTGCGGAAATCAACGTAATAATAATAATAATATGAAGAAGAATAAGTTAGCAGCGTTCGGATTACAATATAGTGGTTTTTTCAAACCACTATAATAAGTTAGCAGCGTTCGGATTACAATATAGTGTTTTTTTCAAACCACTATAACTAGATGTGTATTTCCTGAAGGAAGTACAGATAGTTGTTTGAAATGCTGCCCGGGCTTCCCCTTTAAGAGAGACTTGCCTGCTGCACCTGCAAGACTTTCAACTCAGGATCCGTTTTAACTGTGGGTGCCTCTCAGGGGCCACTTTGGCATCAGGGTCCGATTTTGTGGGTGGGGCCCCTCAGGGTCCGATTTTGTGGCCGGGGTACCTCATTGTCCGATTTGGTGGGTGGGGCCCCTCAGGGTCCGATTTGGTGGCCTGGTCCCCTCAGGGGCTGATTTGGTGGGTGGGGCCCCTCAGGGTCCGATTTGGTGGGCGGGGCCACTCTGGGTGTGATTTGGTGGGCGGGGCCACTCTGGGTCCTATTTGGATGCCAGGGTGGCTCAGCCTCCTTTTTGTAAGCCAGGGTCTATCAGCCTCCGATTTGGAGCCTTGGGTCACTCAGCTTTCGATTTGGCGCGCCGGCCCTTTAAGACTCATTTTGGTGTGCCGGCTCTTTAAGAATCACTTTGGCGCGTCGGCCCTTTAAGAGCCAGGGTGGCTCACTGGACTTCTGAATCCACTTTGGCGCACACATTCTCTCTCAGGGGCATGCGTCATGTGATGAAGCTAGATTTGCATTTGTGCTGTGGGTTTCGCTTTAAGAGCTGATATTATGTGGCAGAAGCTCTCTCCTGGGGTCGTCATGTGACGTTCGTAGGCGTTGGCATAGTAACTGGGTGTGCCTGCGCATATCAATGAGCTCAACTGCCATTTCAATCGCCTCAGGGCATGTTTTAAGCTTCCCATTGAAAAGTATTGGAGACAGTGCATTCCAATGACGGGAAAAAAAATTTTCAAACGCAAATTGCGCAAAAACTACAAATCTGATCGACACGAAAAATACTTAGCACACCTCTCATGGACGCTGGCTTCGAAACGACACCTCAATGGAGGTGCGGAAATCAACTGAATAGTAATAGTAATACTAGATGTGTATTTCCTGAAGGAAGTACAGATAGTGGTTTGAAATGGTACCCGGCTGCCCCTTTAAGAGAGACTTGCCTGCTGCCCCTGCAAGACGTTCAACTCAGGATCCGTTTTAACTGTGGGTGCCTCTCAGGGGCCACTTTGGCCTCAGAGTCCGATTTTGTGGGTGGAGCCCCTTAGGGCCCGATTTTGTGGGTGGGGCCCCTCAGGGTCCGATTTTGTGGCCGGGGCACCTCAGGGTCCGATTTGGTGGGTGGGGCCCCTCAGAGCCCGATTTGGTGGCTGGGGCCCCTCAGGGGCTGATTTGATGGGTGGGGCCCCTCAGGGTCCGATTTTGTGGCCGGGGCCCCTCTGGGTCCGATTTGGTGGTTGGGGCCCCTCAGGGTCCGACTTTGTGGCCGGGGCTCCTCAGGGTCCGTTTTTGTGGCCGGAACCCCTCAGGGTCCGATTCTGTGGCCGGGGCCCCTCAGGGTCCGATTTGGTGGGTGGGGCCCCTCAGGGTCCGATTTTGTGGCCCGGGCCCCTCAGGGTCCGATTTTGTGGGTGGGGCCCTTCAGGGTCCGATTTGGTGGGTGGGGCACCTCAGGGTCCGATTTGGTGGGTGAGGCCCCTCAGGGTCCAATTTTGTGATCGGGGCCCCTCAGGGTCCGATTTGGTGAGCGGGGCCCCTCAGGGTCCGATTTTGTGGGTGGGGCCCCTCAGGGACGGATTTGGTGGGCGGGGCCCTCAGGGTCCGATTTGGTGGGCGGGGCCCCTTAGGGTCCGATTTGGTGGGCGGGCCCCTTGGGGTCCGATTTTGTGGTTGGGGCCCTTCAGAATCCGATTTGGTGGGCGAGGCCCCTCTGGGTCCGATTTGCTGGGCGGGGCCCCTCATGGTCCGATTTGGTGGTTGGGGCCCCTTAGGGTCCGATTTGGTGGACGGGGCCCCTCAGGGTCTGATTTTGTGGGTGAGGCCCCTCAGGGTCTGATTTGGTAGGTGGGGCCCCTCATGGTCCGATTTTGTGGCCGGGTCCCCTCAGGGTCCAATTTTGTGGTCGGGCCCCTCAGGGTCCGATTTGGTGGCCGGGGCCCCTCAGGGTCCAATTTGGTGGGTGGGGCTCCTCAGGGTCCGATTATGTGGTTGGGGCCCTTCAGAATCCGATTTGGTGTGCGGGGCCCCTCAGGGTCCGATTTGGTGGGTGGGGACACTCAGGGTCCGATTTGGTGGGCGGGGCCCCTCAGGGTCTGATTTGGTGGGCGGGGCCACTCAGAATCCGATTTTGTGGTCGGGTTCCCTCAGGGTTCGATTTGGTGAGTGGAGCCCCTCAGAGTTCAATTTGGTGAGCTGGGCCCCTCAGGGTCCGATTTCGTCAGTGGGGCCCCTCAGGGTCCAATTTGGTCAGCGGGGCCCCTCAGGGTCCGATTTTGTGGATGGAGCCACTCAGGGTCTGATTTTGTGTCCGGGGGCCCCTCAGTGTCAGATTTTGTGCTTGGGGCCTTTCAGAATCCGATTTGGTCGTCGTGGCCCCTCAGGGTTCGATTTGGTGAGCGGGGCCTCTCATAGTTCAATTTGGTGAGCGGGGCCCCTCAGGGTCCGATTTGGTGAGCTTTGCTCCTCAGGGTCTGATTTGGTGGGCAGGGCCCCTTAGGGTCTGATTTGGTGGGTGGGGCCCCTCAGGGTCCGATTTGGTGGGCGGGGGCCTTTCTGGGTCTGATTTTGTGGCCGGGGTCTCTCAGGGTCCGATTTTGTGGGTGGGGCGCCTCAGGGACCGATTTTGAGGGTGGGGCCCCTCAGGGTCTAAATTGGTGGGCGGGGCCCCTCAGGGTCCGATTTTGTGGGTGGGGCCCCTCAGGGTCCGATTTTGTGGCTGGGGCCACTCAGGGTCTGATTTTGTGGCTGGGGTCCCTCAGGGTCTGATTTTGTGGGTGGGGCCCCTCAGGGTCCGATTTTGTGACCGGGGCACCTCAGGGTCCGATTTTGTGGGTGGGGCCCCTCGGTCCGATTTTGTGTCTGGGGTCCCTCAGGGTCTGATTTTGTGGGTGGGGCCCCTCAGGGTCCGATTTTGTGACCGGGGCCCCTTAGGGTCTGATTTTGTGACTGGGGCCCCTCTGGGTTCGATTTTGTGGCCGGAGTCTCTCAGGGTCCGATTTTGTGGGTGGGGCGCCTCAGGGACCGATTTTGAGGGTGGGGCCCCTCAGGGTCTAAATTGGTGGGCGGGGCCCCTCAGGGTCCGATTTTGTGGATGGGGCCCCTCAGGGTCCGATTTTGTGGGTGGGGCCCCTCAGGGTCCGATTTTGTGGCTGGCGCCCCTCAGGGTCCGATTTTGTGACCGGGGCCCCTCAGGGTCTGATTTTGTGGTTGGGGCCCATCAGGGTCCAATTTTGTGGCCGGGGTCTCTCAGGGTCCGATTTTGTGGCTGGGGCCCCTCAGGGTCTGGATTTGTGGGTGGGGCCCCTCAGGGTTTGATTTTGTGGGTGGGGCCCCTCAGGGTTCGATTTTGTGGCTGGGGCCCCTCAGGGTCTGATTTTGTGGCTGGGGCCCCTCAGGGTCTGATTCTGTGGGTGGGGCCCCTCAGGGTCCGATTTTGTGACCGGGGACCCTCAGGGTCCGATTTTGTGGTTGGGGACCCTCAGGGTCCGATTTTATGGCCGGGATCTCTCAGGGTCCGATTTTGTGGCCGGGGCCCCTCAGGGTCTGGATTTGTGGGTGGGTCCCCTCAGGGTCCGATTTTGTGGGTGGGGACCCTCAGGGTCCGATTTTGTGGCTGGGGTCCCTTAGGGTCTGATTTTGTGGGTGGGGATCCTCAGGGTCCGATTTTGTGACCGGGGCCCCTAAGGGTCTGATTTTGTGACTGGGGCCCCTCTGGGTTCGATTTTGTGGCCGGGGTCTCTCAGGGTCCGATTTTGTGGGTGGGGACCCTCAGGGTCTGATTTTGTGGCTGGGGCCCCTCAGGGTCTGGTTTTGTTGGTGGGGCCCCTCAGGGTCTGATTTTGTGGGTGGGGCCCCTCAGGGTCCGATTTTGTGACCGGGGCCCCTTAGGGTATGATTTTGTGACTGGGGACCCTCTGGGTTCGATTTTGTGGCCGGGGTCTCTCAGGATCCGATTTTGTGGGTGGGGCGCCTCAGGGACCGATTTTGAGGGTGGGGCCCCTCAGGGTCTAAATTGGTGGGCGGGGCCCCTCAGGGTCCGATTTTGTGGGTGGGGCCCCTCAGGGTCCGATTTTGTGGCTGGGGCCCCTCAGGGTCTGATTTTGTGACTGGGGTCCCTCAGGGTCTGATTTTGTGGGTGGGGCCCCTCAGGGTCCGATTTTGTGACCGGGGCCCCTCAGGGTCCGATTTTGTGGGTGGGGCCCCTCAGGGTCTGATTTTGTGTCTGGGGTCCCTCAGGGTCTGATTTTGTGGGTGGGGCCCCTCAGGGTCTGATTTTGTGACCGGGGCCCCTTAGGGTCTGATTTTGTGACTGGGGCCCCTCTGGGTTCGATTTTGTGGCCGGGGTCTCTCAGGGTCCGATTTTGTGGGTGGGGCGCCTCAGGGACCGATTTTGAGGGTGGGGCCCCTCAGGGTCTAAATTGGTGGGCGGGGCCCCTCAGGGTCCGATTTTGTGGGTGGGGCCCCTCAGGGTCCGATTTTTTGGCTGGGGCCCCTCAGGGTCTGATTTTGTGGCTGGGGTCCCTCAGGGTCTGATTTTGTGGGTGGGGCCCCTCAGGGTCCGATTTTGTGACCGGGGCCCCTCAGGGTCTGATTTTGTGGTTGGGGTCCATCAGGGTCCAATTTTGTGGCCGGGGTCTCTCAGGGTCCGATTTTGTGGCTGGGGCCCCTCAGGGTCTGGATTTGTGGGTTGGGCCCCTCAGGGTCCGATTTTGAGGGTGGGGCCCCTCAGGGTCTGATTTTGTGGCTGGGGCCCCTCAGGGTCTGATTCTGTGGGTGGGGCCCCTCAGGGTCCGATTTTGTGACCGGGGACCCTCAGGGTCCGATTTTGTGGTTGGGGCACCTCAGGGTCCGATTTTATGGCCGGGATCTCTCAGGGTCCGATTTTGTGGCCGGGGCCCCTCAGGGTCTGGATTTGTGGGTGGGTCCCCTCAGGGTCCGATTTTGTGGGTGGGGCCCCTCAGGGTCCGATTTTGTGGCTGGGGTCCATTAGGGTCTGATTTTGTGGGTGGGGCTCCTCAGGGTCCGATTTTGTGATCGGGGCCCCTAAGGGTCTGATTTTGTGACTGGGGCCCCTCTGGGTTTGATTTTGTGGCCGGGGTCTCTCAGGGTCCGATTTTGTGGGTGGGGCCCCTCAGGGTCTGATTTTGTGGCTGGGTCCCCTCAGGGTCTGGTTTTGTTGGTGGGGCCCCTCAGGGTCTGATTTTGCAGGTGGGGCCCCTCAGGGTCCGATTTTGTGACCGGGGCAACTCAGGGTCTGATTTTGTGGTTGGGGCCCCTCAGGGTCCTATTTCGTGACTGGGGCCCCTCTAGGGTCGATTTTGTGACCGGGGCCCCTCAGGGTCCGATTTTGTGGCCGGGGTCTCTCAGGGTCCGATTTTGTGGCTGGGGCCCCTCAGGGTCTGGATTTGTGGTTGGGGCCCTTCAAGGCCCGATTTTGTGGCTGGGGCCCCTCAGGGTCCGATTTTGTGGGTGGGGCCCCTCAGGGTCTGATTTTGTGGCTGAGGCCCCTCAGGGTCTGATTCTGTGGGTGGGGCCCCTCAGTGTCCGATTTTGTGACCGGGGACCCTCAGGGTCCGATTTTGTGGTTGGGGCCCCTCAGGGTCCGATTTTGTGGCCGGGGTCTCTCAGGGTCCGATTTTGTGGCCGGGGCCCCTCAGGGTCTGGATTTGTGGGTGGGTCCCCTCAGGGTCCGATTTTGTGGGTGGGGCCCCTCAGGGTCCGATTTTGTGACCGGGGCCCCTTAGGGTCTGATTTTGTGACTGGGGCCCCTCTGGGTTCGATTTTGTGGCCGGGGTCTCTCAGGGTCCGATTTTGTGGCTGGGGCCCCTCAGGGTCTGGTTTTGTGGGTGGGGCCCCTCAGGGCCTGATTTTGTGGGTGGGGCCCCTCAGGGTCCGATTTTGTGACCGGGGCACCTCAGGGTCTGATTTTGTGGTTGGGGCCCCTCAGGGTCCTATTTTGTGACTGGGGCTCCTCTAGGTTCGATTTTGTGGCCGGGGTCTCTCAGGGTCCGATTTTGTGGCCGGGCCCACTCAGGGTCCGATTTTGTGGGTGGGGCCCCTTAGGGTCTGATTTTGTGGGTGGAGCCCCCTGGGTCCATTTTGGTGGGCGGGGCCACTCTGGGTCCGATTTAGTGGGCGGTGCCCCTCATGGTCCGATTTGGTGGGCGGGGCCCCTATGGGTCCGATTTGGTGGGCGGGGCCCTTCAGGGTCCGATTTGGTGGGCGGGGCCCCTCTGGGTCCGATTTGGTGGGCGGGGCCCCTCTGGGTCCGATTTGGTGGTCGGGGTCAATCTGGGTCCGATTTGGTGGGCGGGGCTCCTCAGGGTCCGATTTGATGGGCGGGGCCCCTCTGGGTCCGATTTGGTGGGCGGGGCCACTCTGGGTCCGATTTGGTGGGCGGGGTCACTCTGGGTCCGATTTGGTGGGCGGGGCTCCTCAGGGTCCTATTTGGTGGGCGGGGCTCCTCAGGGTCCGATTTGGTGGACGGGGCCCTTCAGGGTCCGATTTGGTGGGCGGGGCCACTCAGAGTCTAATTTGGTGGGCGTGGCCTCTCAAGATCCGATTTGGTGGGCTGTGCCACTCTGGGTCTGATTTTTTGAGCGGGGCCACACTGGGTCCGATTTGGAGGCCAGGGTGGCTCAGCCTCCGATTTGGAGGCCGGGGTGGCTCAGCCTCCGATTTGGAGGTCGGGGCCACTCAGCTTTCGATTTGGCGCGCCGGCCCTTTAAGACTCATTTTGGTGCGCCGGCCCTTTAAGAATCAGTTTGGCACGTCGGCCCTTTAAGAGCCAGGGTGGCTCACTGGGCTTCTAAATCCACTTTGGTGCACATTCTCTCTCAGGGGCATGTGTCATGTGAAGAAGCTAGATTTGCATTTGTGCTGTGGGTTTCGCTTTAAGAGCTGATATTATGTGGCAGAAGCCCTGTCCTTGGGGCGTCATGTGACGTTCGTAGGTGTTGGCATAGTAACTGGGTGTGCCTGCGCATATCAATGAGCTTAACTGCCATTTCAATCGCCTCAGGGCACGTTTTGCCATTTCCCATTGAAAAGCATTGGAGACAGTGAATTCCAATGACGGGAAAAAAAAATTTCAAACGCAAATTGCGCAAAAACTACAATTCCGATCGACACGAAAAATACTTAGCACACCTCTCGTGGGCGCTGGCTTCGAAACGACACCTCAACGGCGTCTGTGCGTGTAGCGGTTCTGGCCGCATTAATTGCGGAAATCAACATAATAATAATAATGAGAAGAAGAACTAGATGTGTATTTCCTGAAGGAAGTACAGATAGTGGTTTGAAATGGTGCCTGGGCTGCCCCTTTAAGAGTGTCTTGCCTGCTGCCCCTGCAAGACTTTCAACTCAGGATCCGTTTTAAATGTGGGTGCCTCTTAGAGGCCACTTTGGCCTCAGGGTCTGATTTGGTGGGTGGGGCCCCTCAGGATCCGATTCGGTGGCCTGGGCTCCTCAGGATTTGAATTAGTGGCCGGGATTCCTTAGGGTCCAATTTTGTGGGTGGGGCCCCTCAGCGTCCGATTTTGTGGGTGAGGCCCCTCAGGGTCCGATTTTGTAGGTGGGTCCCCTCAGGGTCCTATTTTGTAGGTGGGTCCCCTCAGGGTCTGATTTTTTGAGCGGGGCCACACTGGGTCCAATTTGGAGGCCAGGGTGGCTCAGCCTCCGATTTGGAGGCCGGGGTGACTCAGCCTCCGATTTTCAGCCTGGGGTCACTCAGCTTTCGATTTGGTGCGCCGACCCTTTAAGACTCATTTCGGTGCGCCGGCCCTTAAAGAATCACTTTGTTGCGTCGGCCCTTTGAGAGCCAGTTTGGCTCACTGGGCTTCTAAATCCACTTTGACGTACATTCTCTCTCAGGGGCATGCATCATGTGATGAAGCTAGATTTGCATTTGTGCTCTGGGTTTCGCTTTAAGAGCTGAAATTATCTGCCAGAAACTCTGTCCTGGAGAGGTCATTTGAAGTTCCTAGGCATTGGCATACTAACTGGGTGAGCCTGCGCATATCAATGAGCTTAACTGCCACCTCACGACTGTCCCATGTTTTCCCTATGGCAACATTTTCCAATTGAAATGCATTGAGGAAAATGTTTTTTCAAACGCAAATTGCGCAAAAACTGCAAATCCGATCGACACGAAAAATACTTAGCACACCACTCGTGGACGCTGGCTTCGAAACGAGGCCTCAACGGAGTCTGTGCGTGTAGTGGTTCGGGCCGCATTAATTGCGGAAATCAACTGAATAGTAATAATAATACTAGATGTGTATTTCCTGAAGGAAGTACAGATAGTGGTTTGAAATGGTGCCCGGTCTGCCCCTTTAAGAGAGACTTGCCTGCTGCCCCTGCAAGACTTTCAACTCAGGATCCGTTTTAAATGTGGGTGCCTCTCAGGGGCCACTTTGGCCTCAGGGTCTGATTTGGTGGGTGGGGCCCCTCAGGATCCGATTCGGTGGCCTGGGCTCCTCAGGATTTGAATTAGTGGCCGGGATTCCTCAGGGTCCAATTTTGTGGGTGTGGCCCCTCAGGGTCGGATTTTGTGGGTGTTTGCCCCTCAGGGTCCGATTTTGTGGGTGGGTCCCCTCAGGGTCCGATTTTATGGGTGGGGACCCTCAGGGTCCGATTTTGTGGGTGGGGCCCCTCATGGTCTGATTTTGTGGGTGGGGCCCCTCATGGTATGATTTTGTGTCCGAGGCCCCTCAGGGTCTGATTTTATGGCCGGGGCCCCTCAGGGTCTGATTTTATGGCCGGGGCCCCTCAGAGTCTGATTTTGCGGGTGGGGCCTCTCAGGGTCCGATTTTGTGGGTGGGGCCCCTCAGGGTCCGATTTTGTGGGTGGGGCCCCTCAGGGTCCGATTTTGTTGATTGGGCCCCTCAGGGTCCGATTTTGAGGGTGGGGCCCCTCAGGGCTTGAATTGTTGGCCGGGATCTCTCAGTCTCCTATTTTGTGGGTGTGGCCTCTCTGGGTCTGATTTGGTGGGTGGGGCCACTCTGGGTAAGATTTGGAGGCTGGGGTCGCTCAGCCTCCAATTTGGAGGCCGGGGTCGTTGAGCTTCCGATTTGGAGGCCGAGGTCAAAGAGCCTCCGATTTGGAGGCTGGGGTCGATGAGCTTCCGATTTGGAGGACGGGGTCGATGAGCCTCCGATTTGGAGGCCGGGGTGGCTCAGCCTCCGATTTGGAGGCCGGGGTGGCTCAGCCTCCGATTTGGAGGCCGGGGTGGCTCAGCCTCCGATTTGGAGGCCGGGGTGGCTCAGCCTCCGATTTGGAGGCCGGGGTGGCTCAGCCTCCGATTTGGAGGCCGGGGTCGCTCAGCCTCCGATTTGGAGGCCGGGGTGGCTCAGCCTCCGATTTGGAGGCCGGGGTCGATCAGCCTCCGATTTGGAGGCCGGGGTGGCTCAGCCTCCTATTTGGAGGCCGGGGTGGCTCAGCCTCCTATTTGGAGGCCGGGGTGGCTCAGCCTCCGATTTGGAGGCCGGGGTGGCTCAGCCTCCTATTTGGAGGCCGGGGTGGCTCAGCCTCTGATTTGGAGGCCTGGGTCGATCAGCCTCCGATTTGGAGGCCGGGGTGGATCAGCCTCCGATTTGGAGGGCGGGGTGGATCAGCCTCCGATTTGGAGGGCGGGGTGGATCAGTCTCCGATTTGGAGGCCGGGGTGGATCAGCCTCCGATTTGGAGGCCGGGGTGGCTCAGCGTCCGATTTGGAGGCCGGGGTGGCTCAACCTCCGATTTGGAGGCCGGGGTGGCTCAGCCTCTGATTTGGAGGCCGGGGTGGCTCAGTCTCCGATTTGGTGTGTCGGCCCTTTAAGACTCATTTGAGTGCGCTGGCCCTTTAACAATCACTTTGGCGCGTTGGCCCTTTAAGAGCTAGTTTGGCTCACTGGGCTTCTTTTAAATCCACTTTGGCGCACACATTCTCTCTCAGGGGCATGTGTCATGTGATGAAGCTAGATTTGCATTTGTGCTGTGGGTTTCGCTTTAAGAGCTGATATTATGTGGCAGAGGCTCTGTGCTGGGGTTCAAGTGAAGTTCGTAGGCGTTGGCATAGTAACTGGGTGTGCCTGCGCATATCAATGAGCTCAACTGTCATTTCAATCGCCTCAGGGCATGTTTTGCCATTTCCTATTGAAAAGCATTGGAGACAGTGCATTCCAATGACGGGAAAAAAAAATTTCAAACGCAAATTGCGCAAAAACTACAAATCCGATCGACACGAAAAATACTTAGCACACCTCTCATGGACGCTGGCTTCGAAACGACACCTCAACGGAGTCTGTGCGTGTAGCGGTTCAGGCCGCATTAATTGCGGAAATCAACTTAATAATAATAAGAAGAATAAGTTAGCAGCGTTCGGATTACAATATAGTGGTTTTTTCAAACCACTATAACTAGATGTGTATTTCCTGAAGGAAGTACAGATAGTGGTTTGAAATGGGGCCTGGGCTGCACCTTTAAGAGAGACTTGGCTGCTGCCCCTGCAAGACTTTCAACTCAGGATCCGTTTTAAATGTGGGTGCCTCTCAGGGGCCACTTTGGCCTCAGGGTCTGATTTGGTGGGTGGGGCCCCTCAGGATCCGATTCGGTGGCCTGGGCTCCTCAGGATTTGAATTAGTGGCCGGGATTCCTCAGGGTCCAGTTTTGTGGGTGGGGCCCCTCAGCGTCTGATTTTGTGGGTGTGGCCTCTCAGGGTCCGATTTTGTGGGTGTGGCCCCTCAGGGTCCTATTTTGTGGGTGGGTCCCCTCAGGGTCCGATTTTATGGGTGGGGCCCCTCAGGGTCCGATTTTGTGGGTGGGGCCTCTCATGGTCTGATTTTGTGGGTGGGGCCCCTCAGGGTACGATTTTGTGGGTGGGGCCCCTCAGGGTCCGATTTTATGGCTGGGGCCCCTCAAGGTCTGATTTTATGGCCGGGGCCCCTCAGGGTCTGATTTTGTGGGTGGGGCCCCTCAGGGTCCGATTTTGTGGCCGGGGCCCCTCAAGGTCCGATTTTGTGGCCAGGGCCCCTCAGGGCACGATTTTGTGGCCAGGGCCCCTCAGGGTCCGATTTTGTTGGTTGGGCCCCTCAGGGTTCGATTTTGAGGGTGGGGCCCCTCAGGGTCCGATTTTGTGGGTGGGGCCCCTCAGAGTCCGATTTGGCTAGCGGGGCCCCTCAGGGTCCGATTTGGTGGGCGGGGCCCCTCAGGGTCCGACTTTGAGGGCGGGGCCCCTCAGGGTCCGATTTTGTGGGCGGGGACCCTCAGGGTCCGATTTGGTGGGCGGGGCCCCAGGGTCCAATTTTGTGGGTGGGGCCCCTCTGGGTTCGATTTTGTGGCCGGGGTCTCTCAGGGTCCAATTTTGTGGCCAGGGCCCTCAGGGTCCGATTTTGTGGTTGGGGCCCTTAGGGTCCGATTTTGCGGGTGGGGCCCCTCAGGGTCCAATTTTGCGGGTGGGGCCCCTCAGGATCCGATTTTGCGGGTGGGGCCCCTTTGGGTCCGATTTTGCGGGTGGGGCCCCTCAGGGTCTAATTTGGTGGGCGGGGCCCCTCAGGGTCCGATTTTGTGGGTGGGTCCCCTCAGGGTCCGATTTTGTGGGTGGGGCCCATCAGAGTCCGATTTGGTGAGCGGGGCCCCTCAGGGTCCGATTTGGTGAGCTTGGCCCTTCAGGGGCCTCTTTTGCCTGTGGGGCCCCTCAGGATCCAATTCGGTGGCCTGGGCTCCTTGGGGCTTGAATTGGTGGCCGGGGCCCTTCAGGGTCCGATTTGGTGGGTGGGGCCCCTCTGGGTCCGATTTGGTGGGCGGGGCCCCTCAGGGTTCAATTTTATGGGCGGGGCCCCTCAGTGTCCGATTTGGTGGGTGGGGTCCCTCAGGGTCCGATTTGGTGGGCGGGGCCCCTCAGGGTCCGATTTGGTGGGTGGGGCCCATCAGGGTCCGATTTGGTGGGTGGGGCCACTCTGGGTCCGATTTGGTGGGCGGGGCCACTCTAGGTCCGATTTGGAGCCTGAGGTCACTCAGCTTTCGATTTGGCGCGCTGGCCCTTTAAGACTCATTTTGGTGCGCCGGCCCTTTAAGAATCACTTTGGCGCGTCGGTCCTTTAAGAGCCAGTTTGGCGCACTGGGCTGCTAAATCCACTTTGGCGCACATTCTCTCTCAGGGGCATGCATCATGTGATGAAACTAGATTTGCATTTTTGCTTTGGCTTTCGCTTTAAGAGCTGATATTATCTCGCAGAAACTCTGTCCTGCTGGGGTCATGTAAAGTTCGTAGGTGTTAGTATAGTAACTGCGTCTGCCTGCGCATATCAATGAGCTTAACTGCCATTTCAATCGCCTCACGACTGCCCAATGCAATGCATTCCAAAGACATGAACATTTTTTTCAAACGCAAAAACTACAAATCCGATCGACACGAAAAATACTTAGCACACCACTCGTGGACGCTGGCTTCGAAACGACGCCTCAACGGAGTCAGTGCGTGTAGCGGTTCGGGCCACATTAATTGCGGAAATCAACTGAATAGTAATAATAATACTAGATGTGTATTTCCTGAAGGAAGTACAGATAGTGGTTTGAAATGGTGCCCGGGCTGCCCCTTTAAAAGAGACTTGCCTGCTGCCCCTGCAAGACTTTCAACTCAGGATCCGTTTTACCTGTGGGTGACTCTCAGGGGCCACTTTGGCCTTTGGGGCCCCTCAGGGTCTGATTTGGTGGGCGGGGCCACTCAGGGTCCGATTTGGTGGGCAGGGCCCCTCAGGGTCCGATTTGGTGGGCAGGGCCCCTCAGGGTCCGATTTGGTGGGCGGGGCCCCTCAGGGTTCTGATTTGGAAGGTGGGGCCCCTCAGGGTCCGATTTGGTGAGCTGGGCCCCTCAGGGTCTGATTTGGCCCCTCAGGGTCTGATTTGGTGGGCGGGGCCCCTCAGGGTCCAATTTGGTGGGCGGGGCTTTTCAGGGTCCAATTTGGTGGGTGGGGCCACTATAGGTCTGATTTGGTGGGCGGGGCACCTCAGGGTCCGATTTGGTGGGCGGGGCCCCTCAGAATCTGATTTGGTGGGCGAGGCCACTCTAGGTCTGATTTGGTGGGCGGGGCCCATCAGGGTCTGATTTGGTGGGTGGGGCCCCTTAGGGTCCGATTTGGTGGGCGGGGCCACTCTGGGTCCGATTTGGTGGGCGGGACCCCTCAGGGTCTGATTTGGTGAGTGGGGCCCATCAGGGTCCGATTTTGTGGTTGTGGCCCCTCAGGGTCCGATTTGGTGGGCGGGGCCACACTGGGTACGATTTGGTGGACGGGGCCTCTTAGGATCCGATTTGGTGGGCGGGGCCACACTGGGTCTGATTTGTCGGGTGGGGACACACTGGGTCCGATTTGGTGGTCGGGGCCCTTCTGGGTCCGATTTGTTGGGTGGGGCCCCTCAGGGTCTGACTTGGTGAGCGGGGCAACTCTGGGTTTTATTTGGTGTGCGGGGCCACTCTCAGTCTTATTTGGTGGGCGGGGCACCTCAGGGTCCGATTTGGTGGGTGGGGCACCTCAGGGTCTGATTTGGTGGGCGGGGCCCCTTAGGGTCTGGTTTGGTGGGCAGGGGCACTCTGGGTCCGTTTTGAAAGCCTGGGTGGCTCAGCCTCCGATTTGTAGGCCAGGGTCTATCAGATTTGCATTTGTGCTTGGGTTTCACTTTAAGAGCTGAAATTATCTGGCAAAAACTCTGTCCTACTGGGGCCATGTAAAGTTCATAGGCGTTGGCATAGTAACTGGGTGTGCCTGCGCATATCAATGAGCTTATCTGCCACCTCTCGACAGCCCCATGTTTTCCCTATGGCAAAATTTTCCCATTGAAAAGTATTGACACATTGCATTTCAATGACAGGAAAATGTTTTTTCAAGCGCAAATTGCACAAAAACTACAAAGCTGATCGACACGAAAAATACTTAGCACACCACTCGTGGACGCTGGCTTAGAAACGACACCTCAACGGAGTCTGTGATGGTAGCGGTTCGGGCCGCATTAATTGCGGAAATCAACTGAATAGTAATAATAATACTAGATGTGTATTTCCTGAAGGAAGTACAGATAGTGGTTTGAAATGGTGCCCGGGCTGCCCCTTTAAGAGAGACTTGCCTGCTGCCCCTGCAAGACTTTCAACTCAGGATCCGTTTTAATAGTGAGTGCCTCTCAGAGGCCACTTTGGCCTCAGGGTCTGATTTGGTGGGTGGGGCCCCTCAGGATCCGATTCCTTGGCCTGGGCTCCTCAGGGCTTGAATTGTTGGTGGGGATCTCTCAGGCTCCGATTTTGTGGGTGTGGCCCCTCAGGGTCCGATTTTGTGGGTGGGGCCCCTCAGGTTCCGATTTTGTGAGTGGGGCCCCTCAGGGTCCGATTTTGTGGCCGGGGCCCCTCAGGGTCTGATTTTGTGGCCGGATCCCCTCAGGGTCCTATTTTCTGGCCGTGGCCCCTCAGGGTCCGATTATGTGGGTTGGGCCCCTCAGGGTCCGATTTTGTGGCCAGGGCCCCTCAGGGTCCGATTTTGTGGCCGGGGCCCCTCAGGGTCCGATTTTGTGGCCGGGGCCCCTCAGGGTCTGATTTTGTGGTTGGGACCAATCAGGGTCCGATTTTGTGGTTGGGGCCCCTCAGGGTCAGATTTGGTGGGTTGGGCCCCTTAGGGTCTGATTTTGTGGGCGGAGACCCTCTGGGTCCGATTTGGTCGGCGGGGCCACTCTGGGTCCGATTTGGTTGGCGGGACCACTCTGGGTCTGATTTAGTGGGCGGGGCCCCACAGGGTCTGATTTGGTGGGCAGGGCCTCTCCGGGTCCGATTTGGTGGGCGGGGCCACTCGGTAAGATTTGGTGGGCGGGGCCACTCTGGGTAAGATTTGGAGGCCGGGGTCGATGAGCTTCCGATTTGGAGGCCGAGGTCAAAGAGCCTCCGATTTGGAGTCCGGGGTGTCTCAGCCTCCGATTTGGAGTCCGGGGTGGCTCAGCCTCCGATTTGGAGGCCGGGGTGGCTCAGCCTCCGATTTGGAGGCCGGGGTGGCTCAGCCTCCGATTTGGAGGCCGGGGTGGCTCAGCCTCCGATTTGGAGGCCGGGGTCGCTCAGCCTCCGATTTGGAGGCCGGGGTGGCTCAGCCTCCGATTTGGAGGCCGGGGTGGCTCAGCCTCCGATTTGGAGGCCGGGGTGGCTCAGCCTCCGATTTGGAGGCCGGGGTGGCTCAGCCTCCGATTTGGAGGCCGGGGTGGCTCAGCCTCCCATTTGGAGGCCGGGGTCGATCAGCCTCCCATTTGGAGGCCGGGGTCGATCAGCCTCCCATTTGGAGGCCGGGGTCGATCAGCCTCCCATTTGGAGGCCGGGGTCGATCAGCCTCCCATTTGGAGGCCGGGGTCGATCAGCCTCCCATTTGGAGGCCGGGGTGGCTCAGCCTCCCATTTGGAGGCCGGGGTGGCTCAGCCTCCCATTTGGAGGCCGGGGTCGATCAGCCTCCCATTTGGAGGCCGGGGTCGATCAGCCTCCCATTTGGAGGCCGGGGTCGATCAGCCTCCGATTTGGAGGCCGGGGTCGATCAGCCTCCGATTTGGAGGCAGGGGTGGCTCAGCCTCCGATTTGGAGGCCGGGGTGGCTCAGCCTCCGATTTGGAGGCCGGGGTGGCTCAGCCTCCGATTTGGAGGCCGGGGTGGCTCAGCCTGCGATTTGGAGGCCGGGGTGGCTCAGCCTCCGATTTGGAGGCCGGGGTGGCTCAGCCTCCGATTTGGAGGCCGGGTGGCTCAGCCTCCGATTTGGAGGCCGGGGTCGATCAGCCTCCGATTTGGAGGCCGGGGTCGATCAGCCTCCGATTTGGAGGCCGGGGTGGCTCAGCCTCCGATTTGGAGGCCGTGGTGGCTCAGCCTCCGATTTGGAGGCCGGGGTGGCTCAGCCTCCGATTTGGAGGCCGGGGTGGCTCAGCCTCCGATTTGGAGGCCGGGGTCAATCAGCCTCCGATTTGAAGGCCGGGGTCAATCACCCTCCGATTTGGAGGCCGGGGTGGCTCAGCCTCCAATTTGGAGGCCGGGGTGGCTCAGCCTTCGATCTGGAGGCCGGGGTGGCTCAGCCTCCGATTTGGAGTCCGGGGTGGCTCAACCTCTAATTTGGAGGCCGGGGTGGCTCAGCCTTCGATCTGGAGGCCGGGGTGGCTCAGCCTCCGATTTGGAGTCCGGGGTGGCCCAACCTCTAATTTGGAGGCCGGGGTGGCTCAGCCTCCGATTTGGAGGCCGGGGGGTCGATCAGCCTCCCATTTGGAGCCTGTGGTCACTCAGCTTTCGATTTGGCGTGTTGGCCCTTTAAGACTCATTTCGGTGCGCCGGCCCTTTAACAGTCACTTTTGCACTTCGGCCCTTTAAGAGCCAGTTTGGCTCACTGGGCTTCTAAATACACTTTGGCGCACATTCTCTCTCAGGGGCATGTGTCATGTGATGAAGCTAGATTTGCATTTGTGCTGTGGGTTTCGCTTTAAGAGCTGATATTATGTGGCAGAAGCCCTGTTCTGGAGATGTCATGTGACGTTCGTAGGCGTTGGCATAGTAACTGGGTCTGCCTGCGCATATCAATGAGCTCAACTGCCATTTCAATCGCCTCAGGGCACGTTTTGCCATATCCCCATTCAAAAGCATTGGAGACAGTGCATTCCAATGACGGGAAAAAAATTTTTCGAACACAAATTGCGCAAAAACTACAAATCTGATCGACACGAAAAATACTTAGCACACCTCTCATGGGCGCTGGCTTCGAAACGACACCTCAACGGAGTCTGTGCGTGTAGCGGTTCGGGCTGTATTAATTGCGGAAATCAACTTAATAATAATAAGAAGAAGAATAAGTTAGCAGCGTTCGGATTACAATATAGTGGTTTTTTCAAACCACTATAACTAGATGTGTATTTCCTGAAGGAAGTACAGATAGTGGTTTGAAATGCTGCCCAGGCTGCCCCTTTAAGAGAGACTTGCCTGCTGCACCTGCAAGACTTTCAACTCAGGATCCGTTTTAACTGTGGGTGCCTCTCAGGGGCCACTTTGGCCTCAGGGTCCGATTTGGTGGGTGGGGCCCCTCAGGGTCCAATCTTGTGGCCGGGGCCCCTCAGGGTCCAATTTTGTGGGTGGGGCCCCCAGGGTCCAATTTTGTGGGTGGGGCCCCTCAGGGTTCGATTTGGTGGGTGGGGCCCCTCAGGGTCCGATTTGGTGAGCGGGGCCCCTCAGGGTCCGATTTAGTGAGCGGGGCCCCTCAGGGTCTGATTTGGTGGGTGGGGCCCCTCAGAGTCCGATTTGGTAGGTGGGGCCCCTCCGGGTCCTATTTGGTGAGCGGGGCCACTCTAGGTCTGATTTGGTAGGCGGGCCACTTTGGGTCCGATTTGGTGGGCGGGGCCCCTCAGAGTTCAATTTGGTCAGCGGGGCCCCTCAGGGTCCGATTTTGCGGTTGGGGCATTTCAGAATCCGATTTAGTGGGCGGGGCCCCTCAGGGTCTGATTTGGTGGGCAGGGCCCCTCAGGGTCCGATTTTGTGGCCGGGTCCCCTCAGGGTCTGGATTTGTGGGTGGGGCCCCTCAGGGTCCGATTTTGTGGGTGGGGCCCCTCAGAGTCCGATTTTGTGGGTGGGGCCCCTCAGGATCTGTTTTTGTGGCCGGGGTCCCTCAGGGTCCGATTTTGTGGCCGGGGCCCTGAGGGTCCAATTTTGTGGGTGGGGCCCCTCAGGGTCCGATTTTGTGGGTGGGGCCCCTCAGGATCCGATTTTGTGGTTGGGGCCCCTCAGGGTTCAATTTTGTAGGTGGGGTCCCTCAGGGTCCGATTTTGTGGCTGGGGCCCCTCAGGGTCCGATTTTGTGGCCGGGGCCCATCAGGGTTCGATTTTGTGGTTGGGGCCCCTCAGGGTCCGATTTTGTGGGTAGGGCCCCTCAGGGTCCGATTTTGTGAGTGGAGCCCCCTGGGTCCATTTTGGTGGGCGGGGCCACTCTGGGTCCGATTTAGTGGGCGGTGCCCCTCATGGTCCGATTTGGTGGGCGGGGCCCCTCATGGTCCGACTTGGTGGGCGGGGCCCCCTGGGTCCGATTTGGTGGGCGGGGCCCCTCTGTGTCCGATTTGGTGGGCGGGGCCCTTCATGGTCCGATTTGGTGGGCGGGGACCCTCTGGGTCTGATTTGGTGGGCGGGGCCCTTCAGGGTCCGATTTGGTGGGCGGGGTCAATCTGGGTCCGATTTGGTGGGCGGGGCTCCTCAGGTTCCGATTTGGTGGGCGGGGCCCCTCAGGGTCCGATTTGATGGGCGGGGCCACTTTGGGTCCGATTTGATGGGCGGGGCCCTTCAGGGTCCGATTTGGTGGGCGGGGTCACTCTGGGTCCGATTTGGTGGGCGGGGCTTCTCAGGGTCTGATTTGGTGGGTGGGGCTCCTCAGGGTCCGATTTGGTGGACGGGGCCCCTCAGGGTCTGGTTTGGTGGTTGGGGCCCCTCAGGGTCTGATTTTGTGGCTGGGGCCCCTCAGAGTCCGATTTTGTGGCTGGGGCCCCTCAGGGACTGATTTTGTGGGTGGGGCCCCTCAGGGTCTAATTTGGTGGGCGGGGCCCCTCTGGGTCTGATTTTGTGGGTTGGGCCCCTCAGGGTCCGATTTTGTGGCCGGGGCCCCTCAGGGTCCGATTTTGTGTCCGGGGCCCCTCAGGGTCCGATTTTGTGGCCGGTGCCTCTCAGGGTCCGATTTTGTGGATGGGGCCCCTCAGGGTCCGATTTTGCACCCGGAGCCTCTCAGGGTCCGATTTTGTGGTTGGGGCCCCTCAGGATCTGATTTTGTGGCCGGGGTCCCTCAGGGTTCGATTTTGTGGCCGGGGCCCCTGAGGGTCCAATTTTGTGGGTGGGTCCCCTCAGGGTCCGATTTTGTGGGTGGGGCCCCTCAGGATCCGATTTTGTGGTTGGGGCCCCTCAGGGTTCAATTTTGTAGGTGGGGTCCCTCAGGGTCCGATTTTGAGGCTGGGGCCCGTCATGGTCCGATTTTGCGGCCGGGGCCCGTCAGGGTCCGATTTTGTGGTTGGGGCCCCTCAGGGTCCGATTTTGTGGGTAGGGCCCCTCAGGGTACGATTTTGTGGGTAGGGCCCCTCAGGGTCCAATTTTGTGAGTGGGGCCACTCAGGGTCCGATGTTGTGGCCGGATCCCCTCAGGGTCCGATTTTGTGGGTGGGGCCCCTCAGGGTCCAATTTTGTGGTCGGGGCCCCTCAGGGTCCAATTTTGTGGGTGGGGCCCCTTAGGGTCCGATTTTGTGGGTTGGGCCCCTCAGGGTACAATTTGGTGGGCGGGGCCACTCTGGGTCTGATTTGGTGGGCGGGGCCACTCTGGGTCCAATTTGATGGGCGGGGCCACTCTGGGTCCGATTTGGTGAGCTGGGCCCCTCAGGATCTGTTTTTGTGGCCGGTGTCCCTCAGGGTCCGATTTTGTGGCCGGGGCCCTGAGGGTCCAATTTTGTGGGTGGGGCCCCTCAGGGTCCGATTTTGTGGGTGGGGCCCCTCAGGATCCGATTTTGTGGTTGGGGCCCCTCAGGGTTCAATTTTGTAGGTGGGGTCCCTCAGGGTCCGATTTTGTGGCCGGGGCCCCTCAGGGTCCGATTTTGTGGCCGGGGCCCATCAGGGTTCGATTTTGTGGTTGGGGCCCCTCAGGGTCCGATTTTGTGGGTAGGGCCCCTCAGGGTCCGATTTTGTGAGTGGAGCCCCCTGGGTCCATTTTGGTGGGCGGGGCCACTCTGGGTCCGATTTACCACTCTGGGTCCGATTTAGTGGGCGGTGCCCCTCATGGTCCGATTTGGTGGGCGGGGCCCCTCATGGTCCGACTTGGTGGGCGGGGCCCCCTGGGTCCGATTTGGTGGGCGGGGCCCCTCTGTGTCCGATTTGGTGGGCGGGGCCCTTCATGGTCCGATTTGGTGGGCGGGGACCCTCTGGGTCTGATTTGGTGGGCGGGGCCCTTCAGAGTCCGATTTGGTGGGCGGGGTCAATCTGGGTCCGATTTGGTGGGCGGGGCTCCTCAGGTTACGATTTGGTGGGCGGGGCCCCTCAGGGTCCGATTTGATGGGCGGGGCCACTTTGGGTCCGATTTGATGGGCGGGGCCCTTCAGGGTCCGATTTGGTGGGCGGGGTCACTCTGGGTCCGATTTGGTGGGCGGGGCTTCTCAGGGTCTGATTTGGTGGGTGGGGCTCCTCAGGGTCCGATTTGGTGGACGGGGCCCCTCAGGGTCTGGTTTGGTGGTTGGGGCCCCTCAGGGTCTGATTTTGTGGCTGGGGCCCCTCAGAGTCCGATTTTGTGGCTGGGGCCCCTCAGGGACTGATTTTGTGGGTGGGGCCCCTCAGGGTTTAATTTGGTGGGCGGGGCCCCTCTGGGTCTGATTTTGTGGGTTGGGCCCCTCAGGGTCCGATTTTGTGGCCGGGGCCCCTCAGGGTCCGATTTTGTGTCCGGGGCCCCTCAGGGTCCGATTTTGTGGCCGGTGCCTCTCAGGGTCCGATTTTGTGGATGGGGCCCCTCAGGGTCCGATTTTGCACCCGGAGCCTCTCAGGGTCCGATTTTGTGGTTGGGGCCCCTCAGGATCTGATTTTGTGGCCGGGGTCCCTCAGGGTCCGATTTTGTGGCCGGGGCCCCTGAGGGTCCAATTTTGTGGGTGGGTCCCCTCAGGGTCCGATTTTGTGGGTGGGGCCCCTCAGGATTCGATTTTGTGGTTGGGGCCCCTCAGGGTTCAATTTTGTAGGTGGGGTCCCTCAGGGTCCGATTTTGAGGCTGGGGCCCGTCATGGTCCGATTTTGCGGCCGGGGCCCGTCAGGGTCCGATTTTGTGGTTGGGGCCCCTCAGGGTCCGATTTTGTGGGTAGGGCCCCTCAGGGTACGATTTTGTGGGTAGGGCCCCTCAGGGTCCAATTTTGTGAGTGGGGCCACTCAGGGTCCGATGTTGTGGCCGGATCCCCTCAGGGTCCAATTTTGTGGGTGGGGCCCCTCAGGGTCCAATTTTGTGGTCGAGGCCCCTCAGGGTCCAATTTTGTGGGTGGGGCCCCTTAGGGTCCGATTTTGTGGGTTGGGCCCCTCAGGGTACAATTTGGTGGGCGGGGATACTCTGGGTCTGATTTGGTGGGCGGGGCCACTCTGGGTCCAATTTGGTGGGCGGGGCCACTCTGGGTCCGATTTGGTGAGCTGGGCCCCTCAGGGTCCGATTTGGTTGGCGGGGACCCTCGGGGTCCGATTTGGTGGGCGGGATCCCTCGGGGTTCGATTTGGTGGGCGGGATCCCTCGGGGTTCGATTTGGTGGGCGGGGCCCCTCAGAGTTCAATTTGGTCAGCGGGGACCCTTAGGGTCCGATTTTGTGGTTGGGGCCTTTCAGGGTCCAATTTTGTGGTCGGGGCCCCTCAGGGTCCAATTTTGTGGGTGGGGCCCCTTAGGGTCCGATTTTGTGGGTTGGGCCCCTCAGGGTCCGATTTTGTGGCCGGGGCCCCTCAGGGTCCGATTTTGTGTCCGGGGCCCCTCAGGGTCCGATTTTGTCGCCGGTGCCTCTCAGGGTCCGATTTTGCGGTTGGGGCCCCTCAGGGTCCGATTTTTGGGGCCGGGGCCCCTCAGGGTCCGATTTTGCGGGTGGATCCCCTCAGGGTCCGATTTTGCGGGTGGGGCCCCTCAGGGTCCGATTTTGCGGGTGGGGCCCCTCAGGGTCCGATTTTGCGGGTGGGGCCCCTCAGGGTCCGATTTTGCGGATGGGGCCCCTCAGGGTCTGATTTTGTGGCCGGGGCCCCTTAGGGTCCGATTTTGCGGGTGGGGTCCCTCAGGGTCTGATTTTGTGGGTGGGGCCCCTCAGGGTCCGATTTTGTGACCGGGGCCCCTCTGGGTCTGATTTTGTGGTTGGGGCCCCTCAGGGTCCGATTTTGTGGCCGGGGTCTCTCAGGGTCCGATTTTGTGGCTGGGGCCCCTCAGGGTCTTGATTTGTGGGTGGGGCCCATCCGGGTCAGATTTTGTGGGTGGGGCCCCTCTAGGTCCGATTTTGTGGCTGGGGCCCCTCATGGTCTGATTTTGTGGCTGTGGCCCCTCAGGGTCTGATTTTGAGGGTGGGGCCCCTCAGGGTCTAATTTGGTGGGCGGGGCCCCTCAGGGTCCGATTTTGTGGGTGGGGCCCCTCGGGGTCTGATTTTGTGGGTGGGGCCCCTCAGGGTCCGATTTTGTGGCTGGGGCCCCTCAGGGTCTGATTTTGTGGCTGGGGCCCATCAGGGTCCGATTTTGTGACTGGGGCCCCACAGGGTCTGATTTTGTGGGTGGGGCCCCTCAGGGTCCGATTTTGTGGCTGGGGTCCCTCAGTGTCTGATTTTGTGGGTGAGGCCCCTCAGGGTCCAATTTTGTGGCAGGGGCCCCTTAGGGTCTGATTTTGTGACTGAGGCCCCTCTGGGTTCGATTTTGTGGCCGGGGTCTCTCAGGGTCCGATTTTGTGGGTGGGGCCCCTCAGCGACCGATTTTGAGGGTGGGGCCCCTCAGGGTCTAATTTGGTGGGCGGGGCCCCTCAGGGTCCGATTTTGTGGGTGGGGTCCCTCATGGTCTGATTTTGTGGTTGGGGCCCCTCAGGTTCTGATTTTGTGGCTGGGGTCCCTCAGGGTCTGATTTTGTGGGTGGGGCCCCTCAGGGTCCGATTTTGTGGCCGGGTCCCCTCAGGGTCTGATTTTGTGGTTGGGGCCCCTCAGGGTCCGATTTTGTGGCTGGGGCCCCTCAGGGTCTGATTTTGTGGCTGGGGCCCCTCAGGGTCCGATTTCGTGACCTGGGCCCCTTAGGGTCTGATTTTGTGACTGGGGCCCCTCTAGGTTCGATTTTGTGGCCGGGGTCTCTCAGGGTCCGATTTTGTGGTTGGGGCCCCTCAGGGTCTGATTTTGTGGCCGGGCCCACTCAGGGTCCGATTTTGTGGGTGGGGCCCCTTAGGGTCTGATTTTGTGGGTTGAGTCCCCTGGGTCCATTTTGGTGGGCGGTGCCCCTCATGGTCCGATTTAGTGGGCGGTGCCCCTCATGGTCTGATTTGGTGGGCGGGGCCCCTCATGATCCGATTTGGTGGGCGGGGCCCCCCTGGGACCGATTTGGTGGGCGGGGCCCCTCTGGGTCCGATTTGGTGGGCGGGGCCCTTCAGGGTCCGATTTGTTGGGCGAGGCCCTTCAGGGTCTGATTTGGTGGGCAGGGTCAATCTGGGTCCGATTTGGTGGGCGGGGCTCCTCGGGGTCCGATTTGGTGGGCGGGGTCAATCTGGGTCCGATATGGTGGGCGGGGCTCCTCAGGTTCCGATTTGGTGGGTGGGGCCCCTCAGGTTCCGATTTGGTGGGCGGGGCCCCTCAGGGTCCGATTTGATGGGCGGGGCCCCTCTGGGTCCGATTTGGTAGGCGGGGCCACTCTGGGTCCGATTTGATCGGCGGGGCCCTTCAGGGTTCGATTTGGTGGGCGGGGTCACTCTGGGTCCGATTTGGTGGGCGGGGCTTCTCAGGGTCTGATTTGGTGGGCGGGGCTCCTCAGGGTCCGATTTGGTGTACGGGGCCCTTCAGGGTCCGATTTGGTGGGCGGGGCCACTCGGAGTCTGATTTGGTGGGCGGGGCCCCTCAGGATCCGATTTGGTGGGCTGTGCTACTCTGGGTCTGATTTTTTGAGCGGGGCCACACTGGGTCCGATTTAGAGGCCAGGGTGGCTCAACCTCCGATTTGGAGGCCGGGGTGGTTCAGCCTCCGATTTTGAGGCCGGGGTGGCTCAGCCTCCGATTTGGAGCCTGGGGTCACTCAGCTTTCGATTTGGCGTGCCGGCCCTTAAAGACTCATTTTGGTGCACCCCGGCCTTTAAGAATCACTTTGGCGCATCAGCCCTTTAAGAGACAGTTTGGCGCACTGGGTTTCTAAATCCACTTTGGGGAACATTCTCTCTCAGGGGCATGCGTCATCTGATGAAGCTCGATTTGCATTTGTGCTTTGGGTTTCGCTTTAAGAGCTGATATTATCTGGCAGAAACTGAGTCCTGGTGGGGTCATGTAAAGTTCGTAGGCGTTGGCATAGTAACTGGGTCTGCCTGCGCATATCAATAAGCTTAACTGCTGCAACTGATCCTCAAATTTGAATCGCCTCACGCCTGCCCCATGTATACCTATGGCAATGCATTGAGACAATGCATTCCAATAATAATAAAAAATTTCAAACGCATATTGCGCAATAGCTACAAATCCGATCGACACGAAAAATTCTTAGCACACCACTTGTGGACGCTGGCTTCGAAACGACGCCTCAACGGAGTCTGTGCGTGTAGCGGTTCGGGCCTCATTAATTGCGGAAATCAACTGAATAAAGATAACAAAATTAACACTAGATGTGTATTTCCTGAAGGAAGTACAGATAGTGGTTTGAAATGATGCCCGGGCTGCCCCTTTAAGAGAGACTTGCCTGCTGCCCCTGCAAGACTTTCAACTCAGGATCCGTTTTAGCTGTGGGTGCCTCTCAGGGGCATCTTTGGCATCATGGTCCGATTTTGTGGGTGAGGCCCCTCAGGGCCCGATATTGTGGGTCGGGCCCCTCAGGGTCCGATTTGGTAGGTGGGGCCCCTCAAGGTCCGATTTGGTGGCCAGGGCCCCTCAGGGGCTGATTTGGTGGGTAGGGGCCCCTCGGGGTCCGATTTGGTGGGCGGGGCCACTTTGGGTCCGATTTGGTGGGTGTGGCCACTAAGGGTCCGATTTGGTGAGCAGGGCCCCTCAAGGTCCGATTTGGTGAACGGGGCTCTTCAGGGTCCGATTTGGTGGGCGGGCCACTCTGGGTCCGATTTGGTGGGCGGGGCCCTTCAGGGTCCGATTTGGTGGGCTGTGCCACTCTGGGTCCGTTTTGGTGGGCGGTGCCACTCAGGGTCTGATTTTTTTAGCGGGGCCACGCTGGGTCCGATTTGGAGGCCAGGGTGGATCAGCCTCCGATTTGGAGGTCGGGGTGGCTCAGCCTCCGATTTGGAGCCTGGGGTCACTCAGCTTTCGATTTGGCGCGCCGGCCCTTTAAGACTCAATTCAGTGAGCTGGCCCTTTAAGAATCACTTTGGCGCGTCGGCCCTTTAAGAGCCAGTTTGGCTCACTGGGCTTCTAAATCCACTTTGGCGCACATTCTCTCTCAGAGGCATGCGTCATGTGATGAAGCTAGATTTGCATTTATGCTGTTGGTTTCGCTTTAAGAGCTGAAATTATCTGCCAGAAACGCTGTCCTAGAGAAGGTCATGTGAAGTTCGTAGGCGTTGGCATAGTAACTGGGTGAGCCTGTGCATATCAATGAGCTTAACTGCCACCTCACGACTGTCCCATGTTTTCCCTATGGCAACATTTTCGCATTGAAATGCATTGAGGAAAATGTTTTTTCAAACGCAAATTGCGCAAAAACTCCAAATCCGATTTACATGAAAAATACTTAGCACACCACTCGTGGACGCTGGCTTCGAAACGACACCTCAACGGAGTCTGTGCGTGTAGCGGTTCGGGCCGCATTAATGGCGGAAATCAACTGAATAGTAATAATAATACTAGATGTGTATTTCCTGAAGGAAGTACAGATAGTGGTTTGAAATGGTGCCCGGGCTGCCCCTTTAAGAGAGACTAGCCTGCTGCCCCTGCAAGACTTTCAAGTCAGGATACGATTTAACTGTGGGTGCCTCTCCAAGGGCCACTTTGGCCTCAGGGTCTGATTTTGTGGGTGGGGCCCCTCAGGGCCTGATTTTGTGGGTGGGGCCCCTCAGGGTCCGATTTTGTGGGTGGGGCCCCTCAGGGTCCGATTTTGTGGCCGGGGCCACTCAGGGTCCGATTTTGTGGCCGGGGCCACTCAGGGTCCGATTTGGTGGCCGGGGCCCCTCAGGGTCCGATTTGGTGGCCGGGGCCCCTCAGGGTCTGATTTGGTGGGTGGGGCCCCTCAAGGTCTGATTTTGTGGCTGGGGCCCCTCAGGGTCCGATTTTGTGGCCGGGGCCACTCAGGATCCGATTTTTGTGGCCGGGGCCACTCAGGATCCGATTTTTGTGGCCGGAACTCCTCAGAGTCCGATTTTGTGGGTGGGGCCCTCAGGGTCCGATTTTGTGGCTGGGGCCCCTCAGGGTCCGATTTGGTGGGCGGGGCCCCTCAGGGTCCAATTTGGTGGGCAGGGCCCCTCAGGGTCCAAGTTGGTGGGTTGGGCCCCTCAGGGTCCAATTTTGTGGCCGGGGCCCCTCAGGGTCCGATTTAGTGTCAGGGGCCCCTCAGGGTCCGATTTTGTGGTTTGGTCCCCTCAGGGTCCGATTTTGTGGTTGGGGCCCCTCAGTGTCCGATTTTGTGGCCGCGGCCCCTCAGGGCCTGATTTTGTGGCCGCGGCCCCTCAGGGTCTGATTTTGTGGGCGGAGCCCCACTGGGTCCAATTTGGTGGGCGGGACCACTCTGGGTCCAATTTGGTGGGCGGGACCACTCTGGGTCCAATTTGGTGGGCGGGACCACCCTGGGTCCAATTTGGTGGGCGGGGCATCTCAGGGTCCGATTTGGTGGGCGGGGCCCCACAGGGTCCGATTTGGTGGGCGGGTCCCCTCAGGGTCCTATTTGGTGGGCAGGGCCTCTCTGGGTCTGATTTGGTGGGTGGGGCCACTCTGGGTAAGATTTGGAGGCTGGGGTCGCTCAGCCTCCAATTTGGAGGCCGGGGTCGTTGAGCTTCCGATTTGGAGGCCGAGGTCAAAGAGCCTCAGATTTGGAGGCAGGGGTCGATGAGCTTCCGAATTGGAGGCCGGGGTCGATGAGCCTCCGATTTGGAGGCCGGGGTGGCTCAGCCTCCGATTTGGAGGCCGGGGTGGCTCAGCCTCCGATTTTGAGGCCGGGGTGGATCAGCCTCCGATTTGGAGGCCGGGATGGCTCAGCCTCCGATTTGGAGGCTGGGGTGGCTCAGCTTCCGATTTGGAGGCCGTGGTGGCTCAGCCTCCGATTTGGAGGCCGTGGTGGCTCAGCCTCCGATTTGGAGGCCGTGGTGGCTCAGCCTCCGATTTGGAGGCCGGGGTGGCTCAGCCTCCGATTTGGAGGCCGGGGTCGATCAGCCTCCGATTTGGAGGCCGGGGTCGATCAGCCTCCGATTTGGAGGCCGGGGTGGCTCAGCCTCCGATTTGGAGGCCGGGGTGGCTCAGCCTCCGATTTGGAGGCCGGGGTGGCTCAGCCTCCGATTTGGAGGCCGGGGTCGATCAGCCTCCGATTTGGAGGCCGGGGTCGGTCAGCCTCCGATTTGGAGGCCGGGGTCGATCAGCCTCCGATTTGGAGGCCGGGGTGGCTCAGCCTCCGATTTGGAGGCCGGGGTGGCTCAGCCTCCGATTTGGAGGCCGGGGTCGATCAGCCTCCGATTTGGAGGCCGGGGTCGATCAGCCTCCGATTTGGAGGCCGGGGTGGCTCAGCCTCCGATTTGGAGGCCGGGGTGGCTCAGCCTCCGATTTGGAGGCCGGGGTGGCTCAGCCTCCGATTTGGAGGCCGGGGTGGCTCAGCCTCCGATTTGGAGGCCGGCGTGGCTCAGCCTCTGATTTGGAGGCCGGGGTGGCTCAGTCTCCGATTTGGTGAGTCGGCCCTTTAAGACTCATTTGGGTGCGCTGGCCCTTTAGCAATCACTTTGGCGCGTTGGCCCTTTAAGAGCTAGTTTGGCTCACTGGGCTTCTTCTAAATCAAATTTGGCGGACATTCTCTCTCAGGGGCATGTGTCATGTGATGAAGCTAGATTTGCATTTGTGCTGTGAGTTTCGCTTTAAGAGCTGATATTATGTGGCAGAGGCTCTGTGCTGGGGTTCAAGTGAAGTTCGTAGGCGTTGGCATAGTAACTGGGTCTGCCTGCGCATATCAATGAGCTCAACTGTCATTTCAATCACCTCAGGGCACGTTTTGCCATTTCCTATTGAAAAGCATTGGAGACATTGCATTCCAATGACGGGAAAAAAAATTTTCAAACGCAAATTGCGCAAAAACTACAAATCCGATCGACACGAAAAATACTTAGCACACCTCTCGTGGACGCTGGCTTCGAAACGACACCTCAACGGAGTCTGTGCGTGTAGCGGTTCGGGCCGCATTAATTGCGGAAATCAACTTAATAATAATAATAAGAAGAATAAGTTAGCAGCGTTCGGATTACAATATAGTGGTTTTTTCAAACCACTATAATAATACTAGATGTGTATTTCCTGAAGGAAGTAGAGATAGTGGTTTGAAATGGTGCCCGGGCTGCCCTTTCAGAGAGACTTGCCTGCTGCCCCTGCAAGACTTTCAACTCAGGATCCGTTTTAACTGTGGGTGCCTCTCAGGGGCCACTTTGACCTCAGGGTCCGATTTTGTGGGTGGGGCCCCTCAGGGCCCTATTTTGTGGGTGGGGCCCCTCAGGGTCCGATTTTGTGGCCGGGGCCTCTCAGGGTCTGATTTGGTGAGTGTGGCCTCTCAGGGTCCGATTTGGTGGCCGGGGCCCCTCAGGGTCTGATTTGGTGGGTGGGGCCCCTCAGGGTCCGATTTTGTGGCCGGGGCCTCTCAGGGTCCGATTTGGTGGTTGGGGCCCCTCAGGGTCCGATTTTGTGGGTGGTGCCCCTCAGGGTCCGATTTTGTGGGTGGGGCCCCTCAGGGCTCGATTTTGTGGCCGGGTCCCCTCAGGGTCCGATTTGGTGGCCGGGGCCCCTCAGGGTCCGATTTTGTGGGTGGGGCCCCTCAGGGTCCGATTTTGTGGTTGGGGCCTTTCAGAATCCGATTTGGTGGGCGGGGCCGCTCAGGGTCCGATTTGGTGGGCGGGGGCGCACTTTGGCTCAAATTCTCTCTCTCAGGGGCATGCGTCATGTGATGAAGCTAGATTTGTATTTGTGCTGTGGGTTTCGTTTTAAGAGCTGATATTATGTGGCAGAAGCTCTGTCCTGGGGGCGTCATGTGACGTTCGTAGGCGTTGGCATAGTAACTGGGTGTGCCTGCGCATATCAATGAGCTTTACTGCCATTTCAATCGCCTCAGGGCACGTTTTAAGTTTCCCATTCAAATGCATTGAGACAGAGCATTCCAATGACTGGAAAAAAAAATTTCAAATGCAAATTGTGCAAAAACTACAAATCCGATTGACACGAAATATACTTAGCACACCTCTCATGGACGCTGGCTTCGAAACAACACCTCAATGGAGTCTGTGCGTGTAGTGGTTCGGACTGCATTAATTGCGGAAATCAACTGAAAAATAAGAATAAGTTAGCAGCGTTCGGATTACAACATTAATACTAGATGTGTATTTCCTGAAGGAAGTACAGATAGTGGTTTGAAATGGTGCCCGGGCTGCCCCTTTAAGAGAGACTTGCCTGCTGCCCCTGCAAGACTTTCAACTCAGGATACGATTTAACTGTGGGTGCCTCTCAGGAGCAACTTTGGCTTCAGGGTCTGATTTTGTGGGTGGGGCCCCTCAGGGCCTGATTTTGTGGGTGGGGCCCCTCAGGGTCCGATTTTGTGGCCGGGGCCACTCAGGGTCCGATTTGGTGGCCGGGGCCCCTCAGGGTCCGATTTGGTGGCCGGGGCCCCTCAGGGTCTGATTTGGTGGGTGGGGCCCCTCAAGGTCCGATTTTGTGGCTGGGGCCCCTCAGGGTCTGATTTTGTGGCCGGGCCACTCAGGATCCGATTTTTGTGGCCAGAACCCCTCAGGGTCCAATTTTGTGGGTGGGGCCCCTCAGGGTCCGATTTTGTGGCTGGGGCCTGTCAGGGTCCGATTTTGTGGGTGGGGCCTCTCAGGGTCCGATTTGGTGGGCGGGGCCCCTCAGGGTCCAATTTGGTGGGCAGGGCCCCTCAGGGTCCGATTTTGTGGATTGGGCCCCTCAGGGTCCGATTTTGTGGCCGGGGCCCCTCAGGGTCCGATTTTGTGGCCGGGGCCCCTCAGGGTCCGATTTTGTGGCCGGGGCCCCTCAGGGTCCGATTTTGTGGTTGGGTCCCCTCAGGGTCTGATTTTTTGGTTGGGGCCCCTCAGGGTCCGATTTTGTGGCCGCGGCCCCTCAGGGTCTGATTTTGTGGCCGCGGCCCCTCAGGGTCTGATTTTGTGGCCGCGGCCCCTCAGGGTCCGATTTTGTGGCAAGGGCCCCTCTGGGTCCGATTTTGTGGGTGGGGCCCCTCTGAGTCCAATTTGGTGGGCGGGACCACTCTGGGTCCAATTTGGTGGGCGGGACCTCTCAGGGTCCGATTTTGTGGTTGGGTCCCCTCAGGGTCCGATTTTGTGGTTGGGGCCCCTCAGGGTCCGATTTTGTGGCCGCGGCCCCTCAGGGTCTGATTTTGTGGCAGGGGCCCCTCTGGGTCTGATTTTGTGGGCAGAGCCCCTCTGGGTCCAATTTAGTGGGCGGGACCACTCTGGGTCCCATTTAGTGGGCGGGACCACTCTGGGTCCAATTTGGTGGGCGGAACCACTCTGGGTCCAATTTGGTGGGCGGGGCCTCAGGGTCCGATTTGGTGAGCGGGGCCCCACAGGGTCCGATTTGGTGGGTGGGGACACTGTGGGTAAGATTTGGAGGCTGGGGTCGCTCAGCCTCCAATTTGGAGGCCGGGGTCGTTGAGCTTCTGATTTGGAGGCCGAGGTCAAAGAGCCTCCGATTTGGAGGCCGAGGTCAAAGAGCCTCCGATTTGGAGGCCGGGGTCGATGAGCTTCCGATTTGGAGGCCGGGTGGCTCAGCCTCCGATTTGGAGGCCGGGGTGGCTCAGCCTCCGATTTGGAGGCCGGGGTGGCTCAGCCTCTGATTTGGAGGCCGGGGTGGCTCAGCCTCCGATTTGGAGGCCGGGGTCGCACAGCCCCCGATTTGGAGGCCGGGGTGGCTCAGCCTCCGATTTGGAGGTCGGGGTGGCTCAGCCTCCGATTTGGAGGCCGGGGTGGCTCAGCCTCCGATTTGGATGTCAGAGTCGATCAGCCTCCGATTTGGATGCCGGGGTGGCTCAGCCTCCGATTTGGAGGCCGGGGTGGCTCAGCCTCCGATTTGGAGGCCGGGGTGGATCAGCCTCCGATTTGGAGGCCGGGGTGGATCAGCCTCCGATTTGGAGGCCGGGGTGGATCAGCCTCCGATTTGGAGGCCGGGGTGGATCAGCCTCTGATTTGGTGACCGGGGTGGATCAGCCTCCGATTTGGAGACCGGGGTGGATCAGCCTCCGATTTGGAGGCCGGGGTGGCTCAGCGTCCGATTTGGAGGCCGGGGTGGCTCAGCGTCCGATTTGGAGGCCGGGGTGGCTCAGTCTCCGATTTGGTGTGTCGGCCCTTTAAGACTCATTTGGGTGCGCTGGCCCTTTAAGAGCTAGTTTGGCTCACTGGGCTGCTTTTAAATCCACTTTGGCGCACACATTCTCTCTCAGGGGCATGTGTCATGTGATGAAGCTATATTTGCATTTGTGCTGTGGGTTTCGCTTTAAGAGCTGATATTATGTGGCAGAGGCTCTGTGCTGGGGTTCAGGTGAAGTTCGTAGGCGTTGGCATAGTAACTGGGTGTGCCTGCGCATATCAATGAGCTCAACTGCCATTTCAATCGCCTCAGGGCATGTTTTGCCATTTCCTATTGAAAAGCATTGGAGACAGTGCATTCCAATGACGGGAAAAAAAATTTTCAAACGCAAATTGCGCAAAAATTACAAATCCGATCGACACGAAAAATACTTAGCACACCTCTCATGGACGCTGGCTTCGAAACGACACCTCAACGGAGTCTGTGCGTGTAGCGGTTCGGGCCGCATTAATTGCGGAAATCAACTTAATAATAATAAGAAGAATAAGTTAGCAGCGTTCGGATTACAATATAGTGGTTTTTTCAAACCACTATAACTAGATATGTATTTCCTGAAGGAAGTACAGATAGTGGTTTGAAATGGTGCCCGGGCTGCCCCTTTAAGAGAGACTTGCCTGCTGCCCCTGCAAGACTTTCAAGTCAACATCAGTTTTAACTGTGGGTGCCTCTCAGGGGCCACTTTGGCCTCAGGGTCTGATTTGGTGGGTGGGGCCCCTCAGGGTCTGATTTTGTGGGTGTGGCCCCTCAGGATCTGATTTTGTGGGTGTGGCCCCTCAGGGTCCGATTTTGTGGGTGGGGCCCCTCAGGGTCCGATTTTGCGGGTGGGGCCGCTCAGGGTCTGATTTTGTGCCCCGAGCCCCTCAAGGTCTCATTTTGTGACCGGGGCCCCTCAGGGTCTGATTTTGTGGCCGGGGCCCCTCAGGGTCCGATTTTGTGGCCTGGACCCCTCAGGGTCCGATTTTGTGGTTGGGGCCCCTCAGGGTCCGATTTGGTGAGCGAGGCCCCTCAGGGTCCGATTTGGTGGGCGTGGCCCCTCAGGGTTCGATTTGGTGGGCGGGGCCCCTCAGGGTCTGAATTGGTGGGCAGGGCCCCTCAGGGTCTGATTTGGTGGGCAGGGCCCCTCAGGGTCTGATTTGGTGGGCAGGGCCCCTCAGGGTCTGATTTGGTGGGCAGGGCCCCTCAGGGTCTGATTTGGTGGGCGGGGCCCCTCAGGGTCTGATTTGGTGGGCGGGGCCACTGTGGGTCTCATTTGGTGGACGGGGCCGCTCTGAGTCCGATTTTGTGGGCGGAGCCCCTCAGGGTCCAGTTTAGTGGGAGGGGCCACTCTGGGTCTGACTTGGTGGGTGGGGCTCCTCAGGGTCCGGTTTGGTGAGCGGGGCCCCTCAGGGTCCGATTTGGTGGGCTGTGCCACTCTGGGTCCGATTTGGAGGCCAGGGTGGCTCAGTCTCCGTTTTGTAGGCTAGGGTCGATCAGCCTCCGATTTGTAGGCCAGGGTAAATCAGCCTCCGATTTGGAGCCTGGGGTCACTCAGCTTTCGATTTGGCGCGCCGGCCCTTTAAGACTCATTTTGGTGCGCCGGCCCTTTAAGAATCACTTAGGCGCGTCGGCCGTTTAAGAGCCAGTTTGGCGCACTGGGCTTTTAAATCCACTTTGGCGCATATTCTCTCTTAGGGGCATGCGTCATGTGATGAAGCTAGATTTGCATTTGTGCTCTGGGTTTCGCTTTAAGAGCTGATATTATCTGCCAGAAACTCTGTCATGGAGGGGTCATGAAAAGTTCGTAGGCGTTGGCATAGTAACTGGGTGTGCCTGCGCTGTGGCAGGGCTAAGGGTCGTGTAATTGATGGGAGATATGTGCCTCATAAATGGCTTGTCTCTATAATGTAAGGCATAAGTAAAGCGTACCAGATATTATTATTGTGGTTGTTTGAAGGACCTGTGGTGAGGTCACAGTCAGGTGACCAGTCAGCTGCTGAGTTTGTGGGTGTGGCTACAGCCTTATAATGTGGCCTGCTCCTGAACCAGGGAGTTGTGTGTGGGGAGGACTAAGCCTCCCATGTGTGCTGAGACTCCTGCTCTGAGTCTACAACTACGGACATTTTGTGTTATTTTGCCTGAGCTAAAAGGCTATTTGTTTGGTGTTACGTTGCCTTGTGCGTTTATGCCGTGAATAAACCGCAAGCACTGTTGAAGAACCTGTCTCATATTTGTCTCCCGCTGCACCTAAGCGAGCCACATCCCCACAGCGCATATCAATGAGCTTAACTGCTACTTGAATCACCTCATGACTGCCCCATGTTTTCCCTATGGCAAAATTTTTCAATTGAAAAGCATTGAGACAGTGCATTCCAATGACAGGAAAATGTTTTTTCAAACTCAAACTGCGCAAAAACTATAAATCTGATCGACATGAAAAATACTTAGCACACCTCTCGTGAACGCTGGCTTCGAAACGAAACCTCAACGTAGTCTGTGCGTGTAGCGGTTCGGGCCACATTAATTGCGGAAATCAACTGAATAGTAATAATAATACTAGATGTGTATTTCCTGAAGGAAGTACAGATAGTGGTTTGAAATGGTGCCCGGGCTGCCCCTTTAAGAGAGACTTGCCTGCTGCCCCTGCAAGACTTTCAACTCAGGATCCGTTTTAACTGTGGGTGCCTCTCAGGGGCCACTTTGGCCTCAGGGTCTGATTTGGTGGGTGGGGCCCCTCAGGATCCGATTTGGTGGCGTGGGCTCCTCAGGGTTTGTATTGGTGGCCGGGATGCCTCAGGTTCCAGTTTTGTGGGTGGGGCCCCTCATGGTCTGATTTTGTGGGTGGGGCCCCTCAGGGTCCAATTTTGTGGGTGGGGCACCTTATGGTCCGATTTTGTGGGTGGGGCCCCTCAGGGTCCGATTTTGTGGCCGGGGCCCCTCAGGGTCCGATTTTGTGGCCGGGGCCCCTTAGGGTCCGATTTTGTGGCCGGGGCCCCTCAGGGTCCGATTTTGCGGGTGAGGCCCCTCAGGGTCTGATTTTGCGGGTGGGGCCCCTCGGGGTCCGATTTTGTGGCCGGAGCCCCTCAGGGTTCGATTTTGTGGCCAGGGCCCCTCAGGGTCCGATTTTGTGGCCGGGGCCCCTCAGGCTCCGATTTTTGGCCGGGGCCCCTCAGGCTCCGATTTTTGGCCGGGGCCCCTCAGAGTCCGATTTTGTGGCCGGGGCCCCTCAGGGTCCGATTTTGTGGCCGGGGCCCCTCAGGGTCCGATTTTGTGGCCGGGGCCCCATCAGGGTCCGATTTTGAGGGTGGGGCCCCTCAGGGTCTAATTTAGTGAGCGGGGCCCCTCAGGGTCCGATTTTGTGGGTGGGGCCCCTCAGGGTCCGATTTTGTGGCCGGGGCCCCTCAGGGTCCGATTTTGTGGCCGGGGCCCCTTAGGGTCCGATTTTGTGGCCGGGGCCCCTCAGGGTCCGATTTTGCGGGTGAGGCCCCTCAGGGTCTGATTTTGCGGGTGGGGCCCCTCGGGGTCCGATTTTGTGGCCGGAGCCCCTCAGGGTTCGATTTTGTGGCCAGGGCCCCTCAGGGTCCGATTTTGTGGCCGGGGCCCCTCAGGCTCCGATTTTTGGCCGGGGCCCCTCAGGCTCCGATTTTTGGCCGGGGCCCCTCAGAGTCTGATTTTGTGGCCGGGGCCCCTCAGGGTCCGATTTTGTGGCCGGGGCCCCTCAGGGTCCGATTTTGTGGCCGGGGCCCCATCAGGGTCCGATTTTGAGGGTGGGGCCCCTCAGGGTCTAATTTAGTGAGCGGGGCCCCTCAGGGTCCGATTTTGTGGGTGGGGCCCCTCAGGGTCCGATTCTGTGGGTGGGGCCCCTCAGGGTCCGATTTTGTGACCGGGGCCCCTCAGGGTCTGATTTTGTGGTTGGGGCCCCTCAGGGTCCGATTTTGTGGCCGGGGTCTCTCAGGGTCCGATTTTGTGGCCGGGGCCCCTCAGGGTCTGGATTTGTGGGTGGGGCCTCTCAGGGTCCGATTTTGTGGGTGGGGCCCCTCAGGGTCCGATTTTGTGGCTGGGGCCCCTCGGGGTCTGATTTTGTGGCTGGGGCCCCTCTGGGTCCGATTTTGAGGGTGGGGCCCCTCAGGGTCTAATTTGGTGGGCGGGGCCCCTCAGGGTCCGATTTTGTGGGTGGGGCCCCTCATGGTCTGATTTGGTGGGCGGGGCCACTCTGGGTCTGATTTGGTGGGCGGGGCCACTCTGGGTCTGATTTGGTGGGCAGGGCCCCTCAGGGTCTGATTTGGTGGGTGGGGCCACTCTGGGTCTGATTTGGTGGGCGGGGCCGCTCTGAGTCCGATTTTTTGGTCGGAGCCCCTCAGGCTCCGATTTTTGGCCGGGGCCCCTCAGAGTCCGATTTTGTGGCCGGGGCCCCTCAGGGTCCGATTTTGTGGCCGGGGCCCCTCAGGGTCCGATTTTGTGGCCGGGGCCCCATCAGGGTCCGATTTTGAGGGTGGGGCCCCTCAGGGTCTAATTTAGTGAGCGGGGCCCCTCAGGGTCCGATTTTGTGGGTGGGGCCCCTCAGGGTCCGATTCTGTGGGTGGGGCCCCTCAGGGTCCGATTTTGTGACCGGGGCCCCTCAGGGTCTGATTTTGTGGTTGGGGCCCCTCAGGGTCCGATTTTGTGGCCGGGGTCTCTCAGGGTCCGATTTTGTGGCCGGGGCCCCTCAGGGTCTGGATTTGTGGGTGGGGCCTCTCAGGGTCCGATTTTGTGGGTGGGGCCCCTCAGGGTCCGATTTTGTGGCTGGGGCCCCTCGGGGTCTGATTTTGTGGCTGGGGCCCCTCTGGGTCCGATTTTGAGGGTGGGGCCCCTCAGGGTCTAATTTGGTGGGCGGGGCCCCTCAGGGTCCGATTTTGTGGGTGGGGCCCCTCATGGTCTGATTTGGTGGGCGGGGCCACTCTGGGTCTGATTTGGTGGGCGGGGCCACTCTGGGTCTGATTTGGTGGGCAGGGCCCCTCAGGGTCTGATTTGGTGGGCGGGGCCACTCTGGGTCTGACTTGGTGGGTGGGGCCCCTCAGGGTTTGATTTGGTGGGCAGGGCCCCTCAGGGTCTGATTTGGTGGGCTGTGCCACTCTTGGTCCGATTTTAAGGCCGGGGTGGCTCAGCCTCCGATTTGGAGCCTGGGGTCACTCAGCTTTCGATTTGGCGCGCCGGCCCTTTAAGACTCATTTTGGTGCGCCGGCCCTTTAATAATCACTTAGGCGCGTCGGCCGTTTAAGAGCCAGTTTGGTGCACTGGGCTTCTTAATCTACTTTGGCGCATATTCTCTCTCAGGGGCATGCGTCATGTGATGAAACTAGATTTGCATTTGTGCTCTGGGTTTCGCTTTAAGAGCTGATATTATCTGCCAGAAACTGTGTCCTGGAGGGCTCATGAAAAGTTTGTAGGCGTTGGTATAGTAACTGGGTGTGCCTGCGCATATCAATGAGCTTAACTGCTATTTGAATCGCCTCACGACTGCCCCATGTTTTCCCTATGGCAAAATTTTCCATTTGAAATGCATTGAGACAGTGCATTCCAATGACAGGAAAATGTTTTTTCAAACTCAAATTGCGCAAAAACTATAAATCTGATCGACATGAAAAATACTTAGCACACCTCTCGTGAACGCTGGCTTCGAAACGAAACCTCAATGGAGTCTGTGCGTGTAGCGGTTCAGGCCGCATTAATTGCGGAAATCAACTGAATAGTAATAATAATACTAGATGTGTATTTCCTGAAGGAAGTACAGATAGTGGTTTGAAATGGTGCCCGGGCTGCCCCTTTAAGAGAGACTTGCCTGCTGCCCCTGCAAGACTTTCAACTCAGGATCCGTTTTAACTGTGGGTGCCTCTCAGGGGCCACTTTGACCTGCGGGGCCCCTCAGGGTCTGAGTTGGTGGGTGGGGCCACTGAGGATCCGATTCGGTGGCCTGGGCTCCTCAGGGCTTGAATTGGTGGAAGGGATCACTCAGGGTCCGATTTGGTGAGCGGGGCCCCTCAGGGTCTGATTTGGTGAGCGGGGCCCCTCAGGGTGCGATTTGGTGAGCGGGGCCCTTCAGCGTCCGATTTGGTGGGCGGGGCCCCTCAGGGTCAGATTTGGTGGGCGGGGCCCCTCAGGGTCTGATTTGGTGGGTGGGGCCCCTCAGGGTCCGATTTTGTGTCCGGGGCCCCTCAGGTTCCGATTTTGTGGTTGGGGCCACTCAGAATCTGATTTGGTGGGAGGGGCCCCTCAGGGTCCGATTTGGTGAGCGGGGCCCCTCAGAGTTCAATTTGGTGAGCGGGGCCCCTCAGGGTCCAATTTGGTGAGCGGGGCCCCTCAGTGTCCGATTTGGTTGGTGGGGCCCCTCAGGGTCCGATTTGGTGGGCGGGGCCCCTCAGGGTTCGATTTGGTGGGCGGGGCCACTCTGGGTCCGATTTGGTGGGCGGGGCCACTCTGGGTCTGATTTGGTGGGCGGGGCCACTCTGGGTCTGATTTGGTGGGCGGGGCCACCCTGGGTCCGATTTGGTGAGCGGGGCCACTCTGGGTCCGATTTGGTGGGCAGGTCCCCTCAGGGTCTGATTTAGTGGGCGGGGCCCCTCATGATCCGATTTGGTGGGCGGGGCCACTCTGGGTCCGATTTGGTGAGTGGGGCCACTCTGGGTCCGATTTGGAGGCCAGGGTGGCTCAGCCTCCGATTTGTAGGCCAGGGTGGATCAGCCTCCGATTTGGAGCCTGGGGTCACTCAGCTTTCGATTTGGCTCTCCGGCCCTTTAAGGCTCATTTTGGTGCGCCGGCCCTTTAAGAATCACTTAGGCGCGTCGGCCGTTTAAGAGCTGGTTTGGCGCACTGGGCTTCTAAATCCACTTTGGCATACATTCTCTCTCGGGCATGCGTCATGTGATGAAGCTAGATTTGCATTTGTGCTGTGGGTTTCGCTTTAAGAGCTGATATTATCTGCCAGAAACTGTGTCCTGGGGGCGTCATGTAAAGTTCGTAGGCGTTGGCATAGTAACTGGGTCTGCCTGCACATATCAATCAGCTTAACTTCCTTTTGAATCGCCTCAGGGCATGTTTTCTCTATGACAAAATTTCCAAATTGAAAAGCATTGAAACAATACTTTCCAATGACTGGAAAATAAATTTTCTAACGCAAATTGCACAAAAACTACATATCCGATCGAAACGAAAATTACTTAGCACACCTCTCGTGGACGCTGGCTTCGAAACGACACCTCAACGGAGTCTGTGCATGAAGCGGTTCGGCCCGCATTAAATGCGGAAATCAACTGAATAATAAGAATAAGTTAGCAACTTTCGGATTACAACATTAATACTAGATGTGTATTTCCTGAAGGAAGTACAGATAGTGGTTTGAAATGGTGCCCGGGCTGCCCCTTTAAGAGAGACTTGCCTGCTGCCCCTTCAAGACTTTCAACTCAGGATCCGTTTTAACTGTGGGTGCCTCTCAGGGGCCACTTTGGCCTCAGGGTCCGATTTTGTGGGTGGGGCCACTCAGGGTCCGATTTTGTGGCCGGGGCACCTCAGGGTCCGATTTGGTGGGTGGGGCCCCTCAGGGTCCGATTTGGTGGGCGGGGCCCCTCAGGGTCCGATTTGGTGGGCGGGTTCCCTCAGGGTCCGATTTGGTGAGTGGGGCCCCTCAGGGTCCGATTTGGTCAGCGGGGCCCCTCAGGGTCCGATTTGGTGGGTGGGGCCCCTCAGGGTCCGATTTGGTGGGTGGGGCCCCTCAGGGTCCGATTTTGTGTCCGGGGCCTCTCAGAGTCCAATTTTGTGGTTGGGGCCTTTCAGAATCCGATTTGGTGGGCGGGGCCCCTCAGGATCCGATTTGGTGGTCGGGGCCCTTCAGGGTCCGATTTGGTGGGCGGGGCCCCTCAGGGTCCGATTTGGTGGGCGGGGCCCCTCAGGGTCCGATTTGGTGGGCGGGGCCCCTCAGGGTCCGATTTGGTGGGCGGGGCCCTTCAGGGTCCAATTTGGTGGGCGGGGCCCTTCAGGGTCCAATTTGGTGGGCGGGGACACTGAGTCCGATTTGGTGGGCTGTGCCACTCTGGGTCCGTTTTGGTGGGCGGGGCCACTCAGGGTCTGATTTTTTTAGCGGGGCCACGCTGGGTTCGATTTGGAGGCCAGGGTGGATCAGCCTCCAATTTGGAGGTCGGGGTGGCTCAGCCTCCGATTTGGAGCCTGGGGTCACTCAGCTTTTGATTTGGCGCGCCAGCCCTTTAAGACTCATTTCGGTGCGCCGGCCCTTTAAGAATCACTTTGGCGCGTTGGCCCTTTAAGAGCCAGTTTGGCTCACTGGGCTTCTAAATCCACTTTGGCGCACATTCTCTCTCAGTGGCATGGGTCATGGGCAGCACGGTGGCTCTGTGGTTAGCCGTGGGTCATGGGTTCGAATCCCACCAAGGACAACATCTGCAAGGAGTTTGTATGTTCTCCCCTTGTTTGTGTGGGTTTCCTCCGGGCACTCCGGTTTCCTCCCACATTCTAAAGACATACTGATAGGGAATTTAGATTGTGAGCCCCATCGGGGACAGTGATGAAAATGTGTGCAAACTGTAAAGCGCTGCGGAATATGTTAGCGCTATATAAAAATAAAGATTATTATTATTATTATGTGATGAAGCTAGATTTTCATTTATGCTGTTGGTTTCTCTTTAAGAGCTGAAATTATCTGCCAGAAACGCTGTCCTAGAGAGGTCATGTGAAGTTCGTAGGCGTTGGCATAGTAACTGGGTGAGCCTGCGCATATCAATGAGCTTAATTGCCAACTCACGACTGTCCCATGTTTTCCCTATGGTAACATTTTCCCATTGAAATGCATAGAGGAAAATGTTTTTTCAAATGCAAATTGCGCAAAAACTCCAAATCCGATCTACATGAAAAATACTTAGCACACCACTCGTGGACGCTGGCTTCGAAACGAGGCCTCAACGGAGTCTGTGTGTGTAGCGGTTCGGGCCGCATTAATTGCGGAAATCAACTGAATAGTAATAATAATACTAGATGTGTATTTCCTGAAGGAAGTACAGATAGTGGTTTGAAATGGTGCCCGGGCTGCCCCTATAAGAGAGACTTGCCTGCTGCCCCTGCAAGACTTTCAACTCAGGATACGATTTAACTGTGGGTGCCTCTCAGGGGCCACTTTGGCCTCATGGTCTGATTTTGTGGGTGGGGCCCATCAGGGCCTGATTTTGTGGGTGGGTCCCCTCAGGGTCCGATTTTGTGGGTGGGGCCCCTCAGGGTCCGATTTGGTGGCCGGGGCCCCTCAGGGTCCAATTTGGTGGCCGGGGCCCCTCAGGGTCCAATTTGGTGGCTGGGGCCCCTCAGGGTCCAATTTGGTGGCCGGGGCCCCTCAGGGTCTGATTTGGTGGGTGGGGCCCCTCAAGGTCCGATTTTGTGGCTGGGGCCCCTCAGGGTCCGATTTTGTGGCCGGGGCCAATCAGGATCCGATTTTTGTGGCCTAACCCCTCAGGGTCCAATTTTGTGGGTGGGGCCCCTCAGGGTCCGATTTTGTGGCCGGGGCCCGTCAGGGTCCGATTTTGTGGGTGGGGCCTCTCAGGGTCCGATTTGGTGGGCGGGGCCCCTCAGGGTCCAATTTGGTGGACAGGGCCCCTCAGGGTCCGATTTTGTGGCCGGGGCCCCTCAGGGTCCGATTTTGTGTCAGGGGCCCCTCAGGGTCCGATTTTGTGGTTGGGTCCCCTCAGGGTCCGATTTTGTGGTTGGGTCCCCTCAGGGTCCGATTTTGTGGCCGCGGCCCCTCAGGGTCTGATTTTGTGGCCGCGGCCCCTCAGGGTCCGATTTTGTGGGTGGGGCCCCTCTGGGTCCAATTTGGTGGGCGGGACCACTCTGGGTCCAATTTGGTGGGCGGGGCCTCTCAGGGTCAGATTTTGTGGTTGGGTCCCCTCAGGGTCCGATTTTGTGGTTGGGGCCCCTCAGGGTCCGATCAGGGTCCAATTTTGTGACTGGGGCCCATCAGGGTCTGATTTTGTGGCCGCGGCCCCTCAGGGTCTGATTTTGTGGCAGGGGCCCCTCTGGGTCTGATTTTGTGGGCGGAGCCCCTCTGGGTCCGATTTGGTGGGCGGGACCACTCTGGGTCCAATTTGGTGGGCGGGACCACTTTGGGTCTGATTTGGTGGGCGGGGCCTCTCAGGGTCCGATTTGGTGGGCGGGGCCCCACAGGGTCCGATTTGGTGGGCGGGGACACTCTGGGTAAGATTTGGAGGCTGGGGTGGCTCAGCCTCCGATTTGGAGGCCGGGGTGGCTCAGCCTCCGATTTGGAGGCCGGGGTGGATCAGCCTCCGATTTGGAGGCCAGGGTGGCTCAGCCTCCGATTTGGAGGCCGGGGTGGCTCAGCCTCCGATTTGGAGGCCGGGGTGGCTCAGCCTCCGATTTGGAGGCCGGGGTGGCTCAGCCTCCGATTTGGAGGCCGGGGTGGTTCAGCCTCCGATTTGGAGGCCGGGGTGGCTCAGCCTCCGATTTGGAGGCCGGGGTGGCTCAGCCTCCGATTTGGAGGCCGGGGTGGCTCAGTCTCCGATTTGGTGTGTCGGCCCTTTAAGACTCATTTGAGTGCGCTGGCCCTTTAACAATCACTTTGGCGCGTTGGCCCTTTAAGAGCTAGTTTGGCTCACTGGGCTTCTTTTAAATCCACTTTGGCGCACACATTCTCTCTCAGGGGCATGCGTCATGTGATGAAGCTAGATTTGCATTTGTGCTGTGGGTTTCGCTTTAAGAGCTGATATTATGTGGCAGAAGCTCTGTCCTGGGGGCGTCATGTGACGTTTGTAGGCGTTGGCATAGTAACTGGGTGTGCCTGCGCATATCAATGAGCTTTATTGCCATTTGAATTGCCTCAGGGCACGTTTTAAGTTTCCCATTGAAAAGCATTGAGACAGTGCATTCCAATGACGGGAAAAAAAATGTTCAAACGCAAATTGCGCAAAAACTACAAATCCGATTGACACGAAAAATACTTAGCACACCTCTCGTGGACGCTGGCTTCGAAACGACACCTCAACAGAATCTGTGCGTGTAGCGGTTCGGGCCGCATTAATTGCGGAAATCAACTTAATAACTAGATGTGTATTTCCTGAAGGAAGTACAGATAGTGGTTTGAAATGGTGCCCTGTCTGCCCCTTTAAGAGAGACTTGCCTGCTGCCCCTGCAAGACTTTCAACTCAGGATCCGTTTTAAATGTGGGTGCCTCTCAGGGGCCACTTTGGCCTCAGGGTCTGATTTGGTGGGTGGGGCCCCTCAGGATCCGATTCGGTGGCCTGGGCTCCTCAGGATTTGAATTAGTTGCCGGGATTCCTCAGGGTCCAATTTTGTGGGTGTGGCCCCTCAGGGTCGGATTTTGTGGGTGTTTGCCCCTCAGGGTCCGATTTTGTGGGTGGGTCCCCTCAGGGTCCGATTTTATGGGTGGGGACCCTCAGGGTCCGATTTTGTGGGTGGGGCCCCTCATGGCCTGATTTTGTGGGTGGGGCCCCTCAGGGTATGATTTTGTGGTTGGGGCCCCTCAGGGTCCGATTTTATGGCCGGGGCCCCTCAGGGTCTGATTTTATGGCCGGGGCCCCTCAGGGTCTGATTTTGCGGGTGGGGCCTCTCAGGGTCCGATTTTGTGGGTGGGATCCCTCAGGGTCCGATTTTGTGGCTGGGGCCCCTCAGGGTCCGATTTTGTTGATTGGGCCCCTCAGGGTCCGATTTTGAGGGTGGGGCCCCTCAGGGCTTGAATTGTTGGCCGGGATCTCTCAGGCTCCTATTTTGTGGGTGTGGCCTCTCTGGGTCTGATTTGGTGGGTGGGGCCACTCTGGGTAAGATTTGGAGGCTGGGGTCGCTCAGCCTCCAATTTGGAGGCCGGGGTCGTTGAGCTTCCGATTTGGAGGCCGAGGTCAAAGAGCCTCCGATTTGGAGGCCGGGGTCGAAGAGCTTCCGATTTGGAGGCCGGGGTCGATGAGCCTCCGATTTGGAGGCCGGGGTGGCTCAGACTCCGATTTGGAGGCCGGGTTGGCTCAGCCTCCGATTTGTAGGCCGGGGTGGATCAGCCTCCGATTTGGAGGCCGGGGTGGCTCAGCCTCCGATTTGGAGGCCGGGGTGGCTCAGCCTCCGATTTGGAGGTCGGGGTGGCTCAGCCTCCGATTTGGAGGCCGGGGTGGCTCAGCCTCCGATTTGGAGGCCGGGGTGGCTCAGCCTCCGATTTGGAGGCCGGGGTTGCTCAGCCTCCGATTTGGAGGCCAGGGTGGCTCAGCCTCCGATTTGGAGGCCGGGGTCGATCAGCCTCCGATTTGGAGGCCGGGGTCGCTCAGCCTCCGATTTGGAGGCCGGGGTGGATCAGCCTCCGATTTGGAGGCCGGGGTGGATCAGCCTTTGATTTGGAGGCCGGGGTTGCTCAGCCTCCGATTTGGAGGCCAGGGTGGCTCAGCCTCCGATTTGGAGGCCGGGGTCGATCAGCCTCCGATTTGGAGGCCGGGGTGGCTCAGCCTCCGATTTGGAGGCCGGGGTGGCTCAGCCTCCGATTTGGAGGCTGGGGTGGCTCAGCCTCCGATTTGGAGGCCGGGGTGGCTCAGTCTCCGATTTGGTGTGTCGGCCCTTTAAGACTCATTTGGGTGCGCTGGCCCTTTAACAATCACTTTGGCGCGTTGGCCCTTTAAGAGCTAGTTTGGCTGACTGGGCTTCTTTTAAATCCACTTTGGCGCACACATTCTCTCTCAGGGGCATGTGTCATGTGATGAAGCTAGATTTGCATTTGTGCTGTGGGTTTCGCTTTAAGAGCTGATATTATGTGGCAGAGGCTCTGTGCTGGGGTTCAAGTGAAGTTCGTAGGCGTTGGCATAGTAACTGGGTCTGCCTGCGCATATCAATGAGCTCAACTGTCATTTCAATCACCTCAGGGCATGTTTTGCCATTTCCTATTGAAAAGCATTGGAGACAGTGCATTCCAATGACGGGAAAAAAAAAATTTCAAACGCAAATTGCGCAAAAACTACAAATCCGATCGACACGAAAAATACTTAGCACACCTCTCATGGACGCTGGCTTCGAAACGACACCTCAATGGAGTCTGTGCGTGTAGCGGTTCGGGCCGCATTAATTGCGGAAATCAACTTAATAATAATAAGAAGAAGAATAAGTTAGCAGCGTTCGGATTACAATATAGTGGTTTTTTCAAACCACTATAACTAGATGTGTATTTCCTGAAGGAAGTACAGATAGTGGTTTGAAATGGTGCCCGGGCTGCCCCTTTAAGAGAGACTTGCCTGCTGCCCCTGCAAGACTTTCAACTCAGGATACGATTTAACTGTGGGTGCCTCTCAGGGGCCACTTTGGCTTCAGGGTCTGATTTTGTGGGTGGGGCCCCTCAGGGCCTGATTTTGTGGGTGGGGCCCCTCAGGGTCCGATTTTGTGGCCGGGGCCACTCAGGGTCCGATTTGGTGGCCGGGGCCCCTCAGGGTCCGATTTGGTGGCCGGGGCCCCTCAGGGTCTGATTTGGTGGGTGGGGCCCCTCAAGGTTCGATTTTGTGGCTGGGGCCCCTCAGTGTCTGATTTTGTGGCTGGGCCACTCAGGATCCGATTTTTGTGGCCGGAACCCCTCAGGGTCCAATTTTGTGGGTGGGGCCCCTCAGGGTCCTATTTTGTGGCCGGGGCCCGTCAGGGTCCGATTTTGTGGGTGGGGCCTCTCAGGGTCCGATTTAGTGGGCGGGGCCCCTCAGGGTCCAATTTGGTGGGCAGGGCCCCTCAGGGTCCGATTTTGTGGATTGGGCCCCTCAGGGTCCGATTTTGTGGCCGGGGCCCCTCAGGGTCCGATTTTGTGGCCGGGGCCCCTCAGGGTCCGATTTTGTGTCAGGGGCCCCTCAGGGTCCGATTTTGTGGTTGGGTCCCCTCAGGGTCCGATTTTGTGGTTGGGGCCCCTCAGGGTCCGATTTTGTGGTTGGGTCCCCTCAGGGTCCGATTTTGTGGTTGGGTCCCCTCAGGGTCCGATTTTGTGGTTGGGGCCCCTCAGGGTCCGATTTTGTGTCCGGGGCCTATCAGGGTCCAATTTTGTGGCCGCGGCCCCTCAGGGTCTGATTTTGCGGCAGGGGCCCCTCTGGGTCCGATTTTGTGGGCGGAGCCCCTCTGGGTCCATTTTAGTGGGCGGGACCACTCTGGGTCCAATTTAGTGGGCGGGACCACTCTGGGTCCAATTTGGTGGGCAGAACCACTCTGGGTCCAATTTGGTGGGTGGGGCCTCAGGGTCCAATTTGGTGGGTGGGGCCTCAGGGTCCGATTTGGTGAGCGGGGCCCCACAGGGTCCGATTTGGTGGGTGGGGCCACTCTGGGTAAGATTTGGAGGCTGGGGTCGCTCAGCCTCCAATTTGGAGGCCGGGGTCGTTGAGCTTCCGATTTGGAGGCCGAGGTCAAAGAGCCTCCGATTTGGAGGCCGAGGTCAAAGAGCCTCCGATTTGGAGGCCGGGGTCGATGAGCTTCCGATTTTTTAGGCCGGGTGGCTCAGCCTCCGATTTGGAGGCCGGGGTGGCTCAGCCTCCGATTTGGAGGCCGGGGTGGCTCAGCCTCCGATTTGGAGGCCGGGTTGGCTCAGCCTCCGATTTGGAGGCCGGGGTGGCTCAGCCTCCGATTTGGAGGCCGGGGTGGCTCAGCCTCCGATTTGGAGGCCGGGGTGGCTCAGCCTCCGATTTGGAGGCCGGGGTGGCTCAGCCTCCGATTTGGAGGCCGGGGTGGCTCAGCCTCGGATTTGGAGGCCGGGGTGGCTCAGCCTCCGATTTGGAGGCCGGGGTGGCTCAGCCTCCGATTTGGAGGCCAAGGTGGCTCAGCCTCCGATTTGGAGGCCGGGGTGGCTCAGCCTCCGATTTGGAGGCCGGGGTGGCTCAGCCACCGATTTGGAGGCCGGGTTGGCTCAGCCACCGATTTGGAGGCCGGGTTGGCTCAGCCTCCGATTTGGAGGCCGGGGTGGCTCAGCCTCCGATTTGGAGGCCGGGGTGGCTCAGCCTCCGATTTGGAGGCCGGGGTGGCTCAGCCTCCGATTTGGAGGCCGGGGTGACTCAGCCTCCGATTTGGAGGCCGGGGTGGCTCAGCCTCCGATTTGGAGGCCGGGGTGGCTCAGCCTCCGATTTGGAGGCCGGGGTGGCTCAGCCTCCTATTTGGAGGCCTGGGTCGATCAGCCTCCGATTTGGAGGCCGGGGTGGATCAGCCTCCGATTTGGAGGCCGGGGTGGATCAGCCTCCGATTTGGAGGCCGGGGTGGATCAGCCTCCGATTTGGAGGCCGGGGTGGCTCAGCGTCCGATTTGGAGGCCGGGGTGGCTCAGCCTCCGATTTGGAGGCCGGGGTGGCTCAGCCTCCGATTTGGAGACCGGGGTGGCTCAGCCTCCGATTTGGAGGCCGAGGTGGCTCAGCCTCCGATTTGGAGGCCGGGGTGGCTCAGCCTCCGATTTGGAGGCCGGGGTGGCTCAGCCTCCGATTTGGAGGCCGGGGTGAATCAGCCTCCGATTTGGAGGCCGGGGTGGATCAGCCTCCGATTTGGAGGCCGGGGTGGCTCAGCCTCCGATTTGGAGGCCGGGGTCGCTCAGCCCCCGATTTGGAGGCCGGGGTGGCTCAGCCTCCGATTTGGAGGCCGGGGTGGCTCAGCCTCCGATTTGGAGGCCGGGGTGGCTCAGCCTCCGATTTGGAGGCCGGGGTGGCTCAGCCTCCGATTTGGAGGCCGGGGTGGCTCAGCCTCCGATTTGGATGTCGGGGTCGATCAGCCTCCGATTTGGAGGCCGGGGTGGCTCAGCCTCCGATTTGGAGGCCGGGGTGGCTCAGCCTCCGATTTGGAGGTCGGGGTGGCTCAGCCTCCGATTTGGAGGCCGGGGTGGCTCAGCCTCCGATTTGGAGGCCGGGGTGGATCAGCCTCCGATTTGGAGGCCGGGGTGGATCAGCCTCCGATTTGGAGGCCGGGGTGGATCAGCCTCCGATTTGGAGGCCGGGGTGGATCAGCCTCCGATTTGGTGACCGGGGTGGATCAGCCTCCGATTTGGAGACCGGGGTGGATCAGCCTCCGATTTGGAGGCCGGGGTGGCTCAGCGTCCGGTTTGGAGGCCGGGGTGGCTCAGCGTCCGATTTGGAGGCCGGGGTGGCTCAGTCTCCGATTTGGTGTGTCGGCCCTTTAAGACTCATTTGGGTGCGCTGGCCCTTTAACAATCACTTTGGCGCGTTGGCCCTTTAAGAGCTAGTTTGGCTCACTGGGCTTCTTTTAAATCCACTTTGGCGCACACATTCTCTCTCAGGGGCATGTGTCATGTGATGAAGCTATATTTGCATTTGTGCTGTGGGTTTCGCTTTAAGAGCTGATATTATGTGGCAGAGGCTCTGTGCTGGGGTTCAGGTGAAGTTCGTAGGCGTTGGCATAGTAACTGGGTCTGCCTGCGCATATCAATGAGCTCAACTGCCATTTCAATCGCCTCAGGGCATGTTTTGCCATTTCCTATTGAAAAGCATTGGAGACAGTGCATTCCAATGACGGGAAAATAAATTTTCAAACGCAAATTGCGCAAAAACTACAAATCCGATCAACAAGAAAAATACTTAGCACACCTCTCATGGACGCTGGCTTCGAAACGACACCTCAACGGAGTATGTGCGTGTAGCGGTTCGGGCCGCATTAATTGCGGAAATCAACTTAATAATAATAAGAAGAAGAAGAATAAGTTAGCAGCGTTCGGATTACAATATAGTGGTTTTTTCAAACCACTATAACTAGATGTGTATTTCCTGAAGGAAGTACAGATAGTGGTTTGAAATCGTACCCGGCTGCCCCTTTAAGAGAGACTTGCCTGCTGCCCCTGCAAGACATTCAACTTAGGATCCGTTTTAACTGTGAGTGCCTCTCAGGGGCCACTTTGGCCTCAGGGTCTGATTTGGTGGGTGGGGCCCCTCCGGATCTGATTCCTTGGCCTGGGCTCCTCAGGGCTTGAATTTTGGTGGGGATCCCTCAGGCTCTGATTTTGTGGGTGTGGCCCCTCAGGGTCCGATTTTGTGGGTGTGGTGCCTCAGGGTCCGATTTTGTGGGTGTGGCCCCTCAGGGTCCGATTTTGTGGGTGGGGCCCCTCAGGGTCCGATTTTGTGAGTGGGGCCCCTCAGGGTCCGATTTTGTGGCCGGGGTCCCTCAGGGTCTGATTTTGTGGCCGAATCTCCTTAGGGTCCGATTTAGTGAGCGGGGCCCCTCAGGGTCCGATTTGTTGGGCAGGGCTCCTCAGGGTCCGATTTGGTGGGCGTGGCCCCTCAGGGTCCGATTTGGTGAGCGGGGCCCCTCAGGGTCCGATTTGGTGAGCGGGGCCATTCAGGGTCTGATTTGGTGGGCGGGATCTCTCAGGGTCCGATTTTGTGGACGTGGCCCCTCAGGGTCTGATTTTGTGGGTGGGGCCCCTCTGGGTCTGATTTGGTGGTTGGGGCCCCTCGAGGTCCGATTTGGTGGGCGGGGCCACTCTGGGTTCGATTTGGTGGGCGGGCCCCTCACGGTCCGATTTGGTGGGCGTGGCCCCTCATGGTCCGATTTGGTGGATGGGGCCTCTCTGGGTCTGATTTGGTGGGTGGGGCCATTCAGGGTCCGATTTGGTGGGCGGGGCCACTCTGGGTCCGATTTGGTGGGTGGGGCCACTCTGGGTCCGATTTGGTGAGTGGGACCACTCTGAGTCCGATTTAGAGGCCAGGGTGGCTTAGCCTCCGATTTGTAGGCCAGGGTCGATCAGCCTCCGATTTGGAGGCAGGGGTGGCTCAGCCTCCAATTTGGAGCCTGGAATCACTCAGCTTTCAATTTGTCGCACCGGCCCTTTAAGACTCATTTTGGTGCGCCGGCCCTTTAAGAATCACTTTGGCGCATCAGCTCTTTAAGAGCCAGTTTGGCTCGCTGGGCTTCTGAATCCAGTATGGCGCACATTCTCTCTCAGGGACATGTGTCATGTGATGAAGCTAGATTTGCATTTGTGCTGTGGGTTTCGCTTTAAGAGCAGAAATTATCTGGCAGAAACTCTGTCCTCAGGGGGGTCATGTGAAGTTCGTAGATGTTGGCATAGTAACTGGGTCTGCCTGCGCATATCAATGAGCTTAACTGCTATTTGAATCTTCTCAGGGCATGTTTTCCCTGTGGCAACATTTTCCCATTGAAATGCAGTGAGGAAAATGTTTTTTCAAATGCAAATTGCGCAAAAACTACAAATCCGATTGACACGAAAAATACTTAGCACACCTCTCATGAACGCTGGCTTCAAAATGACACCTCAACGGAGTCTGTGCGTGTAGCGGTTCGGGCCACATTAAGTGCGGAAAATCAACTGAATAATAATAATAATACTAGATGTGTATTTCCTGAAGGAAGTACAGATAGTGGTTTGAAATGGTGCCCGGGCTGCCCCTTTAAGAGAGACTTGCCTGCTGCCCCTGCAAGACTTTCAACTCAGGATACGATTTAACTGTGGGTGCCTCTCAGGGGCCACTTTGGCCTCAGGGTCTGATTTTGAGGGTGGGGTCCCTCAGGGCCTGATTTTGTGGGTGGGGCCCCTCAAGGTCCGATTTTGTGGGTGGGGCCCCTCAGGGTCCGATTTTGTGGCCGGGGCCACTCAGGGTCCGATTTTGTGGCCGGGGCCCCTCAGGGTCCGATTTGGTGGCCGGGGCCCCTCAGGGTCCGATTTGGTGGGTGGGGCCCCTCAAGGTCCGATTTTGTGGCTGGGGCCCCTCAGGGTCCGATTTTGTGGCCGGGGCCACTCAGGATCCGATTTTTGTGGCCGGATCCCCTCAGGGTCCAATTTTGTGGGTGGGGCCCCTCAGGGTCCGATTTTGTGGCCGGGGCCCGTCAGGGTCCGATTTTGTGGGTGGGGCCTCTCAGGGTCCGATTTGGTGGGCAGGGCCCCTCAGGGTCCAATTTGGTGGGCAGGGCCCCTCAGGGTCCGATATTGTGGGCTGGGCCCCTCAGGGTACGATTTTGTGGCCGGGGCCCCTCAGGGTCTGATTTTGTGTCAGGGGCCCCTCAGGGTCCGATTTTGTGGTTGGGTCCCCTCAGGGTCCGATTTTGTGGTTGGGGCCCCTCTGGGTTCAATTTTGTGGGTGGGGCCCCTCTGGGTCCAATTTGGTGGGCGGGACCACTCTGGGTCCAATTTGGTGGGCGGGGCCTCTCAGGGTCCGATTTTGTGGTTGGGTCCCCTCAGGGTCCGATTTTGTGGTTGGGGCCCCTCAGGGTCCGATTTTGTGGCCGGGGCCTATCAGGGTCCAACTTTGTGACCGGGGCCCATCAGGGTCCGATTTTGTGGCCGCGGCCCCTCAGGGTCTGATTTTGTGGCAGGGGCCCCTCTGGGTCTGATTTTGTGGGCGGAGCCCCTCTGGGTCTGATTTTGTGGGCGGAGCCCCACTGAGTCCAATTTGGTGGGCGGGACCACTCTGGGTCCAATTTGGTGGGCGGGACCACTCTGGGTCCAATTTGGTGGGCAGGGCCTCTCAGGGTCCGATTTGGTGGGCGGGGCCCCACAGGGTCCGATTTGGTGGGCGGGGCCCCTCAGGGTCCGATTTGGTGGGCGGGGCCCCTCAGGGTCCGATTTGGTGGGCGGGGCCCCTCAGGGTCCGATTTGGTGGGCAGGGCCTCTCTGGGTCTGATTTGGTGGGCGGGGCCACTCTGGGTAAGATTTGGAGGCTGGGGTCGCTCAGCCTCCAATTTGGAGGCCGGGGTCGTTGAGCTTCCGATTTGGAGGCCGAGGTCAAAGAGCCTCCGATTTGGAGGCAGGGGTCGATGAGCTTTCGATTTGGAGGCCGGGGTGGCTCAGCCTCCGATTTGGAGGCCGGGGTGGCTCAGCCTCCGATTTGGAGGCCGGGGTGGCTCAGCCTCCGATTTGGAGGCCGGGGTGGATCAGCCTCCGATTTGGAGGCCGGGGTGGCTCAGCCTCCGATTTGGAGGCCGGGGTGGAACAGCCTCCGATTTGGAGGCCGGGGTGGATCAGCCTCCGATTTGGAGGCCGGGGTGGATCAGCCTCCGATTTGGAGGCCGGGGTCGCTCAGCCTCCGATTTGGAGGCCGGGGTCGCTCAGCCTCCGATTTGGAGGCCGGGGTCGCTCAGCCTCCGATTTGGAGGCCGGGGTCGCTCAGCCTCCGATTTGGAGGCCGGGGTGGCTCAGCCTCCGATTTGGAGGCCGGGGTTGCTCAGCCTCCGATTTGGAGGCCAGGGTGGCTCAGCCTCCGATTTGGAGGCCGGGGTCGATCAGCCTCCGATTTGGAGGCCGGGGTCGCTCAGCCTCCGATTTGGAGGCCGGGGTGGATCAGCCTCCGATTTGGAGGCCGGGGTGGATCAGCCTTTGATTTGGAGGCCGGGGTTGCTCAGCCTCCGATTTGGAGGCCAGGGTGGCTCAGCCTCCGATTTGGAGGCCGGGGTCGATCAGCCTCCGATTTGGAGGCCGGGGTGGCTCAGCCTCCGATTTGGAGGCCGGGGTGGCTCAGCCTCCGATTTGGAGGCTGGGGTGGCTCAGCCTCCGATTTGGAGGCCGGGGTGGCTCAGTCTCCGATTTGGTGTGTCGGCCCTTTAAGACTCATTTGGGTGCGCTGGCCCTTTAACAATCACTTTGGCGCGTTGGCCCTTTAAGAGCTAGTTTGGCTGACTGGGCTTCTTTTAAATCCACTTTGGCGCACACATTCTCTCTCAGGGGCATGTGTCATGTGATGAAGCTAGATTTGCATTTGTGCTGTGGGTTTCGCTTTAAGAGCTGATATTATGTGGCAGAGGCTCTGTGCTGGGGTTCAAGTGAAGTTCGTAGGCGTTGGCATAGTAACTGGGTCTGCCTGCGCATATCAATGAGCTCAACTGTCATTTCAATCACCTCAGGGCATGTTTTGCCATTTCCTATTGAAAAGCATTGGAGACAGTGCATTCCAATGACGGGAAAAAAAAAATTTCAAACGCAAATTGCGCAAAAACTACAAATCCGATCGACACGAAAAATACTTAGCACACCTCTCATGGACGCTGGCTTCGAAACGACACCTCAATGGAGTCTGTGCGTGTAGCGGTTCGGGCCGCATTAATTGCGGAAATCAACTTAATAATAATAAGAAGAAGAATAAGTTAGCAGCGTTCGGATTACAATATAGTGGTTTTTTCAAACCACTATAACTAGATGTGTATTTCCTGAAGGAAGTACAGATAGTGGTTTGAAATGGTGCCCGGGCTGCCCCTTTAAGAGAGACTTGCCTGCTGCCCCTGCAAGACTTTCAACTCAGGATACGATTTAACTGTGGGTGCCTCTCAGGGGCCACTTTGGCTTCAGGGTCTGATTTTGTGGGTGGGGCCCCTCAGGGCCTGATTTTGTGGGTGGGGCCCCTCAGGGTCCGATTTTGTGGCCGGGGCCACTCAGGGTCCGATTTGGTGGCCGGGGCCCCTCAGGGTCCGATTTGGTGGCCGGGGCCCCTCAGGGTCTGATTTGGTGGGTGGGGCCCCTCAAGGTTCGATTTTGTGGCTGGGGCCCCTCAGTGTCTGATTTTGTGGCTGGGCCACTCAGGATCCGATTTTTGTGGCCGGAACCCCTCAGGGTCCAATTTTGTGGGTGGGGCCCCTCAGGGTCCTATTTTGTGGCCGGGGCCCGTCAGGGTCCGATTTTGTGGGTGGGGCCTCTCAGGGTCCGATTTAGTGGGCGGGGCCCCTCAGGGTCCAATTTGGTGGGCAGGGCCCCTCAGGGTCCGATTTTGTGGATTGGGCCCCTCAGGGTCCGATTTTGTGGCCGGGGCCCCTCAGGGTCCGATTTTGTGGCCGGGGCCCCTCAGGGTCCGATTTTGTGTCAGGGGCCCCTCAGGGTCCGATTTTGTGGTTGGGTCCCCTCAGGGTCCGATTTTGTGGTTGGGGCCCCTCAGGGTCCGATTTTGTGGTTGGGTCCCCTCAGGGTCCGATTTTGTGGTTGGGTCCCCTCAGGGTCCGATTTTGTGGTTGGGGCCCCTCAGGGTCCGATTTTGTGTCCGGGGCCTATCAGGGTCCAATTTTGTGGCCGCGGCCCCTCAGGGTCTGATTTTGCGGCAGGGGCCCCTCTGGGTCCGATTTTGTGGGCGGAGCCCCTCTGGGTCCATTTTAGTGGGCGGGACCACTCTGGGTCCAATTTAGTGGGCGGGACCACTCTGGGTCCAATTTGGTGGGCAGAACCACTCTGGGTCCAATTTGGTGGGTGGGGCCTCAGGGTCCAATTTGGTGGGTGGGGCCTCAGGGTCCGATTTGGTGAGCGGGGCCCCACAGGGTCCGATTTGGTGGGTGGGGCCACTCTGGGTAAGATTTGGAGGCTGGGGTCGCTCAGCCTCCAATTTGGAGGCCGGGGTCGTTGAGCTTCCGATTTGGAGGCCGAGGTCAAAGAGCCTCCGATTTGGAGGCCGAGGTCAAAGAGCCTCCGATTTGGAGGCCGGGGTCGATGAGCTTCCGATTTTTTAGGCCGGGTGGCTCAGCCTCCGATTTGGAGGCCGGGGTGGCTCAGCCTCCGATTTGGAGGCCGGGGTGGCTCAGCCTCCGATTTGGAGGCCGGGTTGGCTCAGCCTCCGATTTGGAGGCCGGGGTGGCTCAGCCTCCGATTTGGAGGCCGGGGTGGCTCAGCCTCCGATTTGGAGGCCGGGGTGGCTCAGCCTCCGATTTGGAGGCCGGGGTGGCTCAGCCTCCGATTTGGAGGCCGGGGTGGCTCAGCCTCGGATTTGGAGGCCGGGGTGGCTCAGCCTCCGATTTGGAGGCCGGGGTGGCTCAGCCTCCGATTTGGAGGCCAAGGTGGCTCAGCCTCCGATTTGGAGGCCGGGGTGGCTCAGCCTCCGATTTGGAGGCTGGGGTGGCTCAGCCACCGATTTGGAGGCCGGGTTGGCTCAGCCACCGATTTGGAGGCCGGGTTGGCTCAGCCTCCGATTTGGAGGCCGGGGTGGCTCAGCCTCCGATTTGGAGGCCGGGGTGGCTCAGCCTCCGATTTGGAGGCCGGGGTGGCTCAGCCTCCGATTTGGAGGCCGGGGTGACTCAGCCTCCGATTTGGAGGCCGGGGTGGCTCAGCCTCCGATTTGGAGGCCGGGGTGGCTCAGCCTCCGATTTGGAGGCCGGGGTGGCTCAGCCTCCTATTTGGAGGCCTGGGTCGATCAGCCTCCGATTTGGAGGCCGGGGTGGATCAGCCTCCGATTTGGAGGCCGGGGTGGATCAGCCTCCGATTTGGAGGCCGGGGTGGATCAGCCTCCGATTTGGAGGCCGGGGTGGCTCAGCGTCCGATTTGGAGGCCGGGGTGGCTCAGCCTCCGATTTGGAGGCCGGGGTGGCTCAGCCTCCGATTTGGAGACCGGGGTGGCTCAGCCTCCGATTTGGAGGCCGAGGTGGCTCAGCCTCCGATTTGGAGGCCGGGGTGGCTCAGCCTCCGATTTGGAGGCCGGGGTGGCTCAGCCTCCGATTTGGAGGCCGGGGTGAATCAGCCTCCGATTTGGAGGCCGGGGTGGATCAGCCTCCGATTTGGAGGCCGGGGTGGCTCAGCCTCCGATTTGGAGGCCGGGGTCGCTCAGCCCCCGATTTGGAGGCCGGGGTGGCTCAGCCTCCGATTTGGAGGCCGGGGTGGCTCAGCCTCCGATTTGGAGGCCGGGGTGGCTCAGCCTCCGATTTGGAGGCCGGGGTGGCTCAGCCTCCGATTTGGAGGCCGGGGTGGCTCAGCCTCCGATTTGGATGTCGGGGTCGATCAGCCTCCGATTTGGAGGCCGGGGTGGCTCAGCCTCCGATTTGGAGGCCGGGGTGGCTCAGCCTCCGATTTGGAGGTCGGGGTGGCTCAGCCTCCGATTTGGAGGCCGGGGTGGCTCAGCCTCCGATTTGGAGGCCGGGGTGGATCAGCCTCCGATTTGGAGGCCGGGGTGGATCAGCCTCCGATTTGGAGGCCGGGGTGGATCAGCCTCCGATTTGGAGGCCGGGGTGGATCAGCCTCCGATTTGGTGACCGGGGTGGATCAGCCTCCGATTTGGAGACCGGGGTGGATCAGCCTCCGATTTGGAGGCCGGGGTGGCTCAGCGTCCGGTTTGGAGGCCGGGGTGGCTCAGCGTCCGATTTGGAGGCCGGGGTGGCTCAGTCTCCGATTTGGTGTGTCGGCCCTTTAAGACTCATTTGGGTGCGCTGGCCCTTTAACAATCACTTTGGCGCGTTGGCCCTTTAAGAGCTAGTTTGGCTCACTGGGCTTCTTTTAAATCCACTTTGGCGCACACATTCTCTCTCAGGGGCATGTGTCATGTGATGAAGCTATATTTGCATTTGTGCTGTGGGTTTCGCTTTAAGAGCTGATATTATGTGGCAGAGGCTCTGTGCTGGGGTTCAGGTGAAGTTCGTAGGCGTTGGCATAGTAACTGGGTCTGCCTGCGCATATCAATGAGCTCAACTGCCATTTCAATCGCCTCAGGGCATGTTTTGCCATTTCCTATTGAAAAGCATTGGAGACAGTGCATTCCAATGACGGGAAAATAAATTTTCAAACGCAAATTGCGCAAAAACTACAAATCCGATCAACACGAAAAATACTTAGCACACCTCTCATGGACGCTGGCTTCGAAACGACACCTCAACGGAGTATGTGCGTGTAGCGGTTCGGGCCGCATTAATTGCGGAAATCAACTTAATAATAATAAGAAGAAGAAGAATAAGTTAGCAGCGTTCGGATTACAATATAGTGGTTTTTTCAAACCACTATAACTAGATGTGTATTTCCTGAAGGAAGTACAGATAGTGGTTTGAAATCGTACCCGGCTGCCCCTTTAAGAGAGACTTGCCTGCTGCCCCTGCAAGACATTCAACTTAGGATCCGTTTTAACTGTGAGTGCCTCTCAGGGGCCACTTTGGCCTCAGGGTCTGATTTGGTGGGTGGGGCCCCTCCGGATCTGATTCCTTGGCCTGGGCTCCTCAGGGCTTGAATTTTGGTGGGGATCCCTCAGGCTCTGATTTTGTGGGTGTGGCCCCTCAGGGTCCGATTTTGTGGGTGTGGTGCCTCAGGGTCCGATTTTGTGGGTGTGGCCCCTCAGGGTCCGATTTTGTGGGTGGGGCCCCTCAGGGTCCGATTTTGTGAGTGGGGCCCCTCAGGGTCCGATTTTGTGGCCGGGGTCCCTCAGGGTCTGATTTTGTGGCCGAATCTCCTTAGGGTCCGATTTAGTGAGCGGGGCCCCTCAGGGTCCGATTTGTTGGGCAGGGCTCCTCAGGGTCCGATTTGGTGGGCGTGGCCCCTCAGGGTCCGATTTGGTGAGCGGGGCCCCTCAGGGTCCGATTTGGTGAGCGGGGCCATTCAGGGTCTGATTTGGTGGGCGGGATCTCTCAGGGTCCGATTTTGTGGACGTGGCCCCTCAGGGTCTGATTTTGTGGGTGGGGCCCCTCTGGGTCTGATTTGGTGGTTGGGGCCCCTCGAGGTCCGATTTGGTGGGCGGGGCCACTCTGGGTTCGATTTGGTGGGCGGGCCCCTCACGGTCCGATTTGGTGGGCGTGGCCCCTCATGGTCCGATTTGGTGGATGGGGCCTCTCTGGGTCTGATTTGGTGGGTGGGGCCATTCAGGGTCCGATTTGGTGGGCGGGGCCACTCTGGGTCCGATTTGGTGGGTGGGGCCACTCTGGGTCCGATTTGGTGAGTGGGACCACTCTGAGTCCGATTTAGAGGCCAGGGTGGCTTAGCCTCCGATTTGTAGGCCAGGGTCGATCAGCCTCCGATTTGGAGGCAGGGGTGGCTCAGCCTCCAATTTGGAGCCTGGAATCACTCAGCTTTCAATTTGTCGCACCGGCCCTTTAAGACTCATTTTGGTGCGCCGGCCCTTTAAGAATCACTTTGGCGCATCAGCTCTTTAAGAGCCAGTTTGGCTCGCTGGGCTTCTGAATCCAGTATGGCGCACATTCTCTCTCAGGGACATGTGTCATGTGATGAAGCTAGATTTGCATTTGTGCTGTGGGTTTCGCTTTAAGAGCAGAAATTATCTGGCAGAAACTCTGTCCTCAGGGGGGTCATGTGAAGTTCGTAGATGTTGGCATAGTAACTGGGTCTGCCTGCGCATATCAATGAGCTTAACTGCTATTTGAATCTTCTCAGGGCATGTTTTCCCTGTGGCAACATTTTCCCATTGAAATGCAGTGAGGAAAATGTTTTTTCAAATGCAAATTGCGCAAAAACTACAAATCCGATTGACACGAAAAATACTTAGCACACCTCTCATGAACGCTGGCTTCAAAATGACACCTCAACGGAGTCTGTGCGTGTAGCGGTTCGGGCCACATTAAGTGCGGAAAATCAACTGAATAATAATAATAATACTAGATGTGTATTTCCTGAAGGAAGTACAGATAGTGGTTTGAAATGGTGCCCGGGCTGCCCCTTTAAGAGAGACTTGCCTGCTGCCCCTGCAAGACTTTCAACTCAGGATACGATTTAACTGTGGGTGCCTCTCAGGGGCCACTTTGGCCTCAGGGTCTGATTTTGAGGGTGGGGTCCCTCAGGGCCTGATTTTGTGGGTGGGGCCCCTCAAGGTCCGATTTTGTGGGTGGGGCCCCTCAGGGTCCGATTTTGTGGCCGGGGCCACTCAGGGTCCGATTTTGTGGCCGGGGCCCCTCAGGGTCCGATTTGGTGGCCGGGGCCCCTCAGGGTCCGATTTGGTGGGTGGGGCCCCTCAAGGTCCGATTTTGTGGCTGGGGCCCCTCAGGGTCCGATTTTGTGGCCGGGGCCACTCAGGATCCGATTTTTGTGGCCGGATCCCCTCAGGGTCCAATTTTGTGGGTGGGGCCCCTCAGGGTCCGATTTTGTGGCCGGGGCCCGTCAGGGTCCGATTTTGTGGGTGGGGCCTCTCAGGGTCCGATTTGGTGGGCAGGGCCCCTCAGGGTCCAATTTGGTGGGCAGGGCCCCTCAGGGTCCGATATTGTGGGCTGGGCCCCTCAGGGTACGATTTTGTGGCCGGGGCCCCTCAGGGTCTGATTTTGTGTCAGGGGCCCCTCAGGGTCCGATTTTGTGGTTGGGTCCCCTCAGGGTCCGATTTTGTGGTTGGGGCCCCTCTGGGTTCAATTTTGTGGGTGGGGCCCCTCTGGGTCCAATTTGGTGGGCGGGACCACTCTGGGTCCAATTTGGTGGGCGGGGCCTCTCAGGGTCCGATTTTGTGGTTGGGTCCCCTCAGGGTCCGATTTTGTGGTTGGGGCCCCTCAGGGTCCGATTTTGTGGCCGGGGCCTATCAGGGTCCAACTTTGTGACCGGGGCCCATCAGGGTCCGATTTTGTGGCCGCGGCCCCTCAGGGTCTGATTTTGTGGCAGGGGCCCCTCTGGGTCTGATTTTGTGGGCGGAGCCCCTCTGGGTCTGATTTTGTGGGCGGAGCCCCACTGAGTCCAATTTGGTGGGCGGGACCACTCTGGGTCCAATTTGGTGGGCGGGACCACTCTGGGTCCAATTTGGTGGGCAGGGCCTCTCAGGGTCCGATTTGGTGGGCGGGGCCCCACAGGGTCCGATTTGGTGGGCGGGGCCCCTCAGGGTCCGATTTGGTGGGCGGGGCCCCTCAGGGTCCGATTTGGTGGGCGGGGCCCCTCAGGGTCCGATTTGGTGGGCAGGGCCTCTCTGGGTCTGATTTGGTGGGCGGGGCCACTCTGGGTAAGATTTGGAGGCTGGGGTCGCTCAGCCTCCAATTTGGAGGCCGGGGTCGTTGAGCTTCCGATTTGGAGGCCGAGGTCAAAGAGCCTCCGATTTGGAGGCAGGGGTCGATGAGCTTTCGATTTGGAGGCCGGGGTGGCTCAGCCTCCGATTTGGAGGCCGGGGTGGCTCAGCCTCCGATTTGGAGGCCGGGGTGGCTCAGCCTCCGATTTGGAGGCCGGGGTGGATCAGCCTCCGATTTGGAGGCCGGGGTGGCTCAGCCTCCGATTTGGAGGCCGGGGTGGAACAGCCTCCGATTTGGAGGCCGGGGTGGATCAGCCTCCGATTTGGAGGCCGGGGTGGATCAGCCTCCGATTTGGAGGCCGGGGTCGCTCAGCCTCCGATTTGGAGGCCGGGGTCGCTCAGCCTCCGATTTGGAGGCCGGGGTCGCTCAGCCTCCGATTTGGAGGCCGGGGTCGCTCAGCCTCCGATTTGGAGGCCGGGGTGGCTCAGCCTCCGATTTGGAGGCCGGGGTTGCTCAGCCTCCGATTTGGAGGCCAGGGTGGCTCAGCCTCCGATTTGGAGGCCGGGGTCGATCAGCCTCCGATTTGGAGGCCGGGGTCGCTCAGCCTCCGATTTGGAGGCCGGGGTGGATCAGCCTCCGATTTGGAGGCCGGGGTGGATCAGCCTTTGATTTGGAGGCCGGGGTTGCTCAGCCTCCGATTTGGAGGCCAGGGTGGCTCAGCCTCCGATTTGGAGGCCGGGGTCGATCAGCCTCCGATTTGGAGGCCGGGGTGGCTCAGCCTCCGATTTGGAGGCCGGGGTGGCTCAGCCTCCGATTTGGAGGCTGGGGTGGCTCAGCCTCCGATTTGGAGGCCGGGGTGGCTCAGTCTCCGATTTGGTGTGTCGGCCCTTTAAGACTCATTTGGGTGCGCTGGCCCTTTAACAATCACTTTGGCGCGTTGGCCCTTTAAGAGCTAGTTTGGCTGACTGGGCTTCTTTTAAATCCACTTTGGCGCACACATTCTCTCTCAGGGGCATGTGTCATGTGATGAAGCTAGATTTGCATTTGTGCTGTGGGTTTCGCTTTAAGAGCTGATATTATGTGGCAGAGGCTCTGTGCTGGGGTTCAAGTGAAGTTCGTAGGCGTTGGCATAGTAACTGGGTCTGCCTGCGCATATCAATGAGCTCAACTGTCATTTCAATCACCTCAGGGCATGTTTTGCCATTTCCTATTGAAAAGCATTGGAGACAGTGCATTCCAATGACGGGAAAAAAAAAATTTCAAACGCAAATTGCGCAAAAACTACAAATCCGATCGACACGAAAAATACTTAGCACACCTCTCATGGACGCTGGCTTCGAAACGACACCTCAACGGAGTCTGTGCGTGTAGCGGTTCGGGCCGCATTAATTGCGGAAATCAACTTAATAATAATAAGAAGAAGAATAAGTTAGCAGCGTTCGGATTACAATATAGTGGTTTTTTCAAACCACTATAACTAGATGTGTATTTCCTGAAGGAAGTACAGATAGTGGTTTGAAATGGTGCCCGGGCTGCCCCTTTAAGAGAGACTTGCCTGCTGCCCCTGCAAGACTTTCAACTCAGGATACGATTTAACTGTGGGTGCCTCTCAGGGGCCACTTTGGCTTCAGGGTCTGATTTTGTGGGTGGGGCCCCTCAGGGCCTGATTTTGTGGGTGGGGCCCCTCAGGGTCCGATTTTGTGGCCGGGGCCACTCAGGGTCCGATTTGGTGGCCGGGGCCCCTCAGGGTCCGATTTGGTGGCCGGGGCCCCTCAGGGTCTGATTTGGTGGGTGGGGCCCCTCAAGGTTCGATTTTGTGGCTGGGGCCCCTCAGTGTCTGATTTTGTGGCTGGGCCACTCAGGATCCGATTTTTGTGGCCGGAACCCCTCAGGGTCCAATTTTGTGGGTGGGGCCCCTCAGGGTCCTATTTTGTGGCCGGGGCCCGTCAGGGTCCGATTTTGTGTGTGGGGCCTCTCAGGGTCCGATTTAGTGGGCGGGGCCCCTCAGGGTCCAATTTGGTGGGCAGGGCCCCTCAGGGTCCGATTTTGTGGATTGGGCCCCTCAGGGTCCGATTTTGTGGCCGGGGCCCCTCAGGGTCCGATTTTGTGGCCGGGGCCCCTCAGGGTCCGATTTTGTGTCAGGGGCCCCTCAGGGTCCGATTTTGTGGTTGGGTCCCCTCAGGGTCCGATTTTGTGGTTGGGGCCCCTCAGGGTCCGATTTTGTGGTTGGGTCCCCTCAGGGTCCGATTTTGTGGTTGGGTCCCCTCAGGGTCCGATTTTGTGGTTGGGGCCCCTCAGGGTCCGATTTTGTGTCCGGGGCCTATCAGGGTCCAATTTTGTGGCCGCGGCCCCTCAGGGTCTGATTTTGCGGCAGGGGCCCCTCTGGGTCCGATTTTGTGGGCGGAGCCCCTCTGGGTCCATTTTAGTGGGCGGGACCACTCTGGGTCCAATTTAGTGGGCGGGACCACTCTGGGTCCAATTTGGTGGGCAGAACCACTCTGGGTCCAATTTGGTGGGTGGGGCCTCAGGGTCCAATTTGGTGGGTGGGGCCTCAGGGTCCGATTTGGTGAGCGGGGCCCCACAGGGTCCGATTTGGTGGGTGGGGCCACTCTGGGTAAGATTTGGAGGCTGGGGTCGCTCAGCCTCCAATTTGGAGGCCGGGGTCGTTGAGCTTCCGATTTGGAGGCCGAGGTCAAAGAGCCTCCGATTTGGAGGCCGAGGTCAAAGAGCCTCCGATTTGGAGGCCGGGGTCGATGAGCTTCCGATTTTTTAGGCCGGGTGGCTCAGCCTCCGATTTGGAGGCCGGGGTGGCTCAGCCTCCGATTTGGAGGCCGGGGTGGCTCAGCCTCCGATTTGGAGGCCGGGTTGGCTCAGCCTCCGATTTGGAGGCCGGGGTGGCTCAGCCTCCGATTTGGAGGCCGGGGTGGCTCAGCCTCCGATTTGGAGGCCGGGGTGGCTCAGCCTCCGATTTGGAGGCCGGGGTGGCTCAGCCTCCGATTTGGAGGCCGGGGTGGCTCAGCCTCGGATTTGGAGGCCGGGGTGGCTCAGCCTCCGATTTGGAGGCCGGGGTGGCTCAGCCTCCGATTTGGAGGCCAAGGTGGCTCAGCCTCCGATTTGGAGGCCGGGGTGGCTCAGCCTCCGATTTGGAGGCCGGGGTGGCTCAGCCACCGATTTGGAGGCCGGGTTGGCTCAGCCACCGATTTGGAGGCCGGGTTGGCTCAGCCTCCGATTTGGAGGCCGGGGTGGCTCAGCCTCCGATTTGGAGGCCGGGGTGGCTCAGCCTCCGATTTGGAGGCCGGGGTGGCTCAGCCTCCGATTTGGAGGCCGGGGTGACTCAGCCTCCGATTTGGAGGCCGGGGTGGCTCAGCCTCCGATTTGGAGGCCGGGGTGGCTCAGCCTCCGATTTGGAGGCCGGGGTGGCTCAGCCTCCTATTTGGAGGCCTGGGTCGATCAGCCTCCGATTTGGAGGCCGGGGTGGATCAGCCTCCGATTTGGAGGCCGGGGTGGATCAGCCTCCGATTTGGAGGCCGGGGTGGATCAGCCTCCGATTTGGAGGCCGGGGTGGCTCAGCGTCCGATTTGGAGGCCGGGGTGGCTCAGCCTCCGATTTGGAGGCCGGGGTGGCTCAGCCTCCGATTTGGAGACCGGGGTGGCTCAGCCTCCGATTTGGAGGCCGAGGTGGCTCAGCCTCCGATTTGGAGGCCGGGGTGGCTCAGCCTCCGATTTGGAGGCCGGGGTGGCTCAGCCTCCGATTTGGAGGCCGGGGTGAATCAGCCTCCGATTTGGAGGCCGGGGTGGATCAGCCTCCGATTTGGAGGCCGGGGTGGCTCAGCCTCCGATTTGGAGGCCGGGGTCGCTCAGCCCCCGATTTGGAGGCCGGGGTGGCTCAGCCTCCGATTTGGAGGCCGGGGTGGCTCAGCCTCCGATTTGGAGGCCGGGGTGGCTCAGCCTCCGATTTGGAGGCCGGGGTGGCTCAGCCTCCGATTTGGAGGCCGGGGTGGCTCAGCCTCCGATTTGGATGTCGGGGTCGATCAGCCTCCGATTTGGAGGCCGGGGTGGCTCAGCCTCCGATTTGGAGGCCGGGGTGGCTCAGCCTCCGATTTGGAGGTCGGGGTGGCTCAGCCTCCGATTTGGAGGCCGGGGTGGCTCAGCCTCCGATTTGGAGGCCGGGGTGGCTCAGCCTCCGATTTGGAGGCCGGGGTGGATCAGCCTCCGATTTGGAGGCCGGGGTGGATCAGCCTCCGATTTGGAGGCCGGGGTGGATCAGCCTCCGATTTGGTGACCGGGGTGGATCAGCCTCCGATTTGGAGACCGGGGTGGATCAGCCTCCGATTTGGAGGCCGGGGTGGCTCAGCGTCCGGTTTGGAGGCCGGGGTGGCTCAGCGTCCGATTTGGAGGCCGGGGTGGCTCAGTCTCCGATTTGGTGTGTCGGCCCTTTAAGACTCATTTGGGTGCGCTGGCCCTTTAACAATCACTTTGGCGCGTTGGCCCTTTAAGAGCTAGTTTGGCTCACTGGGCTTCTTTTAAATCCACTTTGGCGCACACATTCTCTCTCAGGGGCATGTGTCATGTGATGAAGCTATATTTGCATTTGTGCTGTGGGTTTCGCTTTAAGAGCTGATATTATGTGGCAGAGGCTCTGTGCTGGGGTTCAGGTGAAGTTCGTAGGCGTTGGCATAGTAACTGGGTCTGCCTGCGCATATCAATGAGCTCAACTGCCATTTCAATCGCCTCAGGGCATGTTTTGCCATTTCCTATTGAAAAGCATTGGAGACAGTGCATTCCAATGACGGGAAAATAAATTTTCAAACGCAAATTGCGCAAAAACTACAAATCCGATCAACACGAAAAATACTTAGCACACCTCTCATGGACGCTGGCTTCGAAACGACACCTCAACGGAGTATGTGCGTGTAGCGGTTCGGGCCGCATTAATTGCGGAAATCAACTTAATAATAATAAGAAGAAGAAGAATAAGTTAGCAGCGTTCGGATTACAATATAGTGGTTTTTTCAAACCACTATAACTAGATGTGTATTTCCTGAAGGAAGTACAGATAGTGGTTTGAAATCGTACCCGGCTGCCCCTTTAAGAGAGACTTGCCTGCTGCCCCTGCAAGACATTCAACTTAGGATCCGTTTTAACTGTGAGTGCCTCTCAGGGGCCACTTTGGCCTCAGGGTCTGATTTGGTGGGTGGGGCCCCTCCGGATCTGATTCCTTGGCCTGGGCTCCTCAGGGCTTGAATTTTGGTGGGGATCCCTCAGGCTCTGATTTTGTGGGTGTGGCCCCTCAGGGTCCGATTTTGTGGGTGTGGTGCCTCAGGGTCCGATTTTGTGGGTGTGGCCCCTCAGGGTCCGATTTTGTGGGTGGGGCCCCTCAGGGTCCGATTTTGTGAGTGGGGCCCCTCAGGGTCCGATTTTGTGGCCGGGGTCCCTCAGGGTCTGATTTTGTGGCCGAATCTCCTTAGGGTCCGATTTAGTGAGCGGGGCCCCTCAGGGTCCGATTTGTTGGGCAGGGCTCCTCAGGGTCCGATTTGGTGGGCGTGGCCCCTCAGGGTCCGATTTGGTGAGCGGGGCCCCTCAGGGTCCGATTTGGTGAGCGGGGCCATTCAGGGTCTGATTTGGTGGGCGGGATCTCTCAGGGTCCGATTTTGTGGACGTGGCCCCTCAGGGTCTGATTTTGTGGGTGGGGCCCCTCTGGGTCTGATTTGGTGGTTGGGGCCCCTCGAGGTCCGATTTGGTGGGCGGGGCCACTCTGGGTTCGATTTGGTGGGCGGGCCCCTCACGGTCCGATTTGGTGGGCGTGGCCCCTCATGGTCCGATTTGGTGGATGGGGCCTCTCTGGGTCTGATTTGGTGGGTGGGGCCATTCAGGGTCCGATTTGGTGGGCGGGGCCACTCTGGGTCCGATTTGGTGGGTGGGGCCACTCTGGGTCCGATTTGGTGAGTGGGACCACTCTGAGTCCGATTTAGAGGCCAGGGTGGCTTAGCCTCCGATTTGTAGGCCAGGGTCGATCAGCCTCCGATTTGGAGGCAGGGGTGGCTCAGCCTCCAATTTGGAGCCTGGAATCACTCAGCTTTCAATTTGTCGCACCGGCCCTTTAAGACTCATTTTGGTGCGCCGGCCCTTTAAGAATCACTTTGGCGCATCAGCTCTTTAAGAGCCAGTTTGGCTCGCTGGGCTTCTGAATCCAGTATGGCGCACATTCTCTCTCAGGGACATGTGTCATGTGATGAAGCTAGATTTGCATTTGTGCTGTGGGTTTCGCTTTAAGAGCAGAAATTATCTGGCAGAAACTCTGTCCTCAGGGGGGTCATGTGAAGTTCGTAGATGTTGGCATAGTAACTGGGTCTGCCTGCGCATATCAATGAGCTTAACTGCTATTTGAATCTTCTCAGGGCATGTTTTCCCTGTGGCAACATTTTCCCATTGAAATGCAGTGAGGAAAATGTTTTTTCAAATGCAAATTGCGCAAAAACTACAAATCCGATTGACACGAAAAATACTTAGCACACCTCTCATGAACGCTGGCTTCAAAATGACACCTCAACGGAGTCTGTGCGTGTAGCGGTTCGGGCCACATTAAGTGCGGAAAATCAACTGAATAATAATAATAATACTAGATGTGTATTTCCTGAAGGAAGTACAGATAGTGGTTTGAAATGGTGCCCGGGCTGCCCCTTTAAGAGAGACTTGCCTGCTGCCCCTGCAAGACTTTCAACTCAGGATACGATTTAACTGTGGGTGCCTCTCAGGGGCCACTTTGGCCTCAGGGTCTGATTTTGAGGGTGGGGTCCCTCAGGGCCTGATTTTGTGGGTGGGGCCCCTCAAGGTCCGATTTTGTGGGTGGGGCCCCTCAGGGTCCGATTTTGTGGCCGGGGCCACTCAGGGTCCGATTTTGTGGCCGGGGCCCCTCAGGGTCCGATTTGGTGGCCGGGGCCCCTCAGGGTCCGATTTGGTGGGTGGGGCCCCTCAAGGTCCGATTTTGTGGCTGGGGCCCCTCAGGGTCCGATTTTGTGGCCGGGGCCACTCAGGATCCGATTTTTGTGGCCGGATCCCCTCAGGGTCCAATTTTGTGGGTGGGGCCCCTCAGGGTCCGATTTTGTGGCCGGGGCCCGTCAGGGTCCGATTTTGTGGGTGGGGCCTCTCAGGGTCCGATTTGGTGGGCAGGGCCCCTCAGGGTCCAATTTGGTGGGCAGGGCCCCTCAGGGTCCGATATTGTGGGCTGGGCCCCTCAGGGTACGATTTTGTGGCCGGGGCCCCTCAGGGTCTGATTTTGTGTCAGGGGCCCCTCAGGGTCCGATTTTGTGGTTGGGTCCCCTCAGGGTCCGATTTTGTGGTTGGGGCCCCTCTGGGTTCAATTTTGTGGGTGGGGCCCCTCTGGGTCCAATTTGGTGGGCGGGACCACTCTGGGTCCAATTTGGTGGGCGGGGCCTCTCAGGGTCCGATTTTGTGGTTGGGTCCCCTCAGGGTCCGATTTTGTGGTTGGGGCCCCTCAGGGTCCGATTTTGTGGCCGGGGCCTATCAGGGTCCAACTTTGTGACCGGGGCCCATCAGGGTCCGATTTTGTGGCCGCGGCCCCTCAGGGTCTGATTTTGTGGCAGGGGCCCCTCTGGGTCTGATTTTGTGGGCGGAGCCCCTCTGGGTCTGATTTTGTGGGCGGAGCCCCACTGAGTCCAATTTGGTGGGCGGGACCACTCTGGGTCCAATTTGGTGGGCGGGACCACTCTGGGTCCAATTTGGTGGGCAGGGCCTCTCAGGGTCCGATTTGGTGGGCGGGGCCCCACAGGGTCCGATTTGGTGGGCGGGGCCCCTCAGGGTCCGATTTGGTGGGCGGGGCCCCTCAGGGTCCGATTTGGTGGGCGGGGCCCCTCAGGGTCCGATTTGGTGGGCAGGGCCTCTCTGGGTCTGATTTGGTGGGCGGGGCCACTCTGGGTAAGATTTGGAGGCTGGGGTCGCTCAGCCTCCAATTTGGAGGCCGGGGTCGTTGAGCTTCCGATTTGGAGGCCGAGGTCAAAGAGCCTCCGATTTGGAGGCAGGGGTCGATGAGCTTTCGATTTGGAGGCCGGGGTGGCTCAGCCTCCGATTTGGAGGCCGGGGTGGCTCAGCCTCCGATTTGGAGGCCGGGGTGGCTCAGCCTCCGATTTGGAGGCCGGGGTGGATCAGCCTCCGATTTGGAGGCCGGGGTGGCTCAGCCTCCGATTTGGAGGCCGGGGTGGAACAGCCTCCGATTTGGAGGCCGGGGTGGATCAGCCTCCGATTTGGAGGCCGGGGTGGATCAGCCTCCGATTTGGAGGCCGGGGTCGCTCAGCCTCCGATTTGGAGGCCGGGGTCGCTCAGCCTCCGATTTGGAGGCCGGGGTCGCTCAGCCTCCGATTTGGAGGCCGGGGTCGCTCAGCCTCCGATTTGGAGGCCGGGGTGGCTCAGCCTCCGATTTGGAGGCCGGGGTTGCTCAGCCTCCGATTTGGAGGCCAGGGTGGCTCAGCCTCCGATTTGGAGGCCGGGGTCGATCAGCCTCCGATTTGGAGGCCGGGGTCGCTCAGCCTCCGATTTGGAGGCCGGGGTGGATCAGCCTCCGATTTGGAGGCCGGGGTGGATCAGCCTTTGATTTGGAGGCCGGGGTTGCTCAGCCTCCGATTTGGAGGCCAGGGTGGCTCAGCCTCCGATTTGGAGGCCGGGGTCGATCAGCCTCCGATTTGGAGGCCGGGGTGGCTCAGCCTCCGATTTGGAGGCCGGGGTGGCTCAGCCTCCGATTTGGAGGCTGGGGTGGCTCAGCCTCCGATTTGGAGGCCGGGGTGGCTCAGTCTCCGATTTGGTGTGTCGGCCCTTTAAGACTCATTTGGGTGCGCTGGCCCTTTAACAATCACTTTGGCGCGTTGGCCCTTTAAGAGCTAGTTTGGCTGACTGGGCTTCTTTTAAATCCACTTTGGCGCACACATTCTCTCTCAGGGGCATGTGTCATGTGATGAAGCTAGATTTGCATTTGTGCTGTGGGTTTCGCTTTAAGAGCTGATATTATGTGGCAGAGGCTCTGTGCTGGGGTTCAAGTGAAGTTCGTAGGCGTTGGCATAGTAACTGGGTCTGCCTGCGCATATCAATGAGCTCAACTGTCATTTCAATCACCTCAGGGCATGTTTTGCCATTTCCTATTGAAAAGCATTGGAGACAGTGCATTCCAATGACGGGAAAAAAAAAATTTCAAACGCAAATTGCGCAAAAACTACAAATCCGATCGACACGAAAAATACTTAGCACACCTCTCATGGACGCTGGCTTCGAAACGACACCTCAACGGAGTCTGTGCGTGTAGCGGTTCGGGCCGCATTAATTGCGGAAATCAACTTAATAATAATAAGAAGAAGAATAAGTTAGCAGCGTTCGGATTACAATATAGTGGTTTTTTCAAACCACTATAACTAGATGTGTATTTCCTGAAGGAAGTACAGATAGTGGTTTGAAATGGTGCCCGGGCTGCCCCTTTAAGAGAGACTTGCCTGCTGCCCCTGCAAGACTTTCAACTCAGGATACGATTTAACTGTGGGTGCCTCTCAGGGGCCACTTTGGCTTCAGGGTCTGATTTTGTGGGTGGGGCCCCTCAGGGCCTGATTTTGTGGGTGGGGCCCCTCAGGGTCCGATTTTGTGGCCGGGGCCACTCAGGGTCCGATTTGGTGGCCGGGGCCCCTCAGGGTCCGATTTGGTGGCCGGGGCCCCTCAGGGTCTGATTTGGTGGGTGGGGCCCCTCAAGGTTCGATTTTGTGGCTGGGGCCCCTCAGTGTCTGATTTTGTGGCTGGGCCACTCAGGATCCGATTTTTGTGGCCGGAACCCCTCAGGGTCCAATTTTGTGGGTGGGGCCCCTCAGGGTCCTATTTTGTGGCCGGGGCCCGTCAGGGTCCGATTTTGTGGGTGGGGCCTCTCAGGGTCCGATTTAGTGGGCGGGGCCCCTCAGGGTCCAATTTGGTGGGCAGGGCCCCTCAGGGTCCGATTTTGTGGATTGGGCCCCTCAGGGTCCGATTTTGTGGCCGGGGCCCCTCAGGGTCCGATTTTGTGGCCGGGGCCCCTCAGGGTCCGATTTTGTGTCAGGGGCCCCTCAGGGTCCGATTTTGTGGTTGGGTCCCCTCAGGGTCCGATTTTGTGGTTGGGGCCCCTCAGGGTCCGATTTTGTGGTTGGGTCCCCTCAGGGTCCGATTTTGTGGTTGGGTCCCCTCAGGGTCCGATTTTGTGGTTGGGGCCCCTCAGGGTCCGATTTTGTGTCCGGGGCCTATCAGGGTCCAATTTTGTGGCCGCGGCCCCTCAGGGTCTGATTTTGCGGCAGGGGCCCCTCTGGGTCCGATTTTGTGGGCGGAGCCCCTCTGGGTCCATTTTAGTGGGCGGGACCACTCTGGGTCCAATTTAGTGGGCGGGACCACTCTGGGTCCAATTTGGTGGGCAGAACCACTCTGGGTCCAATTTGGTGGGTGGGGCCTCAGGGTCCAATTTGGTGGGTGGGGCCTCAGGGTCCGATTTGGTGAGCGGGGGCCCCACAGGGTCCGATTTGGTGGGTGGGGCCACTCTGGGTAAGATTTGGAGGCTGGGGTCGCTCAGCCTCCAATTTGGAGGCCGGGGTCGTTGAGCTTCCGATTTGGAGGCCGAGGTCAAAGAGCCTCCGATTTGGAGGCCGAGGTCAAAGAGCCTCCGATTTGGAGGCCGGGGTCGATGAGCTTCCGATTTTTTAGGCCGGGTGGCTCAGCCTCCGATTTGGAGGCCGGGGTGGCTCAGCCTCCGATTTGGAGGCCGGGGTGGCTCAGCCTCCGATTTGGAGGCCGGGTTGGCTCAGCCTCCGATTTGGAGGCCGGGGTGGCTCAGCCTCCGATTTGGAGGCCGGGGTGGCTCAGCCTCCGATTTGGAGGCCGGGGTGGCTCAGCCTCCGATTTGGAGGCCGGGGTGGCTCAGCCTCCGATTTGGAGGCCGGGGTGGCTCAGCCTCGGATTTGGAGGCCGGGGTGGCTCAGCCTCCGATTTGGAGGCCGGGGTGGCTCAGCCTCCGATTTGGAGGCCAAGGTGGCTCAGCCTCCGATTTGGAGGCCGGGGTGGCTCAGCCTCCGATTTGGAGGCCGGGGTGGCTCAGCCACCGATTTGGAGGCCGGGTTGGCTCAGCCACCGATTTGGAGGCCGGGTTGGCTCAGCCTCCGATTTGGAGGCCGGGGTGGCTCAGCCTCCGATTTGGAGGCCGGGGTGGCTCAGCCTCCGATTTGGAGGCCGGGGTGGCTCAGCCTCCGATTTGGAGGCCGGGGTGACTCAGCCTCCGATTTGGAGGCCGGGGTGGCTCAGCCTCCGATTTGGAGGCCGGGGTGGCTCAGCCTCCGATTTGGAGGCCGGGGTGGCTCAGCCTCCTATTTGGAGGCCTGGGTCGATCAGCCTCCGATTTGGAGGCCGGGGTGGATCAGCCTCCGATTTGGAGGCCGGGGGTGGATCAGCCTCCGATTTGGAGGCCGGGGTGGATCAGCCTCCGATTTGGAGGCCGGGGTGGCTCAGCGTCCGATTTGGAGGCCGGGGTGGCTCAGCCTCCGATTTGGAGACCGGGGTGGCTCAGCCTCTGATTTGGAGGCCGAGGTGGCTCAGCCTCCGATTTGGAGGCCGGGGTGGCTCAGCCTCCGATTTGGAGGCCGGGGTGGCTCAGCCTCCGATTTGGAGGCCGGGGTGAATCAGCCTCCGATTTGGAGGCCGGGGTGGATCAGCCTCCGATTTGGAGGCCGGGGTGGCTCAGCCTCCGATTTGGAGGCCGGGGTCGCTCAGCCCCCGATTTGGAGGCCGGGGTGGCTCAGCCTCCGATTTGGAGGCCGGGGTGGCTCAGCCTCCGATTTGGAGGCCGGGGTGGCTCAGCCTCCGATTTGGAGGCCGGGGTGGCTCAGCCTCCGATTTGGAGGCCGGGGTGGCTCAGCCTCCGATTTGGATGTCGGGGTCGATCAGCCTCCGATTTGGAGGCCGGGGTGGCTCAGCCTCCGATTTGGAGGCCGGGGTGGCTCAGCCTCCGATTTGGAGGTCGGGGTGGCTCAGCCTCCGATTTGGAGGCCGGGGTGGCTCAGCCTCCGATTTGGAGGCCGGGGTGGATCAGCCTCCGATTTGGAGGCCGGGGTGGATCAGCCTCCGATTTGGAGGCGGGGTGGATCAGCCTCCGATTTGGAGGCCGGGGTGGATCAGCCTCCGATTTGGTGACCGGGGTGGATCAGCCTCCGATTTGGAGACCGGGGTGGATCAGCCTCCGATTTGGAGGCCGGGGTGGCTCAGCGTCCGGTTTGGAGGCCGGGTGGCTCAGCGTCCGATTTGGAGGCCGGGGTGGCTCAGTCTCCGATTTGGTGTGTCGGCCCTTTAAGGACTCATTTGGGTGCGCTGGCCCTTTAACAATCACTTTGGCGCGTTGGCCCTTTAAGAGCTAGTTTGGCTCACTGGGCTTCTTTTAAATCCACTTTGGCGCACACATTCTCTCTCAGGGGCATGTGTCATGTGATGAAGCTATATTTGCATTTGTGCTGTGGGTTTCGCTTTAAGAGCTGATATTATGTGGCAGAGGCTCTGTGCTGGGGTCAGGTGAAGTTCGTAGGCGTTGGCATAGTAACTGGGTCTGCCTGCGCATATCAATGAGCTCAACTGCCATTTCAATCGCCTCAGGGCATGTTTTGCCATTTCCTATTGAAAAGCATTGGAGACAGTGCATTCCAATGACGGGAAAATAAATTTTCAAACGCAAATTGCGCAAAAACTACAAATCCGATCAACACGAAAAATACTTAGCACACCTCTCATGGACGCTGGCTTCGAACGACACCTCAACGGAGTATGTGCGTGTAGCGGTTCGGGCCGCATTAATTGCGGAAATCAACTTAATAATAATAATAAGAAGAAGAATAGTTAGCAGCGTTCGGATTACAATATAGTGGTTTTTTCAAACCACTATAACTAGATGTGTATTTCCTGAAGGAAGTACAGATAGTGGTTTGAAATCGTACCGGCTGCCCCTTTAAGAGAGACTTGCCTGCTGCCCCTGCAAGACATTCAACTTAGGATCCGTTTTAACTGTGAGTGCCTCTCAGGGGCCCACTTTGGCCTCAGGGTCTGATTTGGTGGGTGGGGCCCCTCCGGATCTGATTCCTTGGCCTGGGCTCCTCAGGGCTTGAATTTTGGTGGGGATCCCTCAGCTCTGATTTTGTGGGTGTGGGCCCCTCAGGGTCCGATTTTGTGGGTGTGGTGCCTCAGGTCCGATTTTGTGGGTGTGGCCCCTCAGGGTCCGATTTTGTGGGTGGGGCCCCTCAGGGTCCGATTTTGTGAGTGGGGCCCCTCAGGGTCCGATTTTGTGGCCGGGGTCCCTCAGGGTCTGATTTTGTGGCCGAATCTCCTTAGGGTCCGATTTAGTGAGCGGGGCCCCTCAGGGTCCGATTTGTTGGGCAGGGCTCCTCAGGGTCCGATTTGGTGGGCGTGGCCCCCTCAGGGTCCGATTTGGTGAGCGGGGCCCCTCAGGGTCCGATTTGGTGAGCGGGGCCATTCAGGTCTGATTTGGTGGGCGGGATCTCTCAGGGTTCCGATTTTGTGGACGTTGGCCCCTCAGGGTCTGATTTGTGGGTGGGGCCCCTCTGGGTCTGATTTGGTGGTTGGGGGGGCCCCTCGAGGTCCGATTTGGTGGGCGGGGGCCACTCTGGGTTCGATTTGGTGGGCGGGCCCCTCACGGTCCGATTTGGTGGGCGTGGCCCCTCATGGTCCGATTTGGTGGATGGGGCCTCTCTGGGTCTGATTTGGTGGGTGGGGCCATTCAGGTCCGATTTGGTGGGCGGGGCACTCTGGGTCCGATTTGGTGGGTGGGGCCACTCTGGTCCGATTTGGTGAGTGGGACCACTCTGAGTCCGATTTAGAGGCCAGGGTGGCTTAGCCTCCGATTTGTAGGCCAGGGTCGATCAGCCTCCGATTTGGAGGCAGGGGTGGCTCAGCCTCCAATTTGGAGCCTGGAATCACTCAGCTTTCAATTTGTCGCACCGGCCCCTTTAAGACTCATTTTGGTGCGCCGGCCCTTTAAGAATCACTTTGGC
>NW_027362038.1:1815000-1847938 GCF_039654945.1 Dendrobates tinctorius | reverse complement strand
ATATGTATTTTTTAAAATTTTCTATGACCACCAGCACTAGTGAGATCAACTTTCTTGATTTAAAGATCTTTACAGAAGATAATAAAATAATGACACGAGTATACCATAAGCCCACTGATTCTAATGACTTTATATCATTGGATAGCTGCCATCTACCCAGCTGGCTATTGAACGTCCCGAAAAGTCAGCTAATAAGAGCACATCGGAACTGCTCCAAAAAAGAGGACTTTAATCAAGAGGCAGTGGCTATGATAGATAGGTTTGCCAATAAGGGATAAGATCGAGAGTTTTTACAAAAAACGAAAGAAACAGTAGAGAAAATACTGAGGGAACAGCTGTTACAACCATGCAAGCAGAAAAATGAATATGCAGCTGTAGAGGACATACCTATAATCATACAATACAATGCAAATAGTGCAATTCTCAAGAAAATTGTTAAGAGAAATTGGAATATTTTGAGAAATGATAGGATTATAGGAGAATCTTTACCACCATATCCTAAATTTATTTTTCGCAAAGCGCAAAACCTGGGCAATATGATAGCCCCCTCTATTTCTAAACCTTTCGAAACGGGCAGTAATAATGAGGTTACACTACCAGCGGGTTTTTTTCCCTGTAAAAAATGTGGACCTTGCAAAAAACTGGCCAATAAGAAACAAAAGTCAATTGCCAATAAATTTGCAGAGCTACACATAAAGGAGTTTATCACATGCAACACAACTGGTGTTATATATGGTATTACTTGCCCTTGTGGCAAGATATACATTGGCCGTACTATACGCCCGATGCATATTCGAATAGCTGAGCATTTGCGCAATATTACTAACAGATTTACTGGCCACCCACTCTCTCAGCATTTCCTTACCCACCATGGGGGTTCTATTAAGGGCATTATAACCACTGGTATATGAATAGTTAAAAGGAGCTGGAGGAAAGGGAACTTTAATCAGCAAATGTCCAGGGAGGAGAGTAAAATTATTTTTGAGATGAACACCTTGATCCCGAATGGCCTAAACAGTGAAATTGAGCTGTTCGCTTTTAATGTCTGAACTTAGTCATAGGAGAGCCGTGGATATATAAGCACTGATAGAAATCTAACGGACCTTCTCTGATGAAGGAATCCGCTGATTCTGAAACGCGTCAGAAATTTGTCAGGTCCAACCAGTGCCTGCTAACCATTCACGTGCTTTTACACGTGGCCGTGACGTCACGCAGGGTCCTGCACTATCCAGGCATACCCTGTTGGTTTACTATCCAGACACGCTGCCTAAATTACCGTCTTGCAACGACGATTACGCGGCGGGTGGGCTATCTGTCATTGGCCGTGACAGAACCCATTGTGTCAGATTATCCATCGTTGCTCTTCAGACTTTGCTCCTGACAGCACATCCACGTGCACTCTTCGCTGGAAGACAGCCTTGATCTCAGGATTTACGGCATCAGCAGTAACTACATGTGATTGGAGACTCAGACATCTGTCTGCGGACGGGAACTTTCAGCGCCATCATCACCGTTGAAAAAAGGACCAAGTTACCTACATTTCTCACTCTTTCCAACCGCTACTATTCATGATCTCAGGTATGGCTCTATGCTTGCATTCATTAATTTGCATTTTGATGTGAACATTTAGCTCCCAAAACCACCAGTCCTGTCACCAATTAAGACATATCTTTCAGCTGCTTAGGATTCCTTGGACTGTTGCCTTTTTTATCTTTAATACTTCTAATTAGGACCAAAAACACCATTTTTTATAAAAAATTATTTTTAGTAGTCACTAATCACTTTAATTTATCCAAACCTTACTATCAATTTATATGAATAAGAGGCACATGTACTGAGTATACCCTCGGCTTTCCATGTAAGCGCAAATGAATTTTATGTATTTTTGATTTTTACCCTGGGACTTTTTTAGTGGCACTGTCTACATTTTGCTGCTATTGGAGCCGGTATCCGAGTTGCATGCGCCTAATATTATTTTTATCTACCAATTATTTTTTTAATTTGTTTCTGACAGATAGCTTGCTAGAGCATATTGTCCTACAAATTTATAAGCGTCCCAATTCATCAGCCAGAATCCACCATCCTATTATGCTAGGTCACATTTATGGAACCAACTAATGTCCTAGAAATGAAAACATTTTTAGGACTTACATTCGCTATGGGGCTTGTTAAATAAACGAGCATTCAGTCCTATTGGTGCAACCGCCCTGTTCAAGCCACCCCTATGTTTTCTGCGTTCTTCCTAGGACCCGTTATGAAATGCTCATGAGATTTTGGCATTTTAACGACAATAGTCAATGCCTGCCCAGAAATGCCCCAGAACATGACAGACTATTCAAAATCAGACCCATCATCGAAGACTTGACAGAAAAGTTCTTAAAGCTTTACACCCCAACAGAAAACATTTCCATTGATGAGTCCCTTGTAAAATTCAAAGGAAGACTGCACCTCAAGCAATTTATTCCTTCTAAGAGGGCAAGGTTCAGAATAAAGCTCTATAAAATGTGCGAGAGTTCAACCGGATACACATCAGCTTTTCACATTTATGAGGGGAAAGACCGCGAACTAAACCCACCAGGAGGCCCTACTTATCTGGGGACATCTGGAAAAATCGTTTGGGAGCTGATAACTCCATTTTTACAAAAAGGCTACAATCTGTATGTTGACAACTACTACACCAGCATACCCCTATTTAAAAGTCTGGTTGAACAAAACAGAGGCTTGTGGGACCATTCGCAAAAACCGTCAGGGGTTTCCACAATCATTGGTCAAAGAAAATTTCCGAAAGGGGCAGTCAGGGGCTTTACACAATGGAGAGCTGCTTGCGCTTAAGTATAAGGATAAAAAAAAGATATTTTTATCCTGAGCTCGATCCACACAGATGCCACAAGGGCCACTGCAGACCAACAGGGATCCACTACTCCAAAACCTGTGTCTGTCATTGACTACAACAAATATATGGGGTGTGGACCTTGCAGATCAGGTTCTACAGCCATACCAGGTATCAAGAAAATCATATATCTGGCATAAAAAGTTAGTCATGTATTTTTTTTCAGGTGGCCACATATAATTCTTTTGAGTTATACAAAAAAGCAGGAAATGCAGATACTTTCCTTGATTATCAGGAAAAGGTCACTGAAAATCTTGTTTTTGATAATTTTGTCCCCGCCAACCCTTTAGAATGTGAAGATGTCAGAAGACTCACTGAGCGACATTTTATTGTACTCATCCCAGGGACTGAAACAAGAAAGAACCCCCAGAGAAGATGTCGTGTATGTTCCAAGAGAGGAATGAGGCATGATACCCGCTATTATTACCCACAATGCCCATCATTGCCAGCCTTATGCCTCCATGTCTGCTTTAACCCCCAAGGGTGGTTTCCACGTTCATGACCGGGCCAATTTTTACAATTCTGACCACTGTCCCTTTATGAGTTAATAACTCTGAAACGCTTCCATGGATCCCGGTGATTCTGACAATGTTTTCTCATGACATATTGTTCTTCATGTTAGTGGTAAAATTTTATTCAAATAACTTGTGTTTATTTGTGAAACAATGGAAATTTGGCAAAAATTTTGAAAATTTCGCAGTTTTCCAAATTTGAATTTTTATGCCTTTAAATCACAGAGATACGACACACAAAATACTTAATAAGTAACATTTCCCACATATTTACTTTACATCAGCACAATTTTGGAACCAAAATTTTTTTTTGTTAGGAAGTTATAAGGGTTAAAAGTTGACCAGCCATTTCTCATTTTTACAACACCATTTTATTTTTACGGACCACATCACATTTGAAGTCACTTTGAGGGGTCTACATGATAGAAAATGCCCAAAAGTGACACCATTCTAAAAACTGCACCCCTCAAGGTGTTCAAAACCACATTCATGAAGTTTATTAACCCTTCAGGTGCTTCACATGAATTTTTTTAATGTTTAAAAAAAAGAACATTTAACTTTTTTTCATAAAAAAATTACGTCAGGTTCAATTTTTTTTTATTTTACCAAGGGTAACAGGATAAATTGGACTGCTAAAGTTATTGTGCAATTTATCCTGAGTACACTGATACCTGATATGTGGGGGGAACCACTGTTCGGGCACATGGCAGAGCTCAGAAGGGAAGGAGCGCCGTTTGACTTTTTCAATGTAAAATTGCCTGGAATTCAGATCGGACACCATTTCACGTTTGGAGAGCCCCTGATGAACCTAAACAGTGGAAACCCCCCACAAGTGACCCCATTTTGGAAACTAGACCCCCCCAAGGAACTTATCTAGATATGTGGTGAGAACTTTGAACCCACAAGGGCTTCACAGAAGTTTATAATGTACAGCCGTACAATTAAAAAAATCATATTTTTTTCCACAAAAATGATCTTTTCACCCCCAATTTTTATTTTCCCAAGGGTAAGAGGACCCTAAAAGTTATTGTGCAATTTCTCCTGAGTACGCTGATACCCCATATGTGGGAGTAAATGACTATTTGGGCGCATGGCAGAGCTCAGAAGGGAAGCAGCGCCATTTGGCTTTTTTGGCTGGAATTGAGATCGGACACCATGTCGCATTTGGAAAGCCCCTGATGTGCCAAAACAGTGGAAACCCCCCACAAATGACACCAATTTTCCCCACAAATAACACCAATTTGGAAACTAGACCCCCCAAGGAACTTATCTAGATGTGTGGTGAGCACTTTGAAAGCCCAAGGGCTTCACAGAAGATTATAACGCCCGGGCGTGAAAATAAAAAAATCATATTTTTTCCACAAACATGATCTTTTAGTCCCCAATTTTTTTATTTTCCCAAGGGTAACAGGAGAAATTGGACCCCAAAAGTTGTTATCCAATTTTTCTTGAGTACGCTGATACCCAATATGTGGGCACACGTCGGGGCTCGGAAGGGAAGTAGTGACGTTTTGGAATGCAGACTTTGATGGAATGGTCTGCTGGTGTCATGTGCGTTTGGAGAGCCCCTGATGTACCTAAACTATTGAAACTCCCCACAAGTGACCCCATTTTGGAAACTAGACCCCCCACGGAACTTATTTAGATGTGTGGTGAGCACTTTGAACCCCCAAGAGATTCACAGAAGTTTATAACACCCAGGCGTGAAAATAAAAAAATCATTTTTTTCCACAAAAATTATGTTTTTGCCCCCAATTTTCTATCTTCCTAAGGGTATCAGGATAAATTGGACCCCAAAAGTTGTTTTGCAATTTGTCCTGAGTAGGCTGATATCCCATATGTGGGGGTAAAACACTGTTGGGGCGCATGGCAGAGCTTGGAAGGGAAGGAGCACCGTTGACTCTTTCAGCGCAGAATTGGCTGGAATTGAGATCAGATGCCAGGTTGCGTTTGGAGAGCCCCTGATGTGCCCAAACAGTGGAAACCCCCAATTTTAACTCCAACCCTAACCCCAACACACCCCTAACCCTAATCTCAGCCCAGACCCTAACCCTAATGGGAAAATGGAAATAAATACATTTTCTTTTAATTTTATTATTTTTCCCTAACTAAGGGGGTGATAGCGGGGGGTTTGATTTACTATTTATGGCGGTTTTTATGTTTGGCGGCTGCCGCACGCTAAAAGACGCTTTTTATTGTAAAAATAGTTTTTGTATCACCACATATTGAGAGCTATAACTTTTCCATATTTTGACTCACCCAGTCATGTGAGGTCTTATTTTTTGCGGTACGAGTTGACAGTTTTATTGGTACCATTTTCGGGCACGTGACATTTTTTGATCGCTTTTTATTCCGATTTTTGGGATGCAAAATGAACAAAAACCAGCATCTCAAGAATTTCTTTGGGGGGGGGGGGGCGTTTACAACGTTCCGCGTGCGGTGAAATTGATAAGGCAGGTTTATTCTTCGGGTCTGTACGATTACAGCGATACCTCATTTATGTCTTTTTTTATGTTTTGTCGGTTTTATGCAATAAAAACAATTTTATATAAAAAATAATTATTCTTGCATCGCTTTTTTCTGCGAGCTATAACTTTTTTATTTTTTCGCTGATGATACTATGTGGTGGCTCGTTTTTTGCGGGACAAGATGACATTTTCATCGGTACCATGGATATTTATATCTGTCTTTTTGATTGCGCGTTATTGCACTTTTTGTTCGGCGGTATGATAATAAAGCATTGTTTTTTGCCTTGTTTGTTTTTTATAAGGAGTTCACTAAAGGGGTTAACTAGGGCGACAGTTTTATAGGACTGGTCGTTACGGACGCGGAGATATTAAATATGTGTACTTTTATTGTTTTGGTTTTTTTTTTATTTCCAAAAAATGAATTTATTAGGGAATATATATATTTTTTTTAATTTATTTAGTGATTTTTTTACAAATTATTTTTACACTTTTTTTTTTTTTTTACTTTATTACATTGTCCCAGGGGGGACATAACTGTCACATCACAGATCGTTGTGACAGATCAGCGATCTGTCACAGTCAGTGCTGCAGGCTTCCTCATGCTGGCGCTTTGCAGGCTCTGAGGAAGTCAGCTCCCTGCAGGCCCCCGAAGGTCCCCGCCGCCATTTTGGATCCGGGGACGTGCAGGGAAGGAGGCCCCCGCAGCAGCACTGCACATTGCGCTGCTGCGGGGGTCTCAGGGAAGCACGGAGGGAGCCCCCTCCCTGCCGATGCTTCCCTAAACTCCTGGTCCACTGCGATCGTGTTTGATTGCAGTGTGCCAGGGGTTAACATGTCGGGGGTGGTCCGTGACCGCCCCTGACACGTAGTGCCGGGTGTCAGCTGTGATAATCAGCTGACACCCGGCCGCGATCAGCTGCACTCACCACGTAGTAACCCGTCCATGGGCAGAGGGGCCCGGGTCCCATGGATGGGATAGTACATCAGATGGCAGAAAGGGGTTAAAATCTTCCACACAGAACCACGTTTTTGAACTGTTTTGACATTCAAGCATTTGGATTATTTAGTGACAGACACATTTGAGTAGAGCTGACTTAACAATTTCCGGGGGTAGGTGGGGGGAGGTCTCCAGAGACACAAGCTGGGCACAATATGTTGGGCACTACAATGACATTTTTGCAATTTTTGCTCTGAAACTTCTACTACGAGTTTCTGGAAATCATCCATGTAGTGAAAATAATAATAATAATAATAATCTTTATTTATATAGCGCCAACATATTCCGTAGCGCTTTACAGTTTAACAGTTTCAAAACACAAGTCATAAGTAACAACATTAACAATACAATAAATAAAGCAAAATAAGACGAAATAAGTCGCCCCTGCTGGTGAGAGCTTACACTCTACAATGAGGTGAGGGAGACACAGAGTACAGGGGTGTATTTACAATGGTGTATTTATAATGATGGTCCAGCCATCTTGAAGGAGTGAAAGATGGATGGAGATAGTGAATGGGCTACACACGCACACTTACACATAGAATGACTTTGATTAGTGAATGTGATAGGCCGCTCTGAACAAATGTGTTTTGAGGGAGCGCCTAAAACTGTGCAAATTGTGGTTAGTCCTAATTTCTTGGGGTAGAGTATTCCAGAGGATAGGAGCAGCACGGGAGAAGTCTTGGAGTCGGGAGTGGGAGGTACGGATTAGTGCAGAGATTAGTCGAAAGTCGCTTGCAGAGCGCAGCGATCGGCTGGGCCGATAGACAGAAATGAAGGAGGAGATGTAGGGGGGTGCCGCCCCGTGGAGAGCTTTGTGGGTGAGAACAAGCACTTTGAATTGGATCCTATAATGAATGGGCAGCCAATGTAAGGACTGGCGAAGAGAGGACACGTCCGAGTACCGATTAGCCAGATGGATGACCCTGGCTGCTGCATTAAGTATGGACTGGAGAGGGGATAGTCGAGTGACGGGGAGGCCAATTAATAGAGCATTGCAGTAATCCAGGCGGGAGTGGATCAATGCAACAGTGAGGGTTTTTGTCGTTCCCATGGTGAGAAAAGGGCGGATTCTAGAGATGTTCTTTAAGTGTAAGCGGCAAGAGCGGGCAAGAGATTGTATATGGAATGTGAAGGAGAGATTGGTGTCAAACATAACAGCGCGCCTGCTGCCGGGGTGTTATTGTGGTGCCACTGACGGAGAGGGAAATGTCAGATTTAGGGAGGTTTTTTTTTAATCAGATAAATTTTTATTAATATTACCAATTACATCATATGCATGACATCAAGCAATTTTTTTTAACATACAATCATGTTTATATTAAAAAAACTTCCCCCTCCCTTTCCCCCCCCAACCCCCCCCTCCGAGATCCCTTCGGTGTCTTCCCCGATCGTCGTCCAGTACACTTTCCATCATCCATATATATAGTTATGCAATGTGCGCATCTTCCATAGCCAATGCCACCCTCCCACCCCTCTAACTCCAATCTACCCATGGCTGCCATATCTTGTGAAACACCTCAAGTTTATTTCTCTTAGTATAGATACTTTTTTCCAATGAAATTATATGCTCCGCCTGCACAAGAAATTCCCGTCTAGTCGGGGGCTCTTCCCTGATCCAAAACCGGGCAATCAATTTCCTTGCTATGAACAACAGTCTGGCAATCGCCAATTTGACCATAGCCGTCACTTCCAATTCTTCAACAAAACCTAGAATACAAATCAAAGGGTCCCTGGGGATTTCACATCTATATATCCATTTGATCCGATTCAGTACAACTGTCCAGTATGTAGACAATCTGGGGCAACACCACAGCATGTGCATCATATCTGCCCGTTCCTGCGAACATCGTGGACAATCGGAATCAGACCTCAAACCCATCTTGAACAATCTATCAGGAGTTCTATAAGCTCTATGAATTACATACAGTTGAGACATCCTCCCAGGTTCGCTCATAGATATCTTAGGCACATATTCTAAAATAGATTCCCATCTATCATCCCCTATATCTCCCAGTTCAGCTTCCCACTTCGCTCTAGCCTTGATGGGATGACTAGCTAGAAAAGTAAAAAGTAAATCTCTGTACACCTCCGAGATTGCCCCCTTCGTCTCGCTGTTCCCCAAAATGGAGGCCAGCGCGACATCAGTCTGGATCTCAACAGGCCTCACCTGGCACTGTGACCGATATGCATGCTGAATTCTTTTATACTGATACAAATTAAAATGTGGAAGTTGGAACTCCGATTGTAGCTCTATGAATGATTTTAGTCTCCCCTGATCCACAAGCTGACTCATCCTTCTGATTCCTGCCTTTCTCCAAAGCCCAAATCCCTCCATTCGTTGGAACTCTTGCAAATTAATGTTATCCCATACAGGAGAGTATTTAGTAAGGCCCGTGACCCCCCTAATTTGTTTAACTTTCTCCCATACCTTATGAATAAGGAAAACCGTAGGAAACCTAGAGCCAAATTTAAGAAACCGCCCCCCTTCCAAGCTCTCTCCCAGAGGCCATTTCCCAAACAGCTTTCTCAAACTACTGGGCGATTGATCCTGTCCCGTCTCCTCCCCCCATCCTCCCATATGCTGACATTGTGCCGCTAGAAAATACACCCAGGGATTAGGAAGCGCCAACCCCCCGTCCTCTTTTGGCCTCTGCAACGTTTCTTGTTTAAACCGTGGGCTTTTTCCCCCCCATATTAGGTCGCCGAACAACGATTTAATTTTACCGAACCTACTCTGTGGGATCCAAATTGGAGACTTATGCAATACATATAGCAGCTGCGGCATCACAATCATTTTAAGAAGATTCACCCTTCCAATCACCGAGAGATGTAATTTGTTCCACGCCGAGACCTTAGAGCGAATTTTTTGTTACAGAGGGCTTAAATTGAGTTCTTCAAAACTACTCAAAGGAAGGGCGATCTGTATCCCCAGATATTTAAATCTCGAAATTACTCTCAATTTCGGTGATATTTCAATCTCCCCAATATCTCCATCCACCGTATCAATGGGCATAATGCACGATTTATCCCAGTTAATTTTGAGTCCGGAAAATTCCCCAAATTCCTCAATTAATGTCATCGCATTATCCAAATTCTCCCCAGAGTCCCCCAGGTATAACAGAATATCGTCAGCGTACAAAGACACCTTCTCCTCCTTCCCACCATAAACAAATCCCTTTATCTCTTGTGTATTCCTTATTTTAATGGCCAGAGGCTCCACGGCGAGGGCGAACAGCAACGGAGATAATGGGCATCCCTGTCTCGTACCCCTATGTAGTGAGAAACTGTCAGATAATTTATTGTTTACTCTGATTTTTGCCGTTGGAGAGGAGTAAAGCAACCCCACCCAAGACATAAACCTAGGCCCGAATCCGAAGCCCAACAAGACCGACCACAAGTACTTCCATTCTACGCAATCAAAAGCCTTATGTGCATCCAAAGACACCACCACTCTTTTTCCCGCATTATCGGCCGGAATTTGCATATTTAAATATAATCTTCTTAGATTGATTGCTGTAGATTTATTGGGCATAAAACCCGATTGATCTGGGTGAATTATTTTAGCCACCACACGGGTCAACCTGTTGGCCAAGGCCTTTGCCAAAATCTTTATATCTGCCGTAAGGAGTGAGATCGGTCTGTAGGACTCCGGATCCAAAGGGTCTCTATCGGCTTTGGGAATGACCACAACTATGGCCTCTCTCATAGAAGTAGGCAACAGTCCCCTCCCCAACGATTCATCAAATACCGTCACCAAATTATTTATTACTTCTTCATTAAGTATTTTATAGACCTCCGTCGGAATACCATCTGCCCCTGGGGCCTTATTACCCGCCATGTCCGCCAATGCCACCCTCAGCTCCTCCGCCGTAAGCGGCCTATCCATTCACTCTCTATCTTCATCCCCCAATCTAGGAAACTCAATCGCCCCCAAATAACTATCCATCTCCTCTTGACCTTTATGTACCTGTGAGGAATATAACTCACTGTAAAACTGTTTAAATACTTCCAAGATTTGATCCCCCTGTGAAACCACGATACCTTTCTTATTTTTAATTGCATATACATGGGAGGATTCCCGCTGTGCCGACGCCACCACCGAGAGCAGGTGCCCCACTTTTTCACCCTCCGCGTAGAATGCCTCATTCTGAAATGCCTGCCGTCTCTCTGCCTTACGGATATGAAGTTTATTAACTTCCGATTGGGCCACTTTCATACGGGTCTGCGTATCTGCATTACTCTGCGCACTCAATGCCTCCTCCGCTGCCCTTAGTTCCTCCATCACTGCTTTATCTTGATTTTGAGACTTGGTCTTATATCTAGATACTTCTCTGAATAAAATCCCTCTCAAAAAGGCCTTCATAGTATCCCAGACTATATGGCACTCGGCACTACCTTCATTTATCCTAAAAAATTCTCCCAATTCCTCTCCTACCTTTTCCATATCCAGCAACCGTAACCAAAAGGGGTGAATCTTCCATCCCATTCCTGTCAACCTTCCTCGTCCTCCCAATTGTAGAGACACCAACAGTGGGCAATGATCCGATAGGACCCTGGGCAGATATTCCACTTCCTGTACCAAATCATTCATTCCCTCATTTCCCAAAGCCACATCGATGCGAGACAATGATCCATATGTCGCCGAGTAACACGAATAAATATATTTCTCCATATTCCGAACTCTCCACAAGTCTAACCAACCAATTTCCCTCATGTAATGTCCAAAAGGTGTCACGTTCCCCCCTTCCCACCCCCCGTGTGTTTACCTTTATCCCAATGATCATTTGCAATATTATTCACATCACCTACTACGAGCAGCGGGACTCCCATCCATTTCCCAGATAAGTCCAGAATTTCCTGTATCTTTTTTCTAGAGAATGGTGGAGGGATATACAAGGACACAATACATAATAATCTATTCAAAATTTTACATACAATAAACACGTATTGCCCGTCCCTATCTATTATAGCCTCCACTTCTTCATATGGAGTAGAATTGTGGATTAACACCGACACTCCCCTTGCATAGGCCGAGTACGTCGAATGATACGCCTTCCTCACCCATCTTTTTTGTAACATAGCTACTTTATCATTTACCAGGTGTGTCTCTTAGAGGCAAATCACTGAGGGCCTCAGTTTCAGCATATATTGTAAAATTGCACCCCGTTTTGAAGCGTTAGCGAGACCCCTAACATTCCAGCTCAGAATCTTAATCTTATCCCCCATGATATGTTGCAATGCTGTTAAGGGGAGAATATATGGCACATGAATATATACAAGAATCAAAACTGTACCACTATATAGTGGCTTTGCTGAATATTAGGACCATGTTGCTTTAAGATACTTCTGATTTTCTGCTGAATTATTTCTGTGCATGACCCACCTAGGCTTCATGTAAACATTAGACACGTTATAACTAGAATCTCGGTCTTCCCCCCCCACCTTCCCACCTCCAGCCCCTATCTCAACTTCCCAACTAGAATGAACTCCCCTCCCCCTCCCCCCCCCTCCCGGATTTAGGGAGGTTAGTAGACGGCGGGAGCAGAAGTTCAGTTTTGGAGAGGTTGAGTTTCAGATAGAGAGTGGACATGATGTTGGAGACTGCGGACAGACAGTCACTGGCGTTCTGTAGTACAGCGGGGGTAAGGTCGGGGAATGACGTGTATAGTTGTGTGTCATCAGCATAAAGATGGTACTGAAAGCCAAATCTGCTGATGGTCTGTCCAATTGGGGCTGTGTAGAGAGAGAAGAGAAGGGGGCCAAGGACTGAGCCCTGAGGTACCCCGACAGCAAGAGGAAGAGGAGATGAATTGGAGCCAGAGAACAAAACACTGAAGGAGCGGTCAGAGAGATAGGAAGAGAACCAGGAGAGAGCAGTGTCCTTAATGCCTAGTGACTGGAGCCTATGGAGTAGGAGACGGTGGTCAACAGTATCGAAAGCTGCAGATAGGTCAAGAAGATTGAGCAGAGAGTGGTCACCATTACGTTTTGCTGTCAGAAGGTCATTGGTCACTTTGATGAGTGCAGTTTCAGTCGAATGAAGGGGGCGGAAGCCGGACTGTGAAGGGTCTAGAAGGGAGTGAGTGGAGAGGTAACGGGTAAGGCGGGAGTAGACAAGGCGCTCCAAAAGTTTAGAGATGAAGGGGAGATTGGAGACTGGTCTGTAGTTGTATGTGCAGGATGGGTCGAGAGCGGGTTTCTTTAGTATTGGAGTAACGATGGCGTGTTTGAAGGAGGATGGGAAAATGCCCGAGGAGAGGGAGAGATTAAAGATTGTAGTTAGGTGGGTTTTGACGACTGGAGAGAGAGACTGGAGGAGATGTGAGGGAATAGGATCGGTAGTGCATGTAGTCGGACGAGAAGAAGAGAGGAGTCTGGAGACTTCTTCTTCTGTAATGGGATCAAATGTGGAAAGTGAGCCAGGGGAGATGCAGGAAGGGATGGGAGTCACAGCACTTGGTGGTTGGGAGCAGATTTCTTGACGGATATTATCTATTTTTTCTGTAAAGTGGGAGGCCAGGTCATCAGCACAAATGTCTGTGATAGGGGCTTGTGCTTTTGGCCTGAGGAGGGAGTGAAAAGTGTCAAAAAGTTTCTTGGGGTTGTTGGCTAGTGAGGAGATCAGGGTGGTGAAGTAGGTCTGTTTGGCAAGGTGAAGGGCAGCGGTATAGGTTCTTAACATAAATTTGAAGTGGATGAAGTCTTCTGGTGTGCGGGTTTTTCTCCATAGGCGTTGAGCACTCCTAGAGCATCGCTGGAGAAGTTTAGTTTGCGATGTGAGCCAAGGCTGTTTTACTCTGTGCTTGGAGGTTCTGAGGGTGAGGGGCGCTACCTGGTCAAGGGTGCTTCTAAGAGTGTCATTGTAGTGATGAACAGCCAGATTAGGACAGGAAGAAGAGGAGATTGGGGACAGTGATGAGTGTAGGGAGTCTGAAAGTGTCTGAGGGTTAATGGCTTGTAGATTTCTGGCTGTGTGGTAGGTAGGAGTGAGCTGGGGTGGGCGAGGATTTGTGAGCGTGAAGGAGAGAATGTTGTGGTCAGAGAGTGGAAGCGGTGAGTTATTTAGGTCACTATAATGACCTAAATGAAAATGGTCACTATATCCATACATGAATTCTCAGAGGGGTGTAATTTCTGGAAAGGGGTCACTTCAGAGAGGATTCTGTTGTTCTGGCACTTAGCGGCTCTCCAAAGTGCCACAACAGCAGAATCCCCCCTGAAGTGACCCCATTTTGGAAATGACACCCCTCTGTGAATTCATCTATGGTTGTAGTGACCATTTACCTATCTACCTAATTTCCAATGTAATATCTGGGGTTAAAACAACATTTTAGTCGTAAAAACGTACCATATTTTTCGGACTATAAGACGCACTTTTTCCCAAAAAATTTTGTGGGGAAATGGGGGTGTGTCTTATATTAGGAATATACTTACAAATGCTGTGGCGGCGGCACTCTGTGCTGCGTGGAGGGCTCCACCGGAATTTTGTCAAAGTCCAGAGATCCCCTCAGTTCCATTGCTGCGATGCGGTGGTCTCCAGAAAAATGGCCGCTGTGAACGGCCCATGCTCAGATTCAGAACTCGCCCCGAGATCTCGTTGCCAAGATCTGAATCTGAGCATGCGCCGCCCCCAGCTGCCATTCTCCTGGAGGCCACCGCATCGCAACAATGGAGCTGCAGCGGCCTCCGCCTTTGACAAAATGGCGGCGGAGCCACCCCACGCAGCACAGAGTGCCGCTGCCCCAGCACAGAGCGCTGCCGCCGCCACAGAACACAGTGCTGCCACCGCTCCAGCACAGAGCACTGCTGCCGCACCAGCTGGGATGGGATTTTCAGGGGCTCTGACAATGTGACATGTCACCCACAAACAATTCCAGCAAAATCTGCTCTCCAATATGGTGCTCATTCCCTTCTGAGTTCTGCCATGCACCCAAACAGTAGTATTCTCCCACACATGGGGTACCGGCGAGCTCAGGAGAAACTGCACAACAAACTGTATGGAGCAATTTCTCCTGTTACCCTTATGAAAATGCAAAATATGGAGCTCAAAAGATTTGTGAAAAATCTTATTTTTTTATTGCCACGGCTCTACGATATAAACTTCTGTGAAGAACCTGTGGGTTCAAGGTGCTCAATACACATCTGGATAAGTTCCCTAGGGGGTCTAGTTTCCAAAATGGGGTCCCTTGTTGGGGGTCTCCACTGTTTAGGCACATCAGGGGCTCTCCAAACGTGGCATGGCAACAGCTAATTATTCCAGCATATTTTACATTCAAAAAGTCAAATGGCGCTCCTTCCCTTCCGAGCCCTGCCGTGCACCCAGACAGTAGATTTCCCCCACTTATGGGGTATCGGCATGCTCAGGAGAAATTCTAAAACAAAATGTATAATCAATTTTCTCCTGTTACCCTTGCAAAAGTAAAAAAAAATTAGGTGCAAATGAAAATTTGTGTGAAAGTAAATGTTTATTATTTCCTTCCACATTCCATTCATTCCTGTGAAGCACCTGAAGGGTTAATAAACTTCTTGAATGTGGTTTTGAGCACCTTGAGGGGTGCAGTCTTTAGAATGGGGTCACTTTTGGGTATTTTCTGTCATATTGACCCCCCAAACTCACTTAAAATGTGAAGTGGTCCCTAAAAAAATGGTTTTGTAAATTTTGTTGTAAAAATGAGAAATCGCTGTTTAACTTTTAACCCTTATAACTTACTAACCAAAAAATTTGATATAGTTGATATAGAGGCTACTGCGCAGGAACCGCCATCACCAGTGACATTTTGCTGGATGTAATTTTTTTCTAAGCCTCACAATAGTCACAATAGTATCAACAATAATATCAACACTATTATATGCATTATGTAAAAATGGGGGGCAGGTCAGTGAGGGGTCAGCGACCTGTCATAAGCCAATACAGATGAATATGTAATCAGAGCACCACATAAAGCCCTGCCCACAGCCCTACCCACAGCCCCGCCCACAGCCCCGCCCCAGAGCACGAGAATCTCATTACTGAAAACTACAAATACAGATTACACAACAGTAAACCAGAGTTGCCCTCATTTATGGTGGACCATTGGAGCTACTATGGATCCTGACCAGAAGATTAGAGAAAATAATATTGCTCCCCATTTCAGGAGAGATTGTGCAGTAATCTGAATTCCTTAGGATCAAAAACAATGTAATTGGCTGTAAGTTCTATAGAAAAGAGCTTTCAATGCCCAAAGTCATTTGAACAGTTTTGGGTGGAGGAGAATGTTGTGGTCTAGAGGCAAAATGGTGATCATGGTAATACGGCCGGACTACACCACCGATAAAGCAGCCACAGCCGGTGACTGAGAGGAATCTGTGACTTCTCTGCATTCAGTGGTTACTACTCACCTGGGTAGTCATATGTGGGAATCTCCTCTTTACACCACTCATCACCCCTCACATATGTCTCTGTAGTGTTAATATGGGTCAGATCTTCACCCTGAAACAAATATTGTAAAGTCACCGACAGATGGAGAAGTCCCATCTATGATCAGCTCTAATCCTGCCATCTCCACCGCTCTCATTACACAAGTATAAAACATATAATACTGGTGGATAAAACAAGACTGAGCACAAGACCTTCACAGCCGTCTACACATCATAGGGGCGATCTCCTGACACCTTCTCTCCATCTACCTGATGATCCTGAGGAGCACTGGGATCTTCTTGGTTACAGTCCTGTGGAAGAAGAGGACGGGGACATCTCTCTGGCGTTGTCCTCTTACTGGATAGATCTGGAGGAAACACATACAGGGACTGAATTCATTCTCTACATACAGATAATTATAGGCCGTGTGTATTTAGTCCTGTCTATTACCTGGAGATGTGAGGGGCTGGGGAACCTCCATTATGACGTTCTCGTACAGATCTCTGTGTCCTTCTAAATACTCCCACTCCTCCATGGAGAAATAGACGGCGACATCCTGACACCTTAGAGGAACCTGACACATACAATGATACCGTCATCCCCCGATCCCTTCATAGTGTTACTGTATAATGTCCCAGCATTCCCAGCAGTGTCACCTCTCCAGTCAGCAGCTCAATCATCTTGTAGGTGAGTTCTAGGATCTTCTGGTCATTGATGTCCTCATGGATCAGGGGCTGAGGTGGAGGCCCCGTGATTGGGCTCAGGAGTCTTCCCCATCCCTCAGACACAGGGTCCTGACAGCGATCACTAGAGGTCTTCTTCACCACTGTGTAATCCTGGTTATGGAGAGACACATTAATAAATCTCACTACAGACATTTCCAGAGTCCTCACCTCTCCAGTTCTGTCCATCTGTTTTTCCCATAGATAAGAATGATGTAATGTGACGTCATCAGAATCTCTCACCTCTCCAGTGAGACGGAAGAGGATCTCTAGGGTGAGGTGTAACATCCTCTCCGCCATCTTGTCTCTGTCCATATCCATCCCTGATGGGTAAATCAGGAAAATTCTCTTTTGTAGAAGATCTTCCCTGAGAGGATCCGATATTGTAGAGACCTGAATGAGAAGAAGATGATCCGATGTAACATCATAAGAATCCTGTGTAATAATACAATTACTGGAGATAATAAGGGAAACATATGAGGAGATTTATTATTTTACAGGGTTTAGTTTTCTTCCCTGACATCTACTAATAAAACCTATATATTTAGGCCACAGACAACAAGCAGTTTCCTCCTCGGAGTCGGCAGCTGAACACGTTCCTCATAGACTCATCTTCCATAACGCTAATTCTCGTCTCATTACCGACACTGGAATCGGCATTAGCGATACTGCAGGAGATATTCATTACACGCGACATGAGAAATAACTCCTTCATGATGAGGACGACATCTCCATCTTCTACTACGGCTCTAGAGACAGATTTGGCCAGAGTCGGTCACTGCCTCCATCCCCACCGGCCGTCTATATGAAGGTTTCCCGTCTTCCCCGCACTGGAATCTTCTGCCATGTTAGATAGACCAGAAAAAGCCATACACCTGACAAATGCTATTGAGAACTCTGCTATTAGAAGTGGAAAGGAAGAACAAAGACAAAAGAATCTAAATAATAAAAATATTGGAGAAAGAGAAACCAATCACAAACTAAAATGTTTCTATACTAATGCACAAAGCATGGGCAACAAACAAGGAGAATTGGAACTACTAACACAGGAAAAGAAATATGATGTCATTGGAATCACTGACACTTGGTGGGACAATACACATGATTGGAATACAAGACTAGAAGGATCCAACTTATTTGCAAGAAACAGACTTGTTAAACGAGGAGGAGGTGTCACATTGTATGTTAGAAACGCGTATATCTGCACAGAGATTGAAGCTTCAGAGACTGGGAGTTCTGTGGAAACTGTTTGGGTAAGAATACAAGTACAGAACAATGGAAAGGACACCATTGTAGGCATTTACTACAGGCCGCCTGTTCAAGCTGAAGATATGGATGAACTCTTTATGCATCAAATGGCCAAGTTCTCCAAAAAAATAGGTATTAGACCTACCGGTAATGATGTTTCCAGGAGTCCATCCTGACAGCACCATGGAGGACGTCCTCCTCCTTACAGGGACAGGAAAGCACACGAGAGGTTAAAAGCCCATGTCCCACCCCCTTTCCCTCAGTGATTTGACAAGTACCACAAGGTGGATGATACTAGAAACGGTTTAATGAAACGATCATATTACAGCATATGACATGACATAATACATTGTAGTATAACACAACCGGGAGGGAACTACCCGTGCTGTCAGGATGGACTCCTAGAAACATCATTACCGGTAGGTCTAATACCTATTTTCCAGGACGTCCACCTGACAGCACCATGGAGAGTACCAAAGCACCTCCTCAGGGTGGGATTACCGCCTGGAGAACTTTCCTCCCAAATGCGGTTTGTTGACCAGCTAACACATCTATCTTGTAGTGTTTGCAGAAGGTATTAAGACTAGCCCAGGTTGCCGCTCGACAGATCTGATCAACTGACGCCCCTGCTCGGCCCATGAGGCCGATACCGCCCTCGTAGAGTGGGCTTTTATGGAGTCTGGCGGGCTGGCGCCTTCAGCTTGGTAGGCATCCGAGATTACTGAGGTAATCCAACGCGCGATGGACGCCTTAGAGGCCTTCTTCCCCTTATTCTTACCCCCAAAGAGGACAAACAGGTTCGGGTCGACGTGCCAACTATTGGTGGCCTCTAAGTAGCCTATAACTGCGCGCCTCACGTCTAGCGAGTGGAGCCGCTGCTCCTTCTTATTTCGGGGGTTATCGCAGAAAGAGGGTAACACTACCTCCTGGTTCAGATTTTTTGTAGAGGCTACCTTCGGGGTAAATGCCGGGTCTAATCTTAGGATTATACGGTCCTCTCTTATCTGGAGGTATGGGTCCTTAGTGGATAGGGCCTGGATCTCCCCTATTCTTTTGGCCGTGGTAATGGCTACTAGGAAGGCCGTTTTACGAGTGAGAGCAGGGATGGTTATCTTCTCACTAAGGGCGAAAGTGTCTGAGCAGAGGAACCGAAGTACCAGGCCCAGGTCCCATGGCGGGGTGAGCTGCCTGATCGTGGGGCGCAGGCGCTGTGTGGCTCTTATAAACCTTATTACCCAGGGATGTGCAGCTAACTGGTAATCGAAGAAGGCGCTCAAAGCTGAAACCTGGACTTTTAGAGTGCTGGGCCTGAGGCCTTTGTTAAAACCTGCCTGCAGGAACCCTAGTATGTTAGGGAGATCAGGGGTGCCTGCCACGAGCTCGGACCTGCCCCCCTCCAGACAGAATTTTTTCCATATCTTCCGATAAATTGCCGACGTTACCGGCTTCCTACTGGCCTGAAGGGTGGAGATGACCTGATCCGACAGTCCTTTTGCCTTCAGGATGTCCCTCTCAGGATCCAAGCCGATACATGGAGTCTTGCTGGGTCTGGGTGGTGGATCGGGCCCTGGTGGATGATGTTCTTCCACGGGGGTAATTCGACAGGGCCTTCTACTGCCATGGCTCCTAGAAGGGGAAACCAGCTTCTCCTCGGCCAGTACGGCACTATCACCATCACTCTTGCGTGGTCTTCGCGTATCTTCCTGAGCACTGCCGGTATGAGGGCCAGTGGTGGGAATGCATAAGAGAGGGATTCTCCCCAAGTCTGACTCAGGGCGTCTACGCCTTCTGGATGGTCCATCGGATTTAGGGAGTAGAATCTGGGAACCTTCGAGTTCTTCCGGCTTGCGAAAAGATCTATACTGGGGGTCCCCCAGCGCTGACAAAGCTGGTCGAAGATCTCTATGTTCAACTCCCACTCCGTCGGGTGGATCTGTTGTCTGCTCAGGTAGTCTGCCACTTCGTTTTGGGAACCTTCTAGGTGTACCGCGGTCACGGATCGGACTGTTCGTTCTGCCCACGTGAATATCTTTTCCGCCAGTGCCTGTAGCGGTTGATGTCTGGTTCCTCCCTGGTGTTTCAGGAATGCCACTGTTGTTATATTGTCGGATAATATGCGGACATGACGACTCTTTAGTGCCGACCGGTTTCTTCGCAACGCTTCCCAGACCGCGAAGAGTTCCCTGAAATTGGAGGATCTGGCCTTGATGCTTGCTGGCCACTTCCCCTGGATGATCTTTCCTTCTATGTGGGCTCCCCATCCCCACGCACTTGCGTCTGTGGTGACTACCACGTATGGAGAGGTTGTCCATTGCACGCCCACCTGAAGGTTCCTGGACTGTGTCCACCAGCGAAGGGACTCTTTCACTCGTTCTGGCAGCCTTAGGGGTTTGTCTAGTGACGCCTGACTTCTGTCCCACCTTGCGAGGATTTCTCTTTGTAACGATTGCGAGTGGAATTGGGCCCATCGGACACACTGGATGCAGGCCGTCATGAGGCCCAGGACCTCCATTGCTTCTCTTATGGAGCATTGACGCTTCAACAGGCCTCTGGTTCTGGCCTGAATGGTCGTCTGCTTCTGCTCGGGTAGCCATGATATTCTGTCGGCTGAGTCTAGGAGGACTCCCAGGAATACTTTTCTGGTGTCTGGTGTGAGGTCCGACTTCTCCCAGTTGATCACCCAGCCCAGGAACTCCATTACGGTAGTTGTTCGGATCCTGTCTCGGATGAGCGCTTCTTTGGATCTTGCCACCAGCAAGAAGTCGTCCAGGTATGGAACAATCACGATACCCTGATCTCTCAGGTAGGCCACCACCTCTACCACCAGTTTCGTAAAGATTCTGGGAGCTGAGGCCAGCCCGAATGGAAGACCCTGGAACTGGAAATGGCAGGTCCGGGCTGGTGAGCTGATCGCGAACCTTAGTAGGCTTTGGGAGGAGGGATGGATAGGGACCTGGTAGTATGCCTTTTTTAGGTCTAGGGTGCACATAACTGCGTCCCTGTCTATTAGGGGAATTGCGGACCGGATGGATTCCATCCGGAACCTCCTGTATCTGACCCAAGTATTTAGTGGCTTCAGGTTTATGATGGTGCGGGCCTCGCCTGATTGCAAACAGGGAAGAGTAGTGCCCTCTCCCTCTTTCTGACGGTGAAACTGGCATTATGACCCCTGAATTTAACATGTCCTGAAGATCCGACCACATTGCGGAGTCCTCCCGGATCATGGTGGGGGCAATATATCTGTCGGGGGGGATGTGAATAGAGCTCTATCCTGTAGCCTTCCCTGATGGTTCTGAGGACCCACTGATTGTTGGTGACTCGGGACCAGTTTGCTGCAAAGTGGCGAAGTCTCCCCCCAATGCCTATGGCGTCATTGTCTCCTCGACCTAGATGTTGATGCAAATGGGGGACCTCTGTTCCTCCCACCTTGGCTGAAGGGGCCTTTGTAGGAGCTTCTATTAGACCTCACCCGACCCCTAAACTCCGACTGTCCTCTGAAGAAGGAGCCTCTCCGAAAGGACTGGGGCCGCCTGGGTTTTCCCTCCGGGAATCCCTTATTCTTATCGGACACCAGCTCTAGGATATTATCAAGGGCTGGACCAAACACCCTCAGGCCTGAGAAAGGGATGGCACATAACCCTTCTAAATCAAAGCTATCCCCCGACCAGGACTTAAGCCAGACTGCTCTCCGGGCCGCATTAGAGAGGGAGCTGTTTCTGGCCGCGAACCTTACTGATTCAGCCGACGAATCCGACAGGAATGCCGTGGCTGATTTTAAGATAGGAAGAGATGCTAGTATCTCTGACCTCGGGGTCTTGTCGGTTAGGTGTTCCTCCAACTGCCCCATCCACAAGAACATAGACCTGGCCACCGAGGTGGCTGCTATGTTGGCTCTAATCAGGGCCGCCGACGTCTCCCATGCTCTTTTTAACAAGACGTCCGCCTTTCTATCCATCGGTCTCGAAGACCTGATGAGTCCTCGGATGGGATAGCAGTCTTTTTAGTAACCTTGGCGACTGGGACATCTATCTTAGGGACTTCTTCCCACGCCCGAGTTTCCTCGGGATCGAAAGGCAGTCTATTTTTAAAGTCTCGGGAGAGTGTCAACCAACGTTCTGCTTACTTCCACTCCTCCTGGATCATTGCTTTGATATGTTCGCTTACAGGGAACACCACCTGTTTGCGGGACACCAGTCCTCCAAACATTAAGTCCTGTCTGGACTGTGGTTTAGGGACTTCTTCCATCTGCATGGTATTTCTGACTGCGTGAACCAGCTCGTCCGTATCCTCCAGTCTGAATAGGTACTTCCTGCTCTGATCCTGTCTATCCCCCAGGATCTCGCCTTCTTCCTCCTGGTCTGAGTCCCAGAAGTCGGATTCCTCGCTAGGGCTCACTTCTGATACTGGATCAGGTTCCCACCTTGGACGCTTGCGACTTGGCCCAGGGCTGGGGGACTGACGCCGGGCTGTAGAGGCCTGAATCTCTTCCCTTATCAGCGACCTCATTTCGGAAAGGAGGGATGGCTGTTCCTCGCCTATGACCCTGGAGGTACAGGGTCCGCATAGGGTCTTGCAATAGGTGTCTGGCAGCTTTGCTCTGCACACCGGACATCTGACCGATTTGGAGGTGGCCTTTGCCGGATCCTTCCCCGAGGGGGATTCTGCCGGGATTCCCTTTTCCTAGTAATATAAGGGGCACCTATTCGGATCTGGGCTGCGGGGATGGGAGGGGAGGGTGGTCTGCGCTATGCGCACTTACCCCTCCACCGGCTGCAGCGTTGCCTTCCATCCTGCTCCAGGCTCAAGCTGCTGAGTATCCAATCACCGACAAATGCAGTCACACAGCCTAGAATGCCTGTGGCGACCCTGGAGGCGCTGTGGTCCAGGAGCGCACGCGCCCTGGATTTGAAACCGGCGTCTGACGTCACCGGATGTGACGCTGGTAAGCCGCGCCTCCACTTCCTGTCGGGCTTCTGCGCGCGACCGCGCTCGGTCCCCGGTGCCCGCCGCCTGCAGGGAAACCACCTCCCCGCCTGCCATGGCGTTCCGCTGGCGGCTCCCAGCGCGCCAGTCGTCGGCGCCATCCTGCGGGTACTCGGCCCGCCGCGGGGCCCGGCTCTTCTGCCCAGGTAGTCAGGCTGGCAGCCCCAATTGCGCCTTCTTCTGTCGGTGCCCGCTCGGCCAGCCGCCTGCGGGGAGCCGACCCGTCCTGGAGCCGAGAGCCTCCCACCGGGAGGAACGGCTCCCTCCAGGAGCGTCGTCCTGCTCCTGGCCTTTGGAGCAGAGGGACTCCCCATCGGGGAGTTTCGGCCCCGGGACCTCTTGACAGTGGAAGGATTGGACCGGCCGCACGATCCCCTGAGCCCCTCCGGTAAGCTCTCGTGTGTCCCTCCATGCAGGGACAGGAAAACACTGAGGGAAAGGGGGTGGGACATGGGCTTTTAACCTCCCGTGTGCTTTCCTGTCCCTGTAAGGAGGAGGAGGACGTCCTCCATGGTGCTGTCAGGTGGACGTCCTGGAAATATGACATAGTTGTCATGGGAGATTTCAACTATCCAGACATTTGTTGGGAATCTCTCTCAGGCAAAACTAACAGGTCAAGGAAATTCTTATCCTCTCTTGCTGACAACTTTATCTTCCAAAACGTAGGGGAGAAAACAAGGGGAACTGCTACCTTGGACCTAATCCTTATAAACAGGGAGGAAATGGTTGAGGAGGTAAAAGTGGCTGGGACCCTAGGAGGTAGCGACCATGCTATTTTAGAATTTTGGATAACTAGAGGAGGAAGACCTGTGAAGACTCAGACGTCAAGGTTAGATTTCAGAAAGGCAGATTTTAAGGGATTCAGAAAGAGAATTGGTGGGATCCAATGGCTGGATATCCTTAAAGACAAAAATGGCCAGGAAGGATGGGAAATCTTGAAAAATGAAATTCTCAAAGCACAGTTGTTAACAATTCCGAAAAGAGGGAAGAATAGGAAGCATTTAAGGAAGCCAGGATGGATGAACACAGAACTTAAGCACATGCTAAAAAGGAAGAAAAAAATGTTTATAAAATGGAAAGAGGGAGGCATATCTAAAGAAGAATATAATGCTGTCTGCGGAACCTGCAGGGCACAAATCAGATTAACTAAAGCTGACAATGAATTGAGGCTTGCAAGAGATGTCAAAAGCAGTAATAAAGGATTGTGGGGATATGTCAAAAGTAAAAGAAAAGTCAAAGATGCTATAGGATTTTTACAGGATGAAAATGATGAAATGGTAAGACAGGATGTTGAGAAGGCCGAACTTTTAAATTCCTATTTTGCATTTGTTTTCTCTCAGAAAGGAAATGTAACATCAACTGTTCTTCACTGTCCTATTAAGGGAATAGAAGAATCCAGGATATCTATAAACAGAAAGATAGTGAGGAAACACTTAGCTAACCTAAATGAATTCAAGTCTCCAGGTCCAGATGAATTACACCCCAGAGTACTGAAGGAGATAGCAGAGGAAATTTTTGAACCCCTCTCCATAATCTTTGAAAATTCTTGGAGAACAGGAGAAGTCCCAGAAGACTGGAGAAGAGCAAATGTTGTTCCTATCTTCAAGAAGGGGAAGAAGGTGGACCCAGGCAACTATAGGCCGGTGAGTCTGACTTCCATACCAGGAAAGATCTTTGAACAAATTATTAAACAACATGTATGTTTGTACCTGGATAAGAATGAAGTGATTAAACAGAGTCAGCATGGGTTTGTAACTAATAAGTCATGTCAGACTAACTTAATTTCCTTCTATGACGGTATCACTGATTGGGTGGATCAAGGAAATGCTGTAGATATAGTATATCTTGACTTCAGCAAAGCATTTGACAAAGTATCTCATACAATCCTTATTGAAAAAATGACTAAGTATGGAATGGACAAGGCAACTGTTAGGTGGATTCATAACTGGCTTGGTGATCGGACCCAAAGAGTGGTCGTAAATGGCTGCACATCCAGTTGGAAGAATGTCTCAAGTGGGGTACCACAGGGCTCTGTCCTGGGCCCTGTATTGTTCAACATCTTTATCAACGATTTAGATGAAGGAATTGAGGGTAAACTGATTAAATTTGCTGATGACACAAAGCTAGGAGGGATAGCTAATACTAGAGAGGAGAGAGAGAGGATTCAAAAAGATATAAATAAACTGGAGCAGTGGGCAGCAACTAACAGAATGGTTTTTAACAGGGAAAAATGCAAAGTACTACATCTGGGCAATAAAAATGAAAAAAGCATATATAGAATGGGAGGAGTAGGGCTAAGCAACAGCACATGTGAAAAAGACTTGGGTATACTAATAGATAACAGATTGAATATGAGTCAACAGTGTGATGCAGCAGCAAAAAAGGCAAATGCCACTTTAAATACCTTTTCTCATGATTTGATACACCTGGCTAAGAAGTTCAAAGCTCAATGAGGTTACAAAACCAATTTAGTGCTTCAGGAAGTCAGTAAAAAGTAGTTAGGAGTGTTCAAATCAAGAAAATGATAAGGGTGCCCATACATTTGCACCGGTCAAATTTTGTTTAAATGCAGATTGCACATTTTCTGTTAGTACAATAAACCTCATTTGAATCCAGAAATATAACTGAGTCCATCAGTTATTAGATACAGTGGGGCAAAAAAGTATTTAGTCAGTCAGCAATAGTGCAAGTTCCACCACTTAAAAAGATGAGAGGCATCTGTAATTTACATCATAGGTAGACCTCAACTATGGGAGACAAACTGAGAAAAAAAAATCCAGAAAATCACATTGTCTGTTTTTTTTTCATTTTATTTGCATATTATGGTGGAAAATAAGTATTTGGTCAGAAACAAGCAAACAAGATTTCTGGCTCTCACAGACCTGTAACTTCTTCTTTAAGAGGCTCCTCTTTCCTCCACTCATTACCTGTAGTAATGGCACCTGTTTAAACTTGTTATCAGTATAAAAAGACACCTGTGCACACCCTCAAACAGTCTGACTCCAAACTCCACTATGGTGAAGACCAAAGAGCTGTCAAAGGACACCAGAAACAAAATTGTAGCCCTGCACCAGGCTGGGAAGACTGAATCTGCAATAGCCAACCAGCTTGGAGTGAAGAAATCAACTGTGGGAGCAATAATTAGAAAATGGAAGACATACAAGACCACTGATAATCTCCCTCGATCTGGTGCTCCACGTAAAATCCCACCCTGTGGGGCCAGAATGATCACAAGAACGGTGAGCAAAAATCCCAGAACCACGCGGGGGGACCTAGTGAATGAACTGCAGAGAGCTGGGACCAATGTAACAAGGCCTACCATAAGTAACACACTACGCCACCATGGACTCAGATCCTGCAGTGCCAGACGTGTCCCACTGCTTAAGCCTGTACATGTCCGGGCCCGTCTGAAGTTTGCTAGAGAGCATTTGGATGATCCAGAGGAGTTTTGGGAGAATGTCCTATGGTCTGATGAAACCAAACTGGAACTGTTTGGTAGAAACACAACTTGTCGTGTTTGGAGGAAAAAGAATACTGAGTTGCATCCATCAAACACCATACCTACTGTAAAGCATGGTGGTGGAAACATCATGCTTTGGGGCTGTTTCTCTGCAAAGGGGCCAGGATGACTGATCCGGGTACATGAAAGAATGAATGGGGCCATGTATCGTGAGATTTTGAGTGCAAACCTCCTTCCATCAGCAAGGGCATTGCAGATGAAACGTGGCTGGGTCTTTCAACATGACAATGATCCAAAGCACACCGCCAGGGCAACGAAGGAGTGGCTTCGTAAGAAGCATTTCAAGGTCCTGGAGTGGCCTAGCCAGTCTCCAGATCTCAACCCTATAGAAAACCTTTGGAGGGAGTTGAAAGTCCGTGTTGCCAAGCGAAAAGCCAAAAACATCACTGCTCTAGAGGAGATCTGCATGGAGGAATGGGCCAACATACCAACAACAGTGTGTGGCAACCTTGTGAAGACTTACAGAAAACGTTTGACCTCTGTCATTGCCAACAAAGGATATATCACAAAGTATTGAGATGAAATTTTGTTTCTGACCAAATACTTATTTTCCACCATAATATGCAAATAAAATGAAAAAAAAAAACAGACAATGTGATTTTCTGGATTTTTTTTTCTCAGTTTGTCTCCCATAGTTGAGGTCTACCTATGATGTAAATTACAGACGCCTCTCATCTTTTTATGTGGTGGAACTTGCACTATTGCTGACTGACTAAATACTTTTTTGCCCCACTGTATATGAAACTGAAATACCTGTTGCAAAAACCAAAATTGTTATAAAGAAAAAAGGTTAACATTAATAAGGGTGCCCAAACTTTTACATATGACTGTATATAATGAGGCCCAGGCTTTACAGTGAAGGGACAGGAGTGAGGGCCTGATCCCAGGAGCTACAGTCTGAGGAAAGGGCTAAAAAGCCTTCACTAGACCCCTGTACAGCTGCATAATGAGGCCCAGGCTTTATAGTGAAGGGACAGGAGTGAGGGCCTGAGCCCAGGAGCTACAGTCTGAGGAAAGGGCTAAAAAGCCTTCACTAGACCCCTGTACAGCTGTACAATGAGGCCCAGGCTTTATAGTGAAGGGACAGGTGTGAGGGCCTGTTCCCAGGAGCTACAGACTGAGGAAAGGGCTAAAAAGCCTTCACTAGACCCCTGTACAGCTGTATAATGAGGCCCAGGCTTTATAGTGAAGGGACAGGAGTGAGGGCCTGTGCCCAGTAGCTACAGTCTGAGGAAAGGGCTAAAAAGCCTTCACTAGACCCCTGTACAGCTGTATAATGAGGTCCAGGCTTTATAGTGAAGGGACAGGAGTGAGGGCCTGTGCCCAGGAGCTACAGTCTGAGGAAAGGGCTAAAAAACCTTCACTAGACCCCTGTACAGCTGTATAATGAGGCCCAGGCTTTACAGTGAAGGGACAGGTGTGAGGGCCTGTGCCCAGGAGCTACAGTCTGAGGAAAGGGCTAAAAAGCCTTCACTAGACCCCTGTACAGCTGTACAATGAGGCCCAGGCTTTATAGTGAAGGGACAGGTGTGAGGGCCTGTTCCCAGGAGCTACAGACTGAGGAAAGGGCTAAAAAGCCTTCACTAGACCCCTGTACAGCTGTATAATGAGGCCCAGGCTTTATAGTGAAGGGACAGGAGTGAGGGCCTGTGCCCAGTAGCTACAGTCTGAGGAAAGGGCTAAAAAGCCTTCACTAGACCCCTGTACAGCTGTATAATGAGGTCCAGGCTTTATAGTGAAGGGACAGGAGTGAGGGCCTGTGCCCAGGAGCTACAGACTGAGGAAAGGGCTAAAAAGCCTTCACTAGACCCCTGTACAGCTGCATAATGAGGCCCAGGCTTTACAGTGAAGGGACAGGAGTGAGGGCCTGTGCCCAGGAGCTACAGTCTGAGGAAAGGGCTAAAAAGCCTTCACTAGACCCCTGTACAGCTGCATAATGAGGCCCAGGCTTTATAGTGAAGGGACAGGAGTGAGGGCCTGAGCCCAGGAGCTACAGTCTGAGGAAAGGGCTAAAAAGCCTTCACTAGACCCCTGTACAGCTGTACAATGAGGCCCAGGGTTTATAGTGAAGGGACAGGTGTGAGGGCCTGTTCCCAGGAGCTACAGACTGAGGAAAGGGCTAAAAAGCCTTCACTAGACCCCTGTACAGCTGTATAATGAGGCCCAGGCTTTATAGTGAAGGGACAGGAGTTAGGGCCTGTGCCCAGTAGCTACAGTCTGAGGAAAGGGCTAAAAAGCCTTCACTAGACCCCTGTACAGCTGTATAATGAGGTCCAGGCTTTATAGTGAAGGGACAGGAGTGAGGGCCTGTGCCCAGGAGCTACAGTCTGAGGAAAGGGCTAAAAAACCTTCACTAGACCCCTGTACAGCTGTATAATGAGGCCCAGGCTTATAGTGAAAGGACAGGAGTGAGGGCCTGTGCCCAGGAGCTACAGTCTGAGGAAAAGGCTAAAAAACCTTCACTAGACCCCTGTACAGCTGTATAATGAGGCCCAGGCTTTATAGTGAAGGGACAGGAGTGAGGGCCTGTGCCCAGGAGCTACAGTCTGAGGAAAAGGCTAAAAAACCTTCACTAGACCCCTGTACAGCTGTATAATGAGGCCCAGGCTTTATAGTGAAGGGACAGGAGTGAGGGACTGTGCCCAGGAGCTACAGTCTGTGGAAAGGGCTAAAATGCCTTCACTAGACCCCTGTACAGTTGTATAATGAGGCCCAGAATTCATAGTGAAGGGACAGGAGTGAGGGCCTGTTCCCAGGAGCTACAGTCTGAGGAAAGGGCTAAAATGCCTTCACTAGACCCCTGTACAGCTGTATAATGAGGCCCAGGCTTCATAGTGAAGGGACAGGAGTGAGGGCCTGATCCCAGGAGCTACAGTCTGAGGAAAGAGCTAAAAAGCCTTCACTAGACCCCTGTACAGCTGTATAATGAGGCCCAGGCTTTAAAGTGAAGGGACAGGAGTGAGGGCCTGTTCCCAGGAGCTACAGTCTGAGGAAAGGGTTAAAAAGCCTTCACTAGACCCCTGTACAGCTGTATAATGAGGCCCAGGCTTTATAGTGAAGGGACAGGAGGGAGAACAGTGGAGAAAGGAGCCAGAAGAGCCGGACTGCCCATCACTAACCTGCAGAGCCGCACTCCACATATATGGCTGCTCTGTGCATAGGACCTGTGATGAGGTCACAGGAGGGGAGGAGTCAGGGGTCACATGATCAGGGGCCTCAGTGTGTGCAGGACTCTGCTGTGCTGGTTGTCATGGTGCTGGATGAGGGGAAGTTTCTGTGTGGGGTCAGGAGGGGTTTACAGGGTGGATGTAGCAGAGCCGTGTGTGTGCGAGGTGTACGGAGCGGAGCCGCGTGTGTACGAGGTGTACGGAGCGGAGCCGCGTGTGTACGAGGTGTACGGAGCGGAGCCGCGTGTGTACGAGGTGTACGGAGCGGAGCCGCGTGTGTACGAGGTGTACGGAGCGGAGTCGCGTGTGTACGAGGTGTACGGAGCGGAGCCGCGTGTGTACGAGGTGTACGGAGCGCGCGTGTGTACGAGGTGTACGGAGCGGAGCCCTGTGTGTACGAGGTGTACGGAGCAGAACCGCGTGTGTACGAGGTGCACGGAGCGGAGCCGCGTGTGTACGAGGTGTACGGAGCGCAGCCGCGTGTGTACGAGGTGTACGGAGCGCAGCCGCGTGTGTACGAGGTGTACGGAGCGGAGCCGCGTGTCTACGAGGTGTACGGAGCGGAGCCGCGTGTGTACGAGGTGCACGGAGCGGAGCCGCGTGTGTACGAGGTGCACGGAGCGGAGCCGCGTGTGTACGAGGTGTACGGAGCGGAGCCGCGTGTGTACGAGGTGTACGGAGAGGAGCCGCGTGTGTACGAGGTGTACAGAGCGGAGCCGCGTGTGTACGGAGCGGAGCCGCGTGTGTACGAGGTGTACGTAGCGGAGCCCTGTGTCTACGAGGTGTACGGAGCGGAGCCGCATGTGTACGAGGTGTACGGAGCGGAGCCGCGTGTGTACGAGGTGTACGGAGCGGAGCCGCGTGTGTACGAGGTGTACGGAGCGGAGCCGCGTGTGTACGAGGTGTACGGAGCGGAGCCGCGTGTGTACGAGGTGTACGGAGCGGAGCCGCGTGTGTACGAGGTGTACGGAGCGGAGCCGCGTGTGTACGAGGTGTACGGAGCGGAGCCGCGTGTGTACGAGGTGTACGGAGCGGAGCCGCGTGTGTACGGAGCGGAGCCCTGTGTGTACGAGGTGTACGGAGCGGAACCGCGTGTGTACGAGGTGTACGGAGCGGAGCCGCGTGTGTACGAGGTGTACGGAGCGGAGCCGCGTGTGTACGAGGTGTACGGAGCGGAGCCGCGTGTGTACGAGGTGTACGGAGCGGAGCCGCGTGTGTACGAGGTGTACGGAGCGGAGCCGCGTGTGTACGAGGTGTACGGAGCGGAGCCGCGTGTGTACGAGGTGTACGGAGCGGAGCCGCGTGTGTACGAGGTGTACGGAGCGGAGCCGCGTGTGTACGAGGTGTACGGAGCGGAGCCGCGTGTGTACGAGGTGTACGGAGCGGAGCCGCGTGTGTACGAGGTGTACGGAGCGGAGCCGCGTGTGTACGGAGCGGAGCCCTGTGTGTACGAGGTGTACGGAGCGGAACCGCGTGTGTACGAGGTGTACGGAGCGGAGCCGCGTGTGTACGAGGTGTACGGAGCGGAGCCGCGTGTGTACGAGGTGTACGGAGCGGAGCCGCGTGTGTACGAGGTGTACGGAGCGGAGCCGCGTGTGTACGAGGTGTACGGAGCGGAGCCGCGTGTGTACGAGGTGTACGTAGCGGAGCCGCGTGTGTACGAGGTGTACGTAGCGGAGCCCTGTGTCTGCGAGGTGTACGGAGCGGAGCCGCGTGTCTACGAGGTGTACGGAGCGGAGCCGCGTGTGTACGAGGTGCACGGAGCGGAGCCGCGTGTGTACGAGGTGCACGGAGCGGAGCCGCGTGTGTACGAGGTGCACGGAGCGGAGCCGCGTGTGTACGAGGTGCACGGAGCGGAGCCGCGTGTGTACGAGGTGTACGGAGCGGAGCCGCGTGTGTACGAGGTGTACGGAGAGGAGCCGCGTGTGTACGAGGTGTACGGAGCGGAGCCCTTTGTGTACGAGGTGTACGGAGCGGAGCCGCGTGTGTACGAGGTGTACGTAGCGGAGCCGCGTGTGTACGAGGTGTACGTAGCGGAGCCCTGTGTCTACGAGGTGTACGGAGTGGAGCCGCGTGTGTACGAGGTGTACGGAGCGGAGCCGCGTGTGTACGAGGTGTACGGAGCGGAGCCGCATGTGTACGAGGTGTACGGAGCGGAGCCGCGTGTGTACGAGGTGTGCGGAGCCGCGTGTGTACGAGGTGTACGGAGCGGAGCCGCGTGTGTACGAGGTGTACGGAGCGGAGCCGCGTGTGTACGAGGTGTACGGAGCGGAGCCGCGTGTGTACGAGGTGTACGGAGCGGAGCCGCGTGTGTACGAGGTGTACGGAGCGGAGCCGCGTGTGTACGAGGTGTACGGAGCGGAGCCGCGTGTGTGCGAGGTGTACGGAGCGGAGCCGCGTGTGTGCGAGGTGTACGGAGCGGAGCCGCGTGTGTGCGAGGTGTACGGAGCGGAGCCGCGTGTGTGCGAGGTGTACGGAGCGGAGCCGCGTGTGTGCGAGGTGTACGGAGCGGAGCCGCGTGTGTGCGAGGTGTACGGAGCGGAGCCGCGTGTGTGCGAGGTGTACGGAGCGGAGCCGCGTGTGTGCGAGGTGTACGGAGCGGAGCCGCGTGTGTACGAGGTGTACGGAGCGGAGCCGCGTGTGTACGAGGTGCACGGAGCGGAGCCGCGTGTGTACGAGGTGCACGGAGCGGAGCCGCGTGTGTACGAGGTGCACGGAGCGGAGCCGCGTGTGTACGAGGTGCACGGAGCGGAGCCGCGTGTGTACGAGGTGTACGGAGCGGAGCCGCGTGTGTACGAGGTGTACGGAGCTGAGCCGTGTGTGTAAGGTGTAATGTTTTAGAATCAAATTTTTCAATTTCACAGAGAGTAAAATGGAGCCACAGTTTACACAGAAATTTCTCCCAAACCTGAGGCCAGGAATGACTGCACACGGCCGGGCTCCAATGGGGAGAATCACTGTTTTGCTTTTGGAGCAATTTGGCAGTCCTCGCTTGTGGGGCCAATTGTAAAGCCCCCAATGATTGTATACA